>NC_092786.1:19846277-20151277 GCF_047496795.1 Chiloscyllium punctatum
GCATACTGTGCACACTGGTAGACCCAGGTTTCCCACTAACCCAGTGAACTGAAATTTAATCGACTTAGCGTTTTGCCTGATACATTGTTCATGAATAGTTGGAGTTGGTTGAATTGAGCAGAGTTTCAAACTATGTCTGTGCTTGCCGTCAATTTTTTTTTAACCCGGTATTTTGAAACATTAATGCTTTAGACCCTATGACTTTTTGAATGCATTGTGTACGCAATCCTCTCCAGTATGGCTGTTAGCATAGTGAATGCAAGGAAATGTGAAGTTTATGAGCAATTGGTTGACCTATTAAAAAGTGGGTATGCCATGGAATTGTTTGAAGTGTGCCTTGATACTGAGAAGGTTGGGAACCATTGTGATAGAGGAATGCAATATAATTGAATATCTGTAAGTACTACAATCAGTTTCTTAGTGCAAATTTTAAGGAGCTTAATTTTGTCCATCTTTACAGTCAAAAGTGCCATCATCTGCTTGGCAATTTCAGTTGATGTAGTCCTGATAGCTGCTTAATTGGACTGTTACTCCAAAGCAAAATTGACAGTCCTCGTTGCAATGATATGTTTCAATGAAAACTGTCAGCATGGTTTCTTGGAAAAGGCAGCTGTCTTTCCTTCTGCCTGGGAAAGTACAGATTTATGATCTATTTTGCCACAGCTTGCAAAAAAAACATGACTCAGAATTTTCTGAAGACAAAAGTATTGATACAGTCCTGGTCCTTCCACCTCTTTGGTTGCACGTTATAATGCCAGCTTAATGCACTTTGAGAAAGCCCACTGAAATCCCTTCTCTGTTCCAAGAGCACCAAATGTGCCCTACAAATAACCTGATATCTGCTTTGGACTTTGAATAGAACTTCAGCCCCAACAATTTAAAGAGTTGTAAGATTTGACCATTCACCAAGAAGAGATATTATTCAGAACATTTTTCCTCTTCGTTATCAGTGCAAGTTCTAGCAGCTTCTTAACTTGATGTTTAAATTGGTGCAACTTTCTGTGACCATTACTGCCTGTACACATGTGTTGCCATGTTTGATGATCTCCTTGTAGTTCAGATAAATATCCCTTATGGCCAACACAGGAAATGCAATGAGGGAAGCGTGTTTTTAGATCACTAACAAATGGAATGAAATGTTGATTCAACATCACCTTCAGTAATTGGACAGAATATTTAAAGCATTAAAGAGGTTCATCTCCTCTACTAACTGTCAGCGACATAAACTCTACCTTAACTCTCACTTCTGGTACAGAATCAGGATAGTGCAGATACTAGAGGATGGGACATATGTACATACAAATAAAGAAAGAGAGTAGACCACTCAGCTCTTCCAACGTTTTCCAGCATTCAACAAGATCACAGACAAATGTTTCCTCTTGTGCTATATTTTGTTAAAGTAAATTAGCTGGTAAATAAATGTACTCCGAGTGAATGTTTTTTCAACAGCCATCTCCAGTCTATGTCATATGGCCTTCCCAATCATTGAGATCTTTATTATTTCTTCTCAAGAAATCAATTTGCACTGCAGTTTCTTACTGAATGGGGAGAAAACGCTAGACCTTTCCCACCAGGAGCAAGATGTCAGCAGTCAGGTAAACATCATCATTAGATCGAGAAATATAGGGCTGCCTTTAGCCATCTCACTTCCACTACTAGCCAAAAATGTCTGTGCCATTGTGGTGGATAATTAACATTTCACTCTAGAAAAAAGGAACATTCACCAATGATTGCGTCCAGGGAATACTACAGAGAAATTATCAACTCTTAACTAAACTGTGTGAAAACCCAGGAGCTACTGGAAACATTTTTTAAAATACGAAGAGAATTCCAAAAGTCTGACTTTTCTGTGTCTGCTAAGTTAATTCATAGTCTCTCTTTATTATGTTATTGACAGCCAACATATATAATTTACGTTAGCTCAGTACATAATTGAAAACATCATTCCATATTGGTCTTGTTAAGACAGCACCAATGTCTGCTGTCTACATTTTATCTGGAGTCCATACATTCAACCAGAAACCAGTTCTGAGAAATAAAATTCTTAAAATCATTCATTTTAAAAATTATTCAACTGTGTTACAGCAGAAAATTGTCAGTGTTGCTCAGAAAGACGCAATCCATTTTGATATGAGGAAATGTAGAACTCCAAAAGGCAGGACCAGTGCTTAATAGCTCCAGGTTGTTACAAAAAGCATTACAGCCAATTAACCTAATTAGAAATTGAGCCAATTGGAAATCCAAGAACATAGAAAATAAGAGCAGGAGTAGGCTATTCAGCCCCTTGTGTCTCTTCTACATTTCATACCTCATGGCTAACCTTCCACCTCATCACCATTTTCCTACTTTATTGCTGTATCCATAAGGAGGTTCAGAAGGAGGAGATGTTAACAATTCTGGAAAGTGTGAAAATAGATAAATGCCCTGAGCTGGATGGGATTTATCCTAGTATTCTCTGGGAAGTTAGATAGGAAATTGCAGAGCCTTTGGCTTCTATCTTATGTCGTCATTGTCTACAGGAATAGTGCCAGAAGACTGGAGGATAGTAAATGTTGTTCCCTTGCCCAAGAAGGGGAGTAGAGACAACCCTGGTAATTATAGACCAGTGAGCCTTACTTCAGTTGTGGGAAAAGTTTTGGAAAGGATTATAATAGACCATAGATAGGATTTATAATCATCTAGAAAGGAATAATTTGATTAGGGACAGTCAACACGGTTTTGTGAAGGGTAGGTTGTGCCTCACAAAACTTAGAGTTCTTTGAGAAGGTGACCAAACAGGTGGATGAGGGTAAAGCAGTTGATGTGGTGTATATGGATTTCAGTAAAGTGTTTAATGGGGTTCCCCATGGTAGGCTATTGCAGAACATACAAATGCATGGGATTGAGGGTGATTTAGTGATTTGGATCAGAGATTGTCTTCTTGCAGCTAGCCAGAGGGTGGTGGTTGATGTGAATGTTCATCAGTTACTAGCGGTGTACTGCAAGGATCTGTTTTGTGGCCACTGCTGTTTGTCATTTTGATAAATGACCTGGGTGAGGGCGGACAAGGATGGTTTTATAAGTTTGCAGATGACACTAAAGTCGGTGAAGTTTTGGACAGTGCTAAAGGATTTGCAGATTACAGAGGGACATAGATAAGCTGCAGAGCTGGGCTAAGAGATGGCAAAATTTCCTTAATGTGGAAAAATGAGAGGTGATTCACTTTGGAAGGAGTTATAGGATTCAGAGTACTGGGCAAATAGTAAAATCCTTGGTAGTGTAAATGAGCAGAGAGATCTCTGTGTTCAATTGCATAAATCCCTGAAAGCTGCCACCCAGGTTGATAGGGTTGTTAAGAAGAAATACAGTGTGTTAGCTTTTATTGGTAGAGGGATTGCGTTTCGGAGCCATGAGGTCATGTTGCAGTAGTACAAAACTCTGGTGCGGCTGCACTTGAAATATTGCGAATAGTTCTGTTTGCACTATAGGACGGATGTGGAAGCATTGGAAAGGTTCAGAGGAGATTTATCAGGATGTTGCCTGGCATGGAAGGAAGGTGTTGTGAGGAAAGACTGAGGGACTTAAGGCTTTTTTCGTTCGGGAGAAGAAGGTTAAGAGGTGACTTTCGAGCATTAGATAGGGTGGACAGTGGCCCTTTTCCTCAGATGGCGATGGCTTGCAAGAAGGCACATAGCTTTAAATTGAGGGATGTTAGATATAGGACAGATTTCAGAGAGAGGTTCTTTACTCAGAGAGTAGTAAGCGCATGGAATGTCCTGCCTTCAGGAATAATGGACTCACCAACATTAAGGGCATTTAAATGGTCATTGGATTAAAAATATGGTTGATAATGGAATAGTGGAGGTTAGATGAGCTTTAGGTTGGTTTCACAGGTTGGCGCAACATCGAGGGCCAATGGGCCTGTACTGTGCTGTAATGTTCTATGTTCTATATTCCTTGGCATCTTTAATATTGATAAATCTGTTTTGAACATACCAAACAACTGAGCCTCCATGTCCCTCTGGTAGAAAATTCCAGAAATTCCAAAGTATAGTCACTGCGCTTTAAGGTAAGAAACACGGCAACCAAATTGTACACCGCAAGATCCCACAAGGCAGTGTATAATTGGATTTTATCAATGTTGATTGAGGGATCTATATTCATAGTGGTCATTATTTGCAATATGTAACCTTCCTTCTCTTGCATGCATACTTAATCAGTTGCACCTAGACAGTAGGAAGCCGAAACACACCAAACCGGAAGTTAAGTCACACTTTTTGTTTCACTGAACTAGAGCCTAGAGTTTGCAAGATTTGTCTGGCCTTGCAGTCTACAACAGAGAACTCTGAGTTCCTTCCATGTTAGTATTGGAATCTGCAATGTGAAATTGCTCTGATTGTGAAGGTTGAATTTTGGTGCCTTTGGTTGTGTTTCATTTTGTCATCAACCTCAGTTATAATGTTGACATTTAGTTCCTTTGTCATTACAATAATTCATTGCATTGTTAAAAATATTTGTGCTTAAATTATGAATTAATTGTTGGCCTAATTACTGTAGCATGACTATTAGATAGTCACAAATGACTATTGTGATTAAAAGAACAATCAGTCCAAGACCTCCCTGTGTGTAGGACAACATTTTTCAAGCAAACAACTCACCAATCTTATTTACAGCTATCACAAATTACAACTGAGCTTAGCATGCAAGCAGTTTGAGCTCACACAATACTATTGAGTTGCATGTAATGGTTAATCTATCTCTGGAAAGTGGAAAAATGAGGCAAATTAAATGGAGCAACAACTTTGTCCAATCTGATTAACTAAACTGCCAATTGTGGTTTTTAAAGCACCATTTTGTAGATTTGTAGCTATTTGAATCAAATTATGTTCTTTTTGTGTGAAACCAACCTTTGACGTTTGAAAAGAATGAATAAAGGAAGGGGCCTATTTTACTCTTTTGCTGATGAGTGATGGATGGCCTCATTGAAGTTTGCAGTATTCTCACAAACATGACAGGGTGGATATCGTTAGGATGTTTCCACTGGCTGATCAGTCTTAAACCAGGCAACATGATCTAGAGTAATGGGTAGGCTATTTAAGACCAAGATGAGAAGGAATTTCTTCACTCGTAGCATGATGAATCTGTGGAATTCTTGACCCCAGAGGACTGTGGAAGCTCAATCTCTGACTGGACTACATTTCTAGAAACTACTATGAAGGAATATGGGGATTATGTTGGAAATGGGCTGAATGGCCTACTCCTACTCCTCTGACTCTAAATGGCTGCTTCTGATCTTTAGGTCATTCTTGGTATCCAGTTCTTCACTGTTTGGTGTTTTTCTTCTGCGCCACCACTATCTACCTAATCACCAAATGTATCTCCTGTATGTTGCGCCCTTCCATATTTCCAAAGGACCAGAGCAACCTTAGTATGCATGTTCACAAGGCAACAGGGCAGGTAGGTAAAGTGGTTAAGGCAACTTTGCTTTTATTTGTCTATACATAGAATGCAAGAGTTGGGAGGTTAGGATTGACCCGTACAGGCCATTGTAGAAGCTGCAGCTGGTGTACTGTGTGTCATTCTGATCTGCACATGACAGGAGAATTATGATTGCACTGGAGAGGAGATTGATTCTGTTGTGAAGAGACACTAAGGAGGATGGGGCTGCTTTGCTTATAGCAGATAAGGTTGTGGGGAAAACTGATTAAAATTATGAAGTGCACAGATAGATGGAAATAAACTTTTTCCTTTAGTAGAGGAAAACTAACCCAGGGGTATAGTTTGAAAGTATTGGGCAGAAAGTTTGGTAGAGCCTTAGAGACGATTTTTTGCACTCTTAGGATGGTGGATTTCAAATTCACTACCTGAAATGGTAGTAGATGTAGGAGCCCGCACAACATTTAAGAAGTATTTAGATGATCACTTCACATGTGATACCATATGAGGTACCAGACCAAATGTGGAAATTGGGACTAGAATGAAGAGGTACCAAATGACTGGCATGAAGACAATGAGTTGAAGGGCCTCTGTCACTGACTCTTTGATACTTCTGTTTGGAAGTGTAGCCTGCTTATTGATTCTGCATGTATCACAGCACTTTAATATTTGCTCAATGGTGTTTACATCCCTCTAACCAATTTCATGTCGTTCTCTACCTTTTCTTCTCTCTTACCTCACCACTCAGACTCAGCTTCGCACAGCACAGATCCAGACCCTTTGGTGCAAACCAGTCAACGCCAACCATAATCCCAAACTAAACTAGTCGTATCTGCCCATATCTCTACAAATCTTTCTTATTCATGTACTTATTCAAATGTCTTTTAAACGTTGCAACTGTACCTGCATCCACCACTTCCTCTGGAAGATCATTCCACACGAGCCATGCTCTGTGTTAAAGAAAGATTGCCCCTCATATCCTTTGTAAATCTTTCTCTTCTCACCTTAAAAAAACATTCTTGAAATCCCCCACCCTAGGAAAATGACACCTGTCATTCAACTTCTCTATGCCCCTCATGATTTTAAAAATCGCTCTTTTTTTCGCTCTCTCTCCTCCTTTTGTTCCTCTTTTGTCGTGCTTCCTGGTTTTCCACACATTGATTTTCCAGCATTACAATATCAATTTATCACCAGGCTCCTGTACCCTGATCAAAGCTTCAGGAAAGGAAATGAAACTCTGGAAAATATTATTTGCAGAGGTGGCTGCAAATCAATAAACCAAAATCCACACTTTATCAAAGGCAATCAAATTCATAAAAGTAAAAATACACATAAAGCTGGACGGATCCAGGATTTTTCTTTGGCGGGGGGGCGGGGGGGTGGGTGGGTGGGTGGGGGGGGGTGAGGTGCGGGGGGCGGGGGGAGGTGGAGCAGTTGGTGGACCTGGTCAATATGTATCCCTTGATCAATGTTATATTAAAAAATGGTATACTAGTTGATATCACACTGCTAGTTATAATTTGTTGCATTCTGCTCAATGCACACAGTCATCATTCCTTCGTTTACTTTAATCAGGTTATCTTTTCTACCCCCAATGCAATACAGAAGTATACTTCAAGTCATAGAGATGTACAGCACGGAAACAGACCCTTTGGTCCATGGTGGAAATAATTTTGACTTGCATGAGTGGTCCTCATAACATTTCTTTGGTTGTGTATGGATTCGTCAATTCCTACAATAACTAAAGATTGTGTTTATACAGTCTTATTGTATTAGAGTGTCTGAGTACTTCCCACAAGGAATTATTTTGAGGCTCTCATTCCTGCTGGGTAGCCAAGCACAGCAGCAATGTCCCACAAACACCTCTGGAAATGAATTAGTCTATTTTATTTGTGGTGTTGGTTGAAGGAGAAATGTTGGCCAGGTACCAGTGAACTTTTGACTTTTCTTGTGAAAAATTCCATGGCATCTTTTTAATGTTCCTATAAATCAGCAGAACAAACAGATGAAGGGCATAATTTTCCCATTTTGCTCTGTTGACTGGGAGCTTGCCATGTCAGAAATTCAAATCCATGTTGGAAATTTGGATAGCCAGAAAATGGCTAGCTTCCTTGGATATCATATTTCATCTTAAGAATGGTTAATTGTTAATTGAGCATTGAGGATAAAAATGAATGAAAACAAGTGGGAATGCACTTTGGGAAAAATAAAAATGCTTGCAGTGCTCTAGTTCCTTTCTTGCTCTCTGCCCAACTATTTTCCACTTGTCACAGTTATGAGGTGGAAGTAGAGCAGTTGATTTGCACTCAAGATCCTATAAGTAGCAGTGTGATAACAACTAGAATAACATTTTAAAAATAACATTGATCAAGGGATACATATTGACCAGGTCCACCAACCGCTCCACCTTCACCACCCCCCCCCCCCCCCCACCCCCACCCTTCCCACTCTACGCCGCCAAAGAAAAATCCTGGATCCCTCCAGCTTTATGTGTACTTTTACTTTTATGAATTTGATTGTCTTTGATAAAGTGTGGATTTTGGTTTGTTGATTTGCAGCCACCTCTGCAAATAATATTTTCCAGAGTTTCATTTCCTTTCCTGAAACTTTGATCAGGGTACGGTAGCCTGGTGATAAATTGATATTGTAATGCTGAGACATGAAAAAATTCTTTTGAAGAGCAAAATAGAAACAGATGATAGTTATAAGTTTGGAAATGGATGATGTGAGAATTGATACAAAGACAACAGATTCTAGTAGCACTTTTGCAGTAATATCAATTGCCACTGAATTTCAACAAGAATATTTGTAATCACTGTCGGTTTCAATTTCCTCTTGGCAGTCTTTGTTACATTGTAAAGTCATAGCCACATAACATTCTGTCCTTCCCTGGAATTTGTGTAGCACTATATACCCACAAAGCCAGAAAGAGCACTCTGCTCCAGTGCACATGGAGGTGAAGGGAATCCATGTGGTGGTTGGGATACTAATCAGGTGGGTTGCTTTGTCCTGGATGATGCTGTGTTCATAAGATGTGACTTCTGTCTGTGTTGACTTTGGCAGAAGCAGGTCCATTCAGTTGTCCGTTGCAACTTTCTCATCCTTAATTGCAAGAATTATCAGTCAGCATGCTCATTGCAAACAGAAAACCTTCTTCAGCTATGTGACATCTCTGTCAGACCTTTCTTCTGTCATAAAATCAGAAGTTTGGGATGTTCATTGATCATTACATTGTATTTTACAGTAATACAGAAGGCTCCTGCCAAAACTATGGCCTCTACCACATGGAAGCACAGGGCAACAAGTAACACTGCCATTTACAAAATCCTCTCCGAATCATGTGCCACATGGATGGGGATTATGAGTTTGAGTTTGATTTATTGTAGTCACGTGCACTAAGATACAGTGAAGAGTGTTTTGCATGCTATGCAGGTAGATTGTGCCATACAAAGTGCATCAGGGTAGCAGAACAGAGTGTAGAATACAGTGTTACAGCTGCAGAGAAGGTGCAGAGAGACAGATCAGCATTAACAACATTGAGAGGTCAGTTCAAACGTCTGATAACAGCAAGGAGGAAGCTGTTCTTGAATCTGTTCATACATAAGTTCAAACTTTTATATATTCTGGCTGACGGAAGAAGGTGTAAGAGAGTATAACTGGGATGGGAGGGGTCTTTGCTTATGTTGTCTGCTTTCCTGTTTCAGCGGGAAGTATAGATAGAGTCAATGGATGGAAGGCTGGTTTGTGTGATGGAGTGAGCTGTGTTCACGACTCTGTAGTTTCTTGCAGTCATAGGAAAAGCAGTCGCCAAGCCGTGCTGTGATGCATCCAGTTTGGATGTTTTCTATGGTGCACCTTTAAACATTAGTACGTCATTGTGGACATGCCAAATTTTCTTAGCCTCTTGAGGAAGTAGAGGCATTGTTGTGCTTCCTTGACAAATGCGTTGATGTGGGTGGACCAGGACAGATTGTTGATGTTCACCAATACCGAGAACTTGATGGTCACAATCCTATCCATCTCGGTACCATTTATGCAAACAGGGATGTGTCCTCCACTCCACTTCCTGAAGTCAGTGACCAAATCCTCCATTTTGCTGACATTGTTGACTCTACATCATGTAGTTAAGCTCTCTATCTTTTTCCTGTATTCTGTTTTGTTTTTGTTTGAGATCCAACCTACAATGGTGGTGATAGCAAACTTGAAAATGGATTTGCGGCCAAATTTGGTGTCTCAGTTGTGAATGTATGAGGAAATGGAAGGGCATTGAGTACGTGGCCTTGCGGGGCACCAGTGTTGAGGATTATCGTGGATGAGGTGGTGTTTCCTATTGTTACTGATTGCAGTCTATGGGTCAGGAAGTCAAGGATCCAGTGATGAGGGAGAAGTTGCGATCTAGCTCTGAGTTCAGAGATGAGTTTATTTGGAATTATGGTGTTGACGACAGAGATATTGTCAATGATTAGGAGCCTGATGAGGGTAGCCTTGTTATCCAGATCCTCCAGGATGGGTATAGAGCCAGGGCGATGGCATCTGTAAATATAGGCGAATTGCAAAGGATTAAGACAACCTGGTTGGTTGGATTTGATGTCAACAATGATTAAACTCATGAAACACTTCATAATTTTGGAGGTCAGACTGCTGAGTGGTAGTCAGTGAGGCAGACTGTATGATTTTCCTTTGGCGCTAGGATGTTGGTGATTTTTTTGAAGCAGGTGGGTACCTTAGATTGTAATAAGGAGGGTAAAGATGTCTGTAAAAACTCCTGCTAGCTAATCCACACAGGCTCTGCGTATTTGGCTAGGGACCCCATCCAGATTGGTTGCTTTCTACAGGTTCACCCTCTAGAAGGCTGATCTAATGTCTGCAGCGGTGACCGATAGTACAGGTGCACCCAAGGCTGTTGGGGTAGGTGACATTGTTTCACAGACCTTCTGTTCAAAGCAAGCATAGAATATATTGAACTCATCAGGTAGGGCTGTCTTGTCCATAATTCTGTTCAACTACACTTTGTTATTCTTTATATCACGTAAATCTTGCCACAAATGATGGGTGTCCATGTGGTCAGTTTGAATCTCAAGCTTATTTGGTATCACCTCTTGATGATGGTCGTACCTGGATTTCCTGTCTATGTCAGGGTCACTCAACTTGAACACATCAGACCTAAACTTTGGTAGGGCTTGTATCTCCCGGTTCATCCACAGTTGGGGATATTCAGATTAACTTCTTCGGCATGCAGTCCTCTACACACTTACTAATAAAGTCTGTAACAGTAGCAGCAAACTCATTTTGGTTGGTCACTGAGTTCTTGAACTATGGACCAGTCCACCAATTCTAAGCCGTCCCATAGAAGCCCTTCCATTGTTTCAGACCAACACTGGACCTTCGTGCTTCAATCTTGAAGGTGGGAGGAGGAATGCACTGTTATGATCTGATTTTCCAAAATGCAGATTGGGGATGGAGCGATGGGTATCTTTGGTTGTGTAGCAATGGTCAAGAATGTTCGGACCTCTGGTGGGACAGGAGACATGTTGATGGTAATTTGGTAGCATCATTCTTCAGGTTGGTATGTTTGAAGTCATTGGCTACAATGAACAAGACCTTGGGGTATTCCATCTCTAGATGCCATTCCTTTATTGTCTCTTACCTCTGAAACTCTTGCACCTGCCTTCCCAACAGCACTGTGGATGTACCTATGCCCCAAGGATTGCAATAGTTCAATAAGGCAGCTCACCATCACCTTTTCCAGGGCAATTAGAGACAGACAATAAATATTAACCTAGCCGGCGATGCCTACATCCCAAGAATGAATAAAGCAGATCGCTTTTGGTGATGCTATTGGACTTGCATACATATTATCTTCTTGTTGGCGTGTTTAAACCTTTCAATTACTGTCCACGTTATCTATATAAAAGTAAATTATTGACACACAATGTAATATTTATATTTCCTTAACTGCAACCCTCCCGCTGTGATCGTTTTCAGTCTTCCCAGATGTGGAACTTAGCATGGGTGTGTCACCACTGACTCACCTTCGTTGGTGAACCACGGTGGTGAATGCCAAGGACTTCTCAACCATGGGGGAATTTCAGCAAAGCCCTTTCTGTGCTCTTTGTAACAGGTTCAGTTGATGCTATGTAGAAATGAGAAGCTTTGACTGATTCAGCTTTCCAGCCTTAGTTCAGGGGTGCTAAGATAAGTTTTAATACCACTATCACAGCTTCGTCAGCGAAATGATCTGGGACCATGATTTGGATAGGTCAATGCCATTTCATTTACCACTGAACTGTTGGAAAGGTTTTAAAATGCATTGATTATTTTTCGAGATTTTTATTTTAAAATGGTTCCTAGAATTCTCACATCTACTGAAGAAGATTACCACTCAGCAAACAAATGAATTGATATGTCTTCTTGTGCCACGCATCTTGTTGATGGTTAAAGGGGCCAATCCTTACGAGGACATTCTGCCACAAATGCCACACATGAAGAGGCAGTGTGTCATGTCGGTTGTTGCTTTCAGTGTAGATATGTTTTTCCTTGCCAGTGGTCAACATGGTGATGAACACCAGCTCACAGGATGTCTCATTTTCTTCTGACATCAGCTCGTGACTCTGAATTGTGATAATTAATGTCCAGATTTGATTAATAACTTTCAGTACAAGTCTGATATCATTCTTATTAGTGTTTTCTGGATCTTAGCCACTGATTTCTATATTTGTTATGCATTTTTAAGACAAGAACAGCATACAGGACTCCAAATGTAATGTAACCAAGGTTCTAATAAGTTTAATGCACATCTGTGGTGTTGAATTTCTAGAAGTGAACTGCAGTGTTCTGTTTGCACTTTATATATATATATATTTTTAATCTGCATTACTACTTAAAGTGATTTGTGAATCTGTACTGCTCCATCCCATCATATCATATCTGTAATGCTGATTTTTAACTGGATTTTCCCTCTAGGGACGGTGAGGTTAATAATCAGGGTTCATTAAGGTCATTGACAAAGGATTAGAGTGGAGTTGAGAATTTGTTTCTTCCACAAAGTTGTGATGATCAGGAATTCATCTCCTGTAAGAATAGGAAAGGCAAACACTGTCTTTGCACTTGCAGTTTTCCAAACTGCAGGGCTGTAGATTAAAAGTCGGAAAGTGAGATTTCGATCGATAACTCTTCTTTGATCAGCAAAGTCCTGATGAGTTAAATGACCTCTTGCTATACTGTAAACTTCTCACCTTCTTTTCTATGGAAGCATCATTATGGACTCCTCTTTGAGGAGGGGGTCAGCAGTTCCTAATCACAATCCTACCTCCTATTTGGTTCTTCGAGGAGAAAGTGAGGACTGCAGATGCTGGAGATCAGAGCTGAAATTGTGTTGCTGGAAAAGTGCAACAGGTCAGGCAGCATCCCAGGAACAGGAGAATCGACGTTTCGGGCATAAGCCCTTCCTGAAGAAGGGCTTATGCCCGAAACATCGATTCTCCTGTTCCTTGGATGCTGCCTGACCTGCTGCGCTTTTCCAGCAACACATTTTCAGCTCCTATTTGGTTCTACCTGCATGGTGAGGTGACCAGGATGGGTTGGAGTCTGGGCTTCCTGTCTCTTGAAGCAGGCCCAAGGTGAAAATGAGTGAAGGAGTGAGGTGATCAGGTTGAAAGACTGGGACATTGACCCAGTTCTGTTGATGTTGAGAGGCCCACTAAAAACCCCACATACACACAGGCTTGCACATGCACACACACAGACACATGTGCATGCGTACGTACACACACATTGGTTTGAAGATGATTGTGGGGGGGGGGGGTGTGGAATGCATGAAGCAGATGACCTGTCTCCAACCAATCAGGTGGATGAGGGAGCAATGGAGGCAATAGGTGGCCCACCCATCCTTGGTTATTTTGAGGCTTTTAATTGGTCAATTAATCTCACCCCACTGCTATTTCATCTGTAGCAGGGACTACCTATACCAAGCAGACAACCTGTTACCATGCAAGAGTGGGTACAGCCTTTAGAAGCCACCACCAACACTGAGTTAATACTTCCAATCTTGCCGTCCTTCATGGCCTCTCAAAATCAGCCCCACCCCTGACCTTGACCATCCTGACAACACACACACCTTGGAATTAACTTCATCAAGATTGGCTGTTGTTCCAGCTAAATAGTTGGAAGTTCTCAAAGACTGGAATTGATGTCAAGGTAATTTTGGAAGTATTATCTGAAAGTGATTAACACTGATTCCATTATTAAAGGAATGTGGAGTAGCCAACAATATGGTGGGGAGGCACACCGACCAGTGTTCTACCCAGACTAGGATTCCCCCTCCCCCATAAAATCCAACCCATTATCTATGAACTCCTAAAAGTGTCACATTAAACAAATTCACAATCCCCTTTGGTAGCTGAATCAACAATCCCTGCTAAGCTGAATCCATTAATGAGTTTGGAATTCACTGAAGCATTCATAGTGAGACTCCATTTTATATTCTCCAGAGCTAAATACATAAAATTTTTGATGGAATTTAAAGGGCTCAACAATTTAACCAAGCATTGAGATAATGACTGAAAGTCAATTAAAGGTTTTAAACTTAAAGCTTTAGTCTCGTCAACTCTGAGTTTCCCCAGCTTTCTGTTTTTAATTGTGGTATTTTTGGATTTCTTGTTTTGATACAAGTCTGCTATCTCATTGCACCTTTATCTATGTGCTTTCTCTAGTATCTATCTTGTCAGTTGTGAAGTATCATTGGCTCAAATATGGCATTCATAAAACAATGCAGGTGTGATACCCGAGAGTAACCCAATCTTTAACACTAACATTTATCTTCAAGTTATCATTCTTTATTTTCATAGGAATTTCACATTGAACATTTAAACTGGGAGAGTACTGTAGTAATAACTCTGTAAATTTGGAGATTCTGTCATTTGCTATTTTCTGTCCTGCTCTTCATAAACTACTGTGAAGACATTAACAGTTGGATTCCTCACTCCTGAGACCACACACTTTTTTGTTTCTTGTATGCGATATTGTGTTAACCCTCTACTGCATGTCCTCTTTTTTGCCTCTGGTGCTTAACCTCATATACAATTACAAAAAAATTTGTGAACAAAAAATTGGAGGTATTGCTGTTTTTGCTTCTTCCTTGTTAAATATTTTCGTTAATTTCTCTATCTCTTCGAATCTTGCTGGTTGTCATAGAATCATACAGCATGGAAACAGACCCATCAGTGCAACCAGTCCATGCTGACTGTAATCCCAAACTAAACTTGTCCCACTTGCCTGCACTTGGCCCATATCCTTCCAAATATTTCTTATTCATGTACTTATACAAATATCTTAAATGTTCTAACCGTACCCGCATCTACCACTTCCTTCTGAAAGTTCTTTCCACATACAAACCACTCGTTGTGTAAAAACGTTGTCCCTATGTCTTTTCAAAATCTTTCTCCTGTCACCTTAAAAATATGCCCCCTTGTCTTGAAATCTCCAACCCTAGGAAAAGGACATCTGCTATTCACCTTAACTAACATTATAGATGCTCACATGGAAAAGTATGTGATAATATGGCTGTTAGCTTCCCTCTGTACACCAACCAAGGATCTAGGTAGTAAAGATATAATCACAGCTCAGCTTGCTAGGCAGGAATCCCACAGGTACAGATGGTATGCTGGCTTTGCATTCCACTCAGTGTCAGAGTCCAGTGACTCCAGTGGAGATTAACATTGGACAGATTGAAACTGCTGAGATTGGGTTCCCACTGGGCAAATAAGATTAAAATTCCTCCCTAGTGTCAGAAGGTTGTTTGTTTTAATTTGAATTTATAGGACCCTCTTTGCAGGGTCAGTGTGGAGTTGTTGGGCCAAATGGCCTGTTTCCATATTGTAGGGATTCTATCCTATTCTATATTGAAGTCAAGTCAAACATAGGAATAAAACATTTCAGAAATGTTTATGCGTATTCTGAATTTGTGTAAAACTTTCACAAAACTTTTCAAGGGTTATGAAATTTCAGTTTGAACATAATTTTCCATAGAAGTTACAATTAATAATTGTTGTCAGTGTCTTAGTGTTTCTAATCTGCTAAATATTTTGAGCAATATGTACAGTTACTTTATAAAGGACTAAGAGAGCAGAGGTTTTTATAATCCCTCATTTTCTGCCAAATCTCAAATGATTGCTTTGACTTCCCATTATCTATTTCTGCAGGGGGGCATAATGACACTGTTGACACCATCCTACTTTACTAATTTCTCAGCCATACATATAGAGTAATAAAATTGTGATTTTGATGTAATTGGTGTGTGAATAGCATTTAAGGTGAGGGTTTGAATATACATCAACCACTAACCTGTTCTGACAGCCAGTGTCTTAGAGGTCTGTTCAGTATTCACTGATACAAATCAACACAATTGAAATCCCTCTGTAGCACCATCCCCACTTTGCATCATACTGAATGAACTCACTACTTCTCTCCTGTACATCAATCTTACATTTGAGCACCAAATCCTTATTATAGTTATCAGACGACAAACAATTAGATTTGCACATCAAGGTATAGGTCTATATGGAAACATTGCAAAGACATTATTGTGTAATTACTGTAAATGTGCATTGGAGTATTGAAGCTATGCCAGAGCAATAGTAGTTTAATATGAAGCTATCGAGCTGTTTGGGGAACAATAAATTCATTTGAATCCTTGGCGTAAACACAAAGAGCTGGATTTCAGGCCCTGGTCTGGAATTCATTTAATAATTTAACACATAGTTACAACTATGTAATGCATATCAAATTCCCAGTTAGCCAAATCAAACCTTGTTTTTGGAGTGCAACTGAAAGACGGGGGAGGGAGTTTAGATTACACTCATCTCTTTACTATATTAATGATAGCTTTAACTTATTATATGCACGTGTCAAGATGGAAACCATTTTTTTCCAAACTATTCCTGTGATTTTTCTAAATTTGTAGTGGAATAATATTGGTTGGTTCTCTTCCGTTATTATTGGTGGAATGCTTGTGGTTCAGGTTGACAGCTGAAGAGCTGATCTGTGGCTAACAAACCAAGTTTGCTACTTTCACCACTTCTGTAACATTTCCCACCAGTCCCACAATAAGGGAAGATTGAAAGATTCTGGCTAATAATGCCAATGTTTTCACCTTCACTACCCCCCAACAACCAAAAACATATCTAACGGGGCTAAATGATCTTTCCACTTTGAGTGCTACCAACCATCAGGCGTCTCCTCTTTATGTTAATTGCATCCAACTACTTTTCTACATTTCCCATGTGGCATGGACAACACTCTCTTCTTAAAGTGATACAGTTTTCCAGTCTTGAAACAGACCTGTCAGTCTGACCAGTCCATGCCAAAGATAATCCCAAACCCTTGACTGAAGACCATTGAAATGTACTAATTTTCTTTTGCTTCCGTCATGTCCTCTGCCTTGACAAGATGTTTTCCTTTTTGCCCTCTAATTGGCCCACCATTCTGTTATACTTGTCTTGCCTCACTGGCCTTTCACACCTTGACAAATATATAATTTTTTTTTCAATTTAATTGGGGACTAGCTGCTGCCATTCCATTGCTCAAGGAGGCGAGAAAAGTGTTTGATGTAGTTTGTATCCATTTTCAACAAGATGTTTTTCAAGAAGCATGTGAGCAAAATTCAAATATATGCAAGCCAAAGCACAGCGTTGTAGCCAGGACGTTAGCAGTCAGTCAGGATATTAAATATCAAGATAAACTGGTGTTGCTCAGATTGAATAAGGGCTAGAGGCTGTGCACCCCAGAAGTCAGAATCTTGTGCACTTTTGTTCCGGTGTGCTGAGAAGATTTAGGTATTGGGAAATCTTGGAAATTATATGGGAACACAAAAGTAGAAAGTTTGGTAAGCAGCATGTAAGATTAAAAAAGATTTTAGGAGAATCTAGCTGATAAAAATTATAGGCATACAGGTATAATTTAATATGTAGTGAGTTAAAAGAGATATAATAAGGAATTAGTGTAATAACCCAGAAGAAATTAAACGATGTGGATAAATTCCAATTTGCAGATCTGAAATGCATGCCATAAGTAGCTGGGTAAATGCAGTCACAAATATAAATGAGTGTAAACAAATAATTATTTCCAGTCCCAACATGAAAGAAAGGGAGGCAGCTTCTGAAAATGATCGACAACAGTAATTACATATCATACATTACTTCATTGGTTGTGGAGTTCTTGGGATGCAATGTCATGAAGGGCACTGTATAAACACAAGGCTTCCATTTTAACCAAGTGAAAAGCATCACAAAATATAGACAGTTTAGATCCTGATAGTTGTTGCACTTAGAGGTTATGACTTCGAATCCTGCTGTGGCCAATTGTTAATTAAATAAACCAATTTTTAATCATTAAAAATCTGAAACCATTGATGTTCTTCACAAAAAAAAAGAATCTGCAACTACTAACGACTAACCCTAACCCCACTCTGTCCTGTTTGTGACTCTTGTTCCACACCATGCTTTGGAGCTTTGGGGAGCAATTTTAATCAAACACTCCCAGTGAGTCACTGACGTGGTCAGATTGGTTATCCATCTATTCCCCTGAAATTAATTCAGGCAGTGGCATGAGTGCAATTCTGTAACTGATCGGATTCCTTTGGTTTTTCATTGGACAAGTTTGGTTCCTTTAACCCTCTTAATAGGGCAATAAGAGATGTGTTGAGACATTGAGTCGTAAAGTCATACAGCACAGAAATAGGTCCTTCGGTTCGAACAGTCCATGTCGGCAATAATCCCAAACTAAAATAGTCCCAACCCTGCCTACTCCTGGCCCATATCCCTTCAAACCTTTCCTATTCATGTACTTGTGCAAATTTCTTTTAGATGTTGTAGTTTTGCCTGCATCCACCACTTCCTCAGGAAGTTCATTCCACATGCAAAACTGTGATGTGGGAGATTGTCAGTGTTACAAGTATCTAAGAACAAATAATGTGTATTTTTTCCTAATGATTTGGCACATAGCATTCTGATTTTTTCTTAATGATCTTGATGAATGTTTTTATTTTAGTTTTTCTCTCATTTAATAATAAGCCATCCACTTGTTAATTTATTACTATGGTTTGAGCTCCCTTACTAAACTTCTCCCCTTTTCTCCTCGCCTCACGATAGTAGTTACTGGTTTAGGAGCAAATTACTGCAGATGAGGGAAACTGAAAACAACAAATTCTGGAGATCACAGCGGGTCAGGCAGTATCCAGGGAGAGAACAAGCTAACGTTTCGAATCAGGATGATTGTTCATCGGAGCTTCATGTCAGCTCTGATGGAGCGTCATCTAGACTCGAAATGTTAGCTTGTTCTCTCCCCAGTAATGCTGCCTGACCCACTGTGATCTCCAGTGTTTGTTATTTTCAGTAGTTATTGGTTTGTTGTGTATTTTATATTTGGTTTCCATTAGAGCAGAACAGCGATTGCATTATTTTTAAGTGTACACTTAATGTATAATGCTATAAAATAATCTCTGCAGTCACAAAATATCTGCTCTCATGATTAAAGCTCAATCTACCAGGTCAGTTTTACAGCTTTGTTTACTTTTCTCGAAGTCCAAACCAGGCTTAACCAATCAAGCACAACACAGATCGTTTATCAGATTCAGGCAATCCAAAATAGTAATGAAGAATATGCCTACTTCCCTATCACCTGTACCAGGTTTCTGATTAGATTAGATTACATTACATTACTTACAGTGAGGAAACAGGCCATTCGGCCCAACAAGTCCACACTGACCCATCGAAGCGCAACCCACCCATACCCCTACATTTACCCATTCACCTAACACTACAGGCAATTTAGCATGGCCAATTCACCTGACCTGCACATCTTTGTGACTGTGGGAGGAAACCGGAGCACCCGGAGGAAACCCACGCAGACACTGGGAGAACGCGCAAGCTCCACACAGTCAATCGTCTGAGGCGGGAATTGAACCCGGGTCTCTGGCACTATGAGGCAGCAGTGCTAATCACTGTGCCACTGTGAAGTTTCTTACTTTTTTTTATTTTTAAACTGTTTAACCAATTACTCCCAAGTCCTTGATTCAACCAAATGTAACAAGTTATTGGCACTCAGTTCGTGTTCTTTAAACAATCTGTAAATGGCACAGGGATTGCAACATGAGAGATAATTGAATGCAGCTGATTGAACCAATGGCATTCCTTAAAATGACTTGGGATGTACCATTGTAAAGTGTAAGGGATATTAGAAAGTGTGCTTTCATCCAATGTTTCAAAATGATGACTTTCTGCCTCTCTCAATCTGACTAAGGAGGAAAGAAACCTCTCACTGAGAGCAGAATAGCTGCCTTTGTTAATCCTGGTACACTCTAATTACCAATTTAATCAAAGCTAAATTTTGCAATATTTCAGAGAACTGAGACCTTGCTGATGACATAGGTAGCTATTTAGACGACCAGATTCCTTAGTTCAAGAAGAAATGAGCAAAGAATGAGACAACACGAAGCTATTATAGACCTGCGCAAGCTGCCTTCACCCCTCATTTGCAGAGAAGCACACTGATATATACTAGACATTTCCTTCACTCTCACTGAAAATTATAGACTTTCTGCTTTTGATTTATGATTGTCACATGAACTTAGGTGCAGTGAAAAGTTTTGTTTTGCATGCAGTACAGGTAGATCAGACCATACAAAATGTGCAAGGATAATAGAACAGAGCAAGAAATAAAATGTTACAGATGCAGGAAGGATGCACAAAGAGTGAGATTAGCATTAAATTTAAAATTTGAGAGGTCCATTCAGAAGTCTAATAAGCGGAAGAAGCTGCTCTTGAACCTGTTGGTATGTGTGTATAAGCTAATGTTTATTTTGCCTGATGGAAGAGGTTGGAAGAGATTAATAACCATGGTGGGAGTAGTCTTTGATAATGTTGGCTGCGTTTCCAGGGCAGCGAGACGTATAGATGGAGTCAATGGATGGGAGGAAGGCTTGTGTGATGGACTGGGCTGTGTTCACAACTCCCTGCAGTACTTTTGGTCCTGGGCAGAGCAGTTGCCAAGCCATGCTGTGATGCATCTGGTTGCTGTCTTCTCAGTTGACAGAATGATGGGTTCTGCAGAAGAGTCATATTGGACTGTAACAGTGCTGTCGTAGCTGAGATTCTCCAGTGCTTCCTGCTTTTTAAAATGACAATGATGTCCCTGGGGAAAAAATACTTGGTCATGTTTTTAATATCTATAACATGTTATGATTGTTATTATTAACACTGCATTCCAAGGCTTTTGCGAAGGTTTGTAGCTCGGGTTGTGGGCTCGGTTACTGGTTTGCTCACTGAGCTGGCAGTTGTCATGTAGCCGTTTTGTCAGCATGTTAGGTAACATCATCAGTGTAACTCCCGTAAAGCATTGTTGGTCTACTACTCACAATGACAAAAGACCCTGTGCCCACAACATGCAGCACCAACGTAATATACAAAATCCCATCTAACAACTGCCATAAACACTACATTGAAGAGACTGGAAGAAAACTAACAATCCAGATACATGAACACCAACCAGCAGCAAAATGTCACGACCAACTCTCCCTCATCTGAGTACACACAGGCAAGGAGGGCCATCAGTTTGACTGGGACAGTGATATCATACAAGCTAACCAGAGACACGGGAATTCCTAGAGACCTGGTTTTCCACCCAAAATGCCATCAACAAGCATGTAGAAATAGACCCCATATACAAACCACAGAAGCGATAAAGCAGAAATGACGCAATGCACCTTAACAGAACAGACCATATAAATATCAAGCAGAGTAGAACAGCAATGCTTCATGGGAGTCACACTGATGTTACCTAACATGGCAACAAACCATTTGCATGACAACCTGACAGCTCGGCAAACAAACCCACAACCGCTTGAGAGTTCAAAACTGCAAAAATAAGGATTCTTTTTAAGAAAGGGGGAAAGAATTTATAGGTTGATCTTTTCCTTTCTGTTATTGGTATCTTTGCTCATGATTGAATCTTAAGTCATTCTTGTGTCCTCAATAATTTTTCACTAGAATCCATCTGTTTTTCTCTTGTTAAATTTGTACTTTCTTTGTTTCTTTGGTTGTTTGCTTCTGGAAATTTTATCTTAAATTGGAAGTTAAGTCCTCGCTGGATCATTGGTAAGATTTTAGAGTCCGTTATAGAGGTTGAGATTTCTGAGAACTTGAATGTGCATGGTAAAATAGGGCTGAGTCAGCATGGTTTCATCATGCCTGACGAATCTATTGGAACTCTTTGGGGAGGTAATGAGCAAGTTCAATAAAGGAGAACCAGTGAATGTGATCTAGAATTTCCAGAAGGGAAAGGTGCACACAGGAGGCTGCTAAATAAGAGCACATGGTGTTAGGGGCAAGATACTGGCAGGGATAGAGGATTAGCTGACTGGGAGAAGGCAGAGAGTGGGGATAATGGCGTCTTTTTCAAGATGTCCATGGTTGACTCATGGAACTCTACAGGAGTCAGGGTTGGGGCCACAGCTATTTCTATTATACATTAACAATCTGAATGAAGGTATTATTGTTATGTTTGCAGGTGATAGATCAAGGGATAGGTAGCATTGAGGAAGTGGGGAGGCAAAGGACTAGGACAAACTGGGGTAAAGAAATTACAGATGAAATGCAATGTAGGAAAGTTTTAGGTTTGTGCACTTTGATAGGAAGAATAGAGGCGTAGACTATTTTCTAAATGGGTGAAAGCTGCAGAAATCTGTAGCACAAAAGGATTTAGGAGTCAGAGGTCAGGATTCTGTCAAGGTTAATATGCAGGTTCAATGGACAGTTAGGAAAGTAAATGTAATTATTGCATTCATTTCACTGTGGCTAGAATATAAGAGCAGAATGTACTGCTGAGTCTGTATAAGGCTCTGGTCAGACCTATTTGAAATGTTGGCAGCAGTTTTG
This sequence comes from Chiloscyllium punctatum, assembly GCF_047496795.1. Taxonomy (NCBI): domain Eukaryota; kingdom Metazoa; phylum Chordata; class Chondrichthyes; order Orectolobiformes; family Hemiscylliidae; genus Chiloscyllium; species Chiloscyllium punctatum. The sequence continues at coordinate 19,868,621 of NC_092786.1, forward strand.
CACCCCATATTTACAGAAAGACATGCTGGCCTTGGAGGATTCCAGAGGAGGTTTGCAAGAGATCCCAGACAGCAAGAGCTTGTCATATGAGGAGCAGTTGAGGACTCTGGATCTGTACTGTATGAAGTTTAGAAGGATGAGAGGGAATCTGATTGAAATTCACCGGATACGGAGAGACTTGGATAGAATGGACGTGAAGAAGATGTTTCCATTAGTAGGCGAGACTAAGACCAGACAGCGCAGCATCGGAGTGAAGGGGCAACCCTTTCAAACTGAGATGAGGAGGGATTTCTTCATCCAGAGGGTGGTGACTGTATGGAACTCATTGCTGCAGAAGGGTGGGTAGGCCAAGTCTGTAGTATTTAAGACCGGCTTTTGATTGATAGGCTCTTGATTGATAAGAGGAACATGGGTTATGGGAAGAAGACAGGAGAATGGGGTTGAGAAACTATCAGTCGAGATGACTTACGGAGCAGACTCGATCCGAATGGTCTATGGCTGAATGGTCTAATCCTGCTCCTGTATTTTATGGTCTTGTGAGCCAGGAATGGAACCAAGTGAGCACGGATGTGGGGGTTGACATTATCAGTCTGCTGCATTTCCTGTCTCCATCTCACACTCCCCACGATTGTCCTGGATGTAGCTGGGAGAGAGAAAGAAAGACTTGTGGTGGCAGGGCTGAGGGGGAACAGCATAGCATACTGAGGTGGCCTTCAGGTGGAAGACTGGGATATAGAGCTACATTTTGAGGGGAGCCATTGATGCGCTAGGCAGATTTAGAAGCCCCTTGCCTTACATCACTGCTTGTAGGCCAGGAGAAACAACAGCCATTGCCCATGATGTTAGTATCTCAAAGTGAGTCTGAAGGCACAAGTCAGGAATGTTGTGGAATATTCTACACTTGTATAGATACAGTTAGAACTTATGACATCACCAAGGCAAAGCAGCCTTCTTGACTGGCACACAGACTAACCCCTTCAACATTCACTCCCTTCTCCACCAATGCACAGTGACAGCTGTGTGGATCTTCTATAAGGTACGAGAGTGTGGTGCTGGAAAAGCACAGCCAACATTTGAGGAGCAGGAGAATTAACATTTCGGGCATAAGCCCTTCATCAGGAAAAGCCTGATGCCCGAAAGGCTTATGCCTGATTCTCCTGCTCCTCAGATGCTGCCTGACTGGCTGTGCTTTTCCAGCACCACACCCTTAACTCTGATCTCCAGCATCTGCTGTCCTCAGTTTCTCCCATCTACAAGATGCCACTCCTCGCCAAACCTCCTTCAACGGCACCTTCTAAACCTGCAATCTTGACCATCCAGATAGAAAAGGACAGTATACACATGGTAGTTCAACACTTGCCCCTGTGAGCTACACTCCATCCTGATTTGGAATCATGTTACCATTGCATTATTTTCACTGGGTCAAAATCGTGACGTCCCTCCTTCGAATGCAGTGAATGTAGCCACAGCGCACAGACTACAGAAATGCAAGAAGGCAGCTCACCTGCATTTTCTAGGGGCAGTTAGAGATGAGCAATAAATGGTGCCATAGCCAACAACGCCCATATCCCATGTGTAAATTTAAAAAAATCTCAGCATTGGGTTCAATCTGATTGTAAAGAAAGCCTTGCATTTGTATAGCACCTTTCATGATGTCCTAAAATGCTGTGTGATCAATCAAGTACTTTCAAACTGCAAACTTTGTTGTAATTTGGGACAATAAGAATTGAAAGTATCCATTTGTAACGGTTGTATTAATTTGCTTTGTATGTAAAATTAATCATTTTTGTACCTTTAATTCAATTAGTAAAACTAGCTGAATCATTCTTGACCGATAATCAGTTACTGATGAACATTCGTAGACTTCAGTAGCGCTTGAGTTTTTCAGATACCAAGATTCAAAATTCATTTGTCCCAGAACACACTTTATCTCGATCCAAATCTCAGGATCATTTCATAAAGTGAAATTTGTTCTCGTTATGAAGTCATTTCTATTTACAGTAATAGGAAGCTTCAAAGCACAAAGTTCCCTTTGGTTGTTCTGTAAATGATGAAAGCTGTTATTGTCGAAAGCTTCTGAAAGGTCAGATAAACAAGCAACATCAATCTGACAAGTCTAAAACGGAAAAGCGAGTCACATTGACTTTTCAACAACCCAGAAGCTCCTCGACTATTCGTAATCGCTTTTGATGTCCACCTTGTTTGATTTAAAAGTTCATCTGTACCTCAGAGCACAGCAATGATCTTATGTTTATGAAAAGGTGCATGTATTTTTTTTCTGGTATCAGCAAGCAATCATAGGGTTGAATTCCAAACTCCTCAATTTCCGTAATTGCCATGATATCCTAGTCCCATGTTCTTAACCGTGCCCTGAGTTTGTCTGCCTTCCCTGTTAGGCCCCTTGCATTGAAATAAATGCGGTTAAATTTATTAGTCCTACCTTGTCCCTGCCTGCCCTGACTGTTTGACTCACTTCTGTTCTCAACTGTACCAGTCTCAGACTGATGGTCTCTTTCCTCACTATCTCCCTGGGTCACTGCCAACATCCCCCCCCCCATCTCCCACCTTACTAGTTTAAATCCTCCCAAGCAGCTCGAGCAAATTTCCCTGCCAGTATATTAGCCCCCTTCCAATTTAGGTGCAATCCATCCTTCTTGTACAGGTCACTTCTTCCCCAAAAGAGATTCCAATGATCCAAAAATGTGAATCCTTCTCCCATACACCAGCTCCTCAGCCATGCATTCATCTGCTCTATCCTCCTGTTCCTGCCCTCACTAGCTCATAGCACTGGGAGTAATCCAGATATTACTACCCTTGAGGACCTCCTTTTTAAACTCCTGCCTAACTCTCTGTAATCTCCCTTCAGAATCACAACCTTTTCCCTTCCTATATTGTTAATTCCAATCATTGAAAGTCTTTAAGATAGAGTTGACTAGGTTCTTGATTAGTAAGAGGATCAAGAATTATGGGGAGCAGGTAGGAGAAAGGGAATGAGATCAGCCATGACCAAATGGCAGAACAGATTTGATGGGCCAAATGGCCAATTCTGCTCCTATATCTTATTATCTTAAAGTTGTAACGTGCACAGAAAAGTCAACAATATCTGTGCACTTTCTAAACCTGGTTTCACATTGGAACAGTTATAATCAAACCAATGCGATTCCCAATCTGTGTAAGGTAGTCCACTTCAGTGCATTTTACCACATAGTGCAAGTTGTCCATTCTGTTTGGTGTGTATCACTTAGGTAGAGCTAAAAGCTTCAGCTTCCTGATGTCGATCATGTTCTGTGCCAAGTTTACCACATATACTGTTGATTAGTGTTTGTGTGCTGGTACATTGCTATTATCTTTTGAACTTTGTTGACATGTTTAGTTAATTAGGAAAATTAATCACAGGAATTGTGTGCTGTTCTGTGTGTAATAAATTGCTTCAAGAATGCTTCTTATTTTTTTTAATGAAGTTCGAATGATGGGATGTCTGGCTCCCAATGTATGCTCCCATGTTTGTAATATTGAGCACCCACGTGCCTTAATAACAGGTGGAAAATATAACCTCAGTCTTTATTCCGCAACTAGTATGTACTCCTACAGTTGGAGACATATCTGACTTGGAACGCTTCTCCCATCATAAGTGGAAATATTTAATTTTTGAAGCCAATAGCTTTCCTGCTTTTGTCAGCTGTCATTGCAAGCAATTTCTGAGTCAGCAGGTTATGCATTCACACTTTTGAGCATAAAACCTCGGCTGAAACTTGATGCAGTATCGAGAGAGTGCTTGAGTGTCTTTCAGATGAGACGTTAAACTGAGGTGTTGCCTGCTGACCTAGGATACATATATGGAAGCTCATGACAGTATTTGAAGAGGAACAATTATGTTCCTTGGTGTAGTGGTCACTAACTATTCCTTAACAAACACTTAGAAACTTCTGAACAGGTTATCTGCTCATTATCACATTGCTGTATGTAAGAGCTTGTTGCCTAATATTTCCTAAAATATGATGGCTACCCTTAAAAAAAATACATCACTATTTATTAAGTCCTTTAGTTGCAAGAGGTGCCAAACAAATAGAAATATTTTGACTTTGTGAAACAGTATGGAAAATCAGATGATTCAAAGGGTAATCAAACAGAGCTCAAGTAATGTCAAATGAAGGTGATTAAATTGTTCTGTTGCCTGACTTTTGATTCCTAACATTGCTAGGATCACTGAACTGTCTTCACTTGATAAAATTAATTTTATAGCAAAATGTGTATTCACACTTTCTTCAAATGTCATAAAATTGAACCACATCGTATTGTTGAACGCCCATGTCAATGCAGCACACAATATCTGTGATTGATTCCCCTAATTAACTAAACAGTGTTGAATTATGGTATAGATCACAAATTAGGCAGGTTTGTACTTGCTCTTTCTGCCCAGATCCACCTCTGCACAGACATCACTTAGTTCTGCCACTTTGTTTTTAAGAACCATCACCAAGACTTCAATCGAGGCACAGATAACATCACTGCAATCTCCCTTTGGTGCCAGCACCATGCAAAGTGTCCGGCCTGCTGCATTTATGGAGCAACACCAGGGAAAAGTATAAAGAAATAAAAGCAGAAAATGAAAAAAGCAAGGCAAAAGAAGCATAGTCGAACAAGAAATAAAAACGCCACTACATTCTCCTTCCAAAATAAAGAGCACAGAAGTACAATATCGAAAAGTAATACACTGCAATACAAATTCTTACTTGGGTATTTTAAGGAGGGAAAAGACACTAGAAAGAAAAAAACTACAATGGATTGACAATCCATTGATATTCTGTCAGAACTTCAGTTTTGTAAAGAAAATACCCAGCTTTCCTTATGGATTATCAGATAAGTGAATGAAAGGAAGTCACACTTCTGCTTTTGGAACTGAGGGTTATGAAGAACAAAATCCTCTGTTATCTATGATGATGACTGCAAAGGTCCTGATAGTTCCAAATTTTAAAAGATCAGTAATAAGTTTGAGAATTTCAGGATGCATATACATGAGTTTGTTTCATACCAGCAACAGCAGTTTCAAATGATCAACCAATTCACAGGCAGGTCCTAATGGAAAAGTACAGATGTGATTTCACTGAAGGAAGTTTAGCTGAAAGTTTACGAACCTTGTCATTGCTTCTCTGCCTATCAAATCATTCTGAAAGGACAAGCCTAAATGATATACCGTTGATACTCTATGGGAAGAAGGAGCAAGGTTTAAAGCAATATTAACAGCGTCTGCAGGAACTTTACTCCAGAACAGCAGTTGAACCAACACAGACTTGTATTCCCCTTCCCTCCTTTGTCAGCCTTCCACAAAGACCGTTACCTCTGGGACAGCCTGTCCACTCCTCTTTCATTCACAGCCTTCCCCCCGCTACCCCCCCCCCCACCCCACCCCCACCCCCGCCACCACCACCCCACCACCCCACCACCCCACCCCCCCACCCCCAAAGGCCCATCCGGCCTTCCTCTGCAGCCACACAAGGTGTAACACTGCCCATTTACTTCCTTCGTCCTCCATATTCACTGGCCAGGCACACCTTCCAGGTGAAGTAATGCTTTTGCTTGCACTTCGCACAATCTAGTTTACTGCATTCGCTGCTCACAATGTAGTTTCCTCTACATTTGGGAAATGAAACATAGACTGTGTGATCGCTTCGCAGAACACCCAAGATCTCTTCACAAAAAAGACCCTGAGCTTCCAGTTGTCTGCCCCTTCAACACCCCACTCTGTTCCCTAGCCAACATCTCTGCCTCAGGCTTGCTGCAGTGCTCCAGTGAAGTGCAGCACAAGCTGGATGAATAGCACCTCATTTTCCACTTGGGAGCTCTGTAATTTTCTTACTCAATATCGAGTTCAACAATTTTAGGGCTCGAGATGCCTTCTCCTATGTCCTTACCCCCAACCTCAACACGCCAGGCCTTGTTATCAGCCCCTGATTAAAGGCATTTGCCCGAAACATTGATTTTCCTGCTCCTCGGATGCTGCCTGACCTGCTGTGCTTTCCCAGCACCACTCTAATTTTGATTCTGATCTCCAGCATCTGCAGTCCTCACTTTTGCCTTGTTATCACATGGTCTACTACTACTGCACACTACCAATTGTGAGCTTCTAATTATTCCCATTGGTAGCTAATCATTCTCCTAGGCTAACAGTTATCCATTCCTTTGTCTGTGCAACTGCTTTTCTGTCCCTTTGGGCTCTATCCTGATCTATCGTTTATTTCCTACCCCCTTCCCCCATCCTCTCTTTTGCATAAAAACCATCCGTTCTGAAAAAGTGTCAGTGTACCCAAGACGTTAGGTGTGATTTCTCTCTGCCGATGTTGCCAGCCCTGCTAAGTTTTTCCAACAGTTCCTGTTTTTGCTGTTGAACCCACTAATGTGTTCAGGGACTGTCTTAACCTGGTATGAGATGTAGTTTGTCACATACATCAAGTCCAGTGCTTTGTCTCATATGCAAGCTCTGTTCGACCAGAGGACACATGGCTAAAATGTGTAGAAAATCCACAGTAACCCAAAGTACAAGTCAATGTAGCACATGAAGAAAAGCCAATCAGGGAACAAAGCCAAAGAGCTTCCAATGTTTGAGACACAGTTTGTAAAGATGTCAGCAAAGACCATGAAGTAACCACAATGTAACAACTTGCAGGCCCCAGTCAGACAGTGTATGTTATATGCTGCATGAACATTGTCAGAAAAGTTTTTATATCCATCCAAGTAATATGCCCCAAAAGGAATGTACAGCATGCTCGATATACCAAAATTGACATAGTCAATACTATTCCTCTATTCATCTGGCACAGCATGGTACTGTCCACATGATATAAACAGAAGTTTGACGAGGCTTTTGCCCGAAATGTCGATTTCGCTGCTCATTAGATGCTGCCTGAACTGCTGTGCTCTTCCAGCACCACTAATCCAGACCTATCAATCTTTGTCAATTATCTGTTGATCCATAAGAAAGACCGATGTTTTCTTTAGATAACTGAAGTTCTGACAGAATATCAATTGATATTTAAAATGAGTATGGCATCCCATATGTTTAAGATGGAGAATGCCACTCTCAGTACAAATCTTCAGGATGGACCCCTGAAACATTTACATAGTTGAAACATTAGTTTATTATCGGTCTGCTAGGATACATGAATCTGCATATTAATGTAATTTATGAAGTAACAAATCTGCCAGTTGCTGCACCAGAGAGTCCAGACTGTAACATTAATCTCTTAGACAGTTGCAGCAAAGCGGAGCAGATTTACCAAGACACATCTGATGATGATCGTCTGCAAAAGCTCAAGCTGATCATCAGTGGGTAGCCTGAAAGCATCCAGTGGGTCCCCGAGCTGGTACATCACTGGGCCATTAGAGCTGAACTGGGACTCTTCAAGAATATAATCTTCAAACCAAATGCATTGTAAATCCTTTAAGGTTGAAGTCAAGACATGCTAGACTACATATATGCCAGTCATGGGTGCAGAGATTGATATGAGAGTCCATATATTGGCCCAGTATTAATAAGGATGCTAAACAACTAATCAAGTCATGTGCAACCAGTCAACTCCATTAACCTCAACACTGAAATAACTCTGTTTCCACATGAGATTCCTTCTGAACTACAGTGCCAGTTTGTGACTGATATTTTCCAAGTCCAAGGACATGAGTCCATTCTGGTCACTGAGTATTTCACAAAATTCCCTTTTGTGTGACAAGTCAAAGACACCATCAGGGTGGTAATTGTTGACACACGGGCCACAATGTTCAGCATGTTCTGTGTCTGACAATGATCTGCAGTACACTAATGCACTATTCCAAAATATGATAGAAATTAAATATTTAACATATTACCTTGTCTCCCCGTTACCCTGTTGAATGGGCTTGCAGAGCACAATATAAAATGCATGATCAGTAAATGCAAAGAGGTTTGCCAAGATTTTCAGATAGCTGTGCTGAATCTACATGCTACTGCTCAGGTAATGGCTTATGCCCACTACCAGATCTTATGGAGACAGATCCACACAGTTCTTCTTTCCTACGCTCTTACCAACCACATGCGCACAACACATTCAGCCCATTGAGTTTGCTTCACCATTCAATGAGACTGTGGATGATCTGATCATCCTCAACTCCACTTTCTTGCCTATTCACTTAAAGCTCAATTCCCTTACTGAAAATAATTCAGTTCATCTCAGTCTTGAACATAGTTCATGATCCAGCCTCAGCAGCCCCCTGTGGTAAAGAATTCCACAGCTTCATTACCTTCTAACAGTTTGTGGTATAGATCGTGTGAGTTCATGTACACTCGAAAACACAGTCAACATCAATTTTAATTTTAAAGTTTTTGGATGAAAATGTAGGCATAATACAATTAAAATGCTTGATGATAATGACCCTGAGAGGTTAGTACTTAAAAAGCTAGCATTTTCTGACATAAAGCAATTTGAACCACCAGATAGTTAGGAACTGTTATTGTTAGAAGATTAAGTAAGATTTGGATTTTGTAATGCTCTGATTTTGTAATGCTCTGATTTGCACAGTCATGTTTTGGTTTTATTTAATTAATCTATCTTGTGGGGGGGTCAAATTTAACAAAACTGAACAATTGAGAATAACTTAACAAACAGCACAGAAGTCAGGATATCACTCCTTTCTCCTAATATCTTCAAACACTGCTTGGTTCCTCCTCAGCACAGCTGCACACAGTTTGAAACAGCATGCAGGCGATTCTTTTCATAAGTTAAGAGAAATGTGTTGTTTGTTTTTTAAAAGGAACTGGGTTGCTCTTCAATGACCAAATGTAAGGTCAGACCTGACCTTTATTTGTTTTTTCCCTGTCGGTAAATGGGAGCGGAGGCCTCTAGTTTGTAGTGCTTGTAGATTGATGGCCAACAACACCACCCAGATTTTCATTTCACTCAGGACTGTTGCTAATTAGAGCTTCCATCGTCAATTATCGGTAATTTAGTAAAATAAATTAGAGTAAATGGAAACAGCATTAACTAAATTCATGTGTTGCTATCATGTTCCAAATAAAGCCAGAAATAATGTCCTTCGAAATTTTTTCCATCCCTTTAATGTGCAGTCTTTTTTCATGTCATCAGCTGGGCCACAAGACCCTGGAAACATTGCAGTGCCACTTGTGGAGTTGGCATACAGACAAGAGAAGTTTACTGTAAACGTATGGTGGCGCACACTACTGAGGACTCCATCAAAGTTGCAGATGAGGAGTGTTTTGATCCAAAACCACCTGAATTACAGGCCTGCAACCAGTTTAACTGCCCTCCATCATGGCATACAGGAGAATGGCAGCTGGTATGTGAAATTCCATTGGACTACTCGAACAAAACTCATTTTCTGAGTCAATTGAAATACTTTCAGCTTTTTTCCATAGGTCATAGAGTTGTCAGCACAGAAACAGACCCTTCAGACCAACTTGTCCATGCCGAACAGATATCCGAAATGAACCTAGTCCCATTTGTCACACTTGACCCATATTCCTCTCAACCCTTCCTATTCATATACCCACACCAATGCCTTTTAAATGTTGTAATTGTATCAGCCTCCACCACTTCGTCTGGCAGCTCATTCCATGCGCACACCATCCTTTATGTGAAAAAGTTGCCCCTTAGTTCCCTTTTAAATCTTACCCCTCTCACCCTAAACTTAAGCACTCTGATTCTGGACTCCCCCAAGTTGCAGTCTGTGAACAGTATTTTATGCAATAAGCCTACGGAGTAAAGAGTTTGCTGAGTTAAAATTGTTCTAACTCTTGATGGAGTCAGTTGGGGACGAGGTGCGCTGTTGGTTTCCCAACCTACACCGTATTGAAGGTAACAGAACATAATATTGGGCACAATTTCAACCAACAGTCCACCCATTTCTGAGGAAGCATCCCCAAGTGAGTTAGGTCACAATTACACCCAAAACTTCAAGTGCCAGAAAGAGTCCATTTACACAAGATCATTTGTAGTTGGATCAAGTTGATCCAAGCTCAATGCAGGATCTTTGCAGTAAGCAATCAACTCTGCTGTAACCAAGCACATTTGCCAGACACTGTATCAGGTTGCAAATGCAGAGGTTTTCTGCTGGGAAGAAATGGTTAGGGATTTGATTCAGACTGTTTACACCAATCTGATTTAAATTACACTGGTTCACAGCCAGCATCAGGAGGTGATAGCTACTCCAAACTAATCTTCGAGTAAATAAGTCCACTGCCTTTCCAGTGTAAGTACTGACATGAAGCAGCTGCAGATTTAGAATGAACATAAATTTAAAATGGAATTGGGAAAAAAAGATATCATTTCAGAGAGGAATTACCCTGAAAGACAATGCAAGTGGAACTTCTGAAGTGATCCTGAGAGAATATTGTGAATATTATGATATGAAATGAAGCCAGGAAAAAATGTTTGAAGCCATCAGAAGGCTTTTGTGCTCAATACAACATACTCTACATGAGAGTTGAATAAGTTATGTAAGATGCCTTACTGAGTGTTGACAAGTTTGGAATGAGATTCATTGATTAGTGTGGCAGACCATATCATGAAATATTTAGTCCATTTAGACCCTCTTTGCCAGTCTAGAGGAATAGTTTTCTTCAATGTCATAATTAATGTCTGATGGGAAAATCTCAGTTTTGTGAGTAAGACTAGAGGCTGTTAAATTAATTAGTGCATCTTTGTTTAATTTACTGATCTCCAGGTGTGACCTCAAAGATCCCAAGTATAAAAGCATAGCGAGCAAATTCAAACATATTAATGCAACCCTTCTGACTTGTTTGTGTTCTCTTATGAAATCTTTTGTTGCAGTGTTCACAAATATGTGGAAGAGGGGTGCAATCTCGTAAAGTCATGTGCAAACAACTTTTGACTGATGGTAGTTTTCTTACTGTTGCTGACGAGCTATGCCTTGACCACAAGCCACAGGTGCAGCAGCCTTGTGTGAACGCTGATTGTCCACCACACCTAGCATTAGGGAAATGGTCCAAGGTAAATAGCATTGAAGTAACTCAACAAAGATATATGCCTGATTATTGTGTCTCTATGTACACATGTCTTTTGTTTGGCCTGTGTGAGCTCACACCTCTTGCTTAGTTCAGCATGTTTATGTCTTGCAGAATATTTCTAGGTGACGATGAATGAATTGCCACAGAGCGTGCTCGGGTTCTGCTTATCCTTGGTGTCGCTGTTTGTTAATCTTTACAATCCATTGCTGTCGACTTGGATTGTAGAAAAAATGTATTTTGCCGTTATCTATTGAATCTGCAATAATATTAACTTCTTTAGCACACAGTTAGTCTGATATAATAAACGAGGCAAAACAAAATTTTGGAGAGTATTTATTGGAGGCTCCACATTCAAAGGGGTGAGGTTTTAGATTAAATTCCCTACAGTCTGGCAACAGGCCCTTTGGCCCAACAAGTCCACACCAACCCTCCAAACAGTTCACAGACCCATTTCCCTCTGACTAATGCACTAACACTGCACGTCTTTGGAGTGTGGGAGGAAACTGGAGCACCCAGAGGAAACCCACACAGACACTGGGAGAATGTGCAAACTCCACACAGGCAGTCACCCAAGGCTGGAATTGAACCTGGGATTCTAGTGCTGTGAGACAGCAGTGCTAACCACTGACCCACCATGCCACCCTAACACTGTCTTTAGAGATCTTTGAAAGTGGCATGTGATATAGATAACTTATACCTTTTTTGGGGAAAGTTGCAGAGCAGGGCCATGATGCCTTGAAAGCATCTCCCCAGGAGGGAAACAGTTGGCTGTAACTAGTCCCTGAGGCTGGAGAAGCTTACAGAATGAGATGCAGTGAACCTGCAGAGATTGACTTTTTTTTTAAAATGTGAAGGTATTGATTTCAATGCTTCAGTGGAAGGGAAATCATTGACCTTTGCCTAAGGGGAGCAAGGAGCAGGGAGCAATGGGAGGCGATGTAGGATTGGGAAAGTTGATATGCTGAGATCTATGTGGAAAACTGTGACAACTTTAACCCTGATGGCAATTTAGCTTGATTGAGTGTTTTCCATGCGAAATGAGGTAGAAACGAGTAATGTTATGGATACGGAAGTAGATAGTTTTGGTAATGAAGAGGATTTATCAGTTTAAAGTGTGTCCAATTGGATGCAGTCTGAGTAAATATCCAGGAGAAAATCCAGAAGACAGCTTTAATCTATAATATGGAGAAATGTCTAACTCATCCCTGGGCGGCACGGTGGCTCAGTGGTTAGCACTGCTGCCTCACAGCGTCAGGGACCTGGGTTTGATTCTAGCTTGGGCGACTGTCTGTGTGGGATTTGCACATTCTCCCGTGTCTATGTGGGTTTCCTTTCAGAGCTCCGGTTTCTTCTCTCAGTCCAAAGATGTGCAGGTAGGTGAATTGGCCGTGCTAAATTGCACATAGTATTCAGGGATATGTAGGCTAGGTGCATTTGTCAGGGGTAAGCGTAGAGTAATAACGTCTAGGGTAGGATACTCTTGGAGGGTCTGTGTGGACATGTTGAGCCAAATGGCCTGTTTCCACACTGTAGGGATTTGATGATTCTATCCATGATGTACAGCCAGAAAATCATCCCAATAGCTTTGGCATGGCTATGGAACAAAAGTTGAGCTGGCAGCATCAAGCTCTGGGTGGAATTTGACTCAACACCAATTGTTGATGTTACCAAGAGGTAACATGGAGATAAGAAAGTTTTCACATTAGAGAGTCAACCTGTAAATTTAGAACCACGAAACCCTGGCAATCATGCCACCAACCTCTGATCTAATAGAACATAGAACAATACAGTGCAGAACAGGCCCTTCGGCCCTTGATGTTGCGCTGATCTGTGAACCATTCTCAGCTCGTCCCCCTACACTATCCCAAAATCATCCATGTGCTTATCTGAGGATTTTTTAAATCTCCCTAATGTGGCTGAGTTGACTACATTAGCAGGTAGGGCATTCCACGCCCTTACCAATCTCTGCATAAAGAACTTTCCTGTGGCATCTGTCTTAAATCTATCCCCCTCAATTTGTAGTTATGCCCCCTCGTACAAGCTGACGTCATCATCCTAGGAAAAGGTTTTTCACTGTCTACCCTATCTAATCCTCTGAGCATCTTGCATGCCTCAATCAAATCCCCCATTAGCCGCCTTCTTTCCAACGAGAATATACTCAAGTCTCTCAGCTTTTCCTCATAAGACCTTCCCTCCAGACCAGGCAACATCCTGGTAAATCTCCTCTGCACCTTTTCCAATGCTTCCACATCCTTTCTGTAATGGGGCGACCAGAACTGTATACGATATTCCAAGTGTGGCCGCACCAGCGTTTTGTATAGTTGCAGCATGATATTGCGGCTCCGGAACTCAATCCCTCTACAAATGAAACCTAACACACCGTATGCCACCTTAACAGCACTATCCAGCTGGGTGGCAACTTTCAGAGATCTATGCACATGGACTCCCAGATCCCTCTGCAAATCCACACTACCAAGAAACTCTCCATTGACCCAGTACTCTGCCTTCCTCTTATTCTTCCCAAAGTGCAGCACCTCACATTTAGCTGCATTGAACTCCATTTGCCACCTCTCAGCCCAATTCTGCAGTTTATCCAAGTCCCCCTGCAAGCTGTAACATTCTTACAAACTCTACCGACTTTAGTGTCGTCTGCAAATTTACTAATCCATCCAACTATGCCTGCGTCTAAGTCATTTATAAAAATGACAAACAGCAGTGGTCCCAAAACAGATCCTTGTGGCACACCACTAGTAACGGGACTCCAGACTGAATATTTTCCATCAACCACCACTCGCTGCCTTCTTTCAGAAAGCCAGTTTCTAATCCAAACTGCTAATTCACCCTCAATTCCATGCCTCTGCATTTTCTCCATCAGCCTATCATGTGGAACCTGATCAAAGGCTTTACTGAAGTCCATGTATACCACGTCAACTGCCCTACCCTCATCTTCATGCTTGGTCACCTTCTCAAAAAACTCAATGAGGTTTGTAAGACATGACCTGCCCTTGACAAAACCATGATGACTATCTGAAATCAAATTGTCGCTTGCTAGGTGATTATAAATCTTATCTCTTATAATCCTTTCCAAAACCTTTCCTCCAACAGAAGTAAGACTCACTGGTCTATAATTACCTGGGTCATCTCTGCTGCCCTTCTTGAACAAGGGCACAACATTTGCAATCCTCCAATCCTCAGGTACTAAACCTGTAGACAATGATGACTCAAATATCAAAGCCAACAGCCCTGCTATCTCCTCCCTAGCTTCCTAGAGAATTCTCGGATAAATCCCATCTGGCCCAGGGGACTTGTCTACATTCACTCCTTCTAGAAATGATAACACCTGTGCGTAACTAATCTCGATCCTTTCTAGTCTAATATCTCGTACCTTATGCTTCTCTCTACAATATTAAATTTTCCCTGAGTGAATACTGATGAGAAACGTTCATTTAGCACCTCTCCAATCTCTTCAGGGTCCACACTCAACTTCCCACTTCTGTCTTTGACTGGCCCTATTCCTACCCTAATCATCCTTTTATTCCTCACTTACTTATAGAAAGCTTTAGGGTTCTCCTTTATTCTATTTGCTAAAGGCTGCTCGTGTCCTCTCTTTGCTCTTCTTAACTCTCTCCTTAAATCCTTCCGAGCTGATCTGTAACTCTCCATTGCCTCATCTGTACCATCTTGCCTCATCAACACATAAGCCTCCTTCTTCTTAACAAGAGATGCAATTTCCGTAGTAAATCACGGTTCCCTTATCTTATCACTTCCTCCCTGCCTGACAGGGACATACCTATCAAGGTCATGCAATATCTGTTCCTTAAACCAGCTCCACATTTCGATTGCCTGCATCCCCTGCATTTTGCTACCCCATTCTATGCATCCTAATTCTTGTCTAATCGCATTAAATTGCCCTTGTCCCATCGATAACTCTTGACCTGTGGCATGTACCTGTCCCTTTCCATCGCTCAACTAAATGTAACTGAATTATGGTCACTCTCTCAAAAGTGTTCACCTACAACTAAATCAAACACCTGGCCTAGTTCATTACCAAGCACCAGATCCAGTGTGGCCTCCCTTCTTTCGGCCCTTTGACATACTGTGTGAGGAAACCCTCCTGTACACATTGGACAAAAACTGATCCATCTGACATATTAGAGCTATGACATTTCCAGTCAATGTTGGGGAAGTTAAAGTCCCCCATAATGACCACCCTGTTCCTTTCACTCCTACTCGGAATAATTTTGCTAATCCTCTCTTCCACCTCCCTGGAACTCTGCAGAGGCCTATAAAAAACTCCAAGAAGTGTGACCTCTCCTCTCCTGTTTCTAACTTCAGCCCACACTACCTCAGTGGACGAGTCCTCATCAAAAATTCTCTCAGCCACCGTTATACTATCTTTGACTAACAAGGCCACGCCTCCCCCTCTTTTACCACCTTGCCTGTCTTTAATGAAAGACCTAAACCCTGGAACCTGCAACATTCATTCCTCACCCTGCTCTATCCAGGTCTCCGAATTGGCCACAACATTGAAGTCCCAGGTACCTATCCATGCTGCAAGCTCACCGACCTTATTTCGGATACTTCTGTATCTATAGTACTACAGCTTCATAAACCACCAACATCTGTTTTTCACAACATTTAATGGAAATGCAGATCTTGGTTTGACATTTTTTTACAGAAAGGGTGATAGTCCTCATTTAATTTTCATGAGATGTGGACAATGCTGGCTAAACCAGCAATTATAGTCCATTCCTAACTACCCAGGGAGCAACTAAGAGTCCGCCACTGATCAAGTCACATGTAGGTCAGACCAGGTATGGGTAACAGATTTCCTTTCCTAAAGGACATTTGTGAACCAGATAGGTTTTTACAGCAGTTGATGGCAGTGACATGCTCATTATTAGGATAGTTGTTTTTAAATTCCAGATTTTTATTAAATTCAAATGTTATCATCAGCCATAGTGGGATTCAAGCCCATATCCCTAGAACATTAGTCTGGGATTCTGAAATATTAATTCAGTGACGTTATCACTACGTTACTGCCTCCACCTAACCAGGGAGTGGTGAGTGAAAGAAGAAATCTCTCGGTAAAGTCAAGCATATTTGTCCTGAGACAGTCAAGAATAAGTCAAGAGAGGAGTGAGCTTCATACAATAGTGGAATGGCTACAGCACAGGTGGTGGTCATTCAGCCCTTTGTGTTTACTGGTCATAGAGTGAGAAATGTGGAAGAGATGGATCTTTTGATTGATGACAAGAAAATGATTGCAGTGTTTGGTCATGGTTAGGCTAAGGAGAAGGCTGGTGTGAATTGAAATGAGGACACTGTGAAAGCAGTGGAAAGAAAGTCTTCATTCAGATGCACCAATGTATGGTACTCCTCTCATAAGATCACCACTTTAAGTTAGTGATGAAGAGCATATCTGTTTCAGTTGAACTAACCTTTTGTACATTAATTGAACCCTGTTTAGTTGTGTATAATTTAAATACTCTGTCTGACATTGCTGGCAGCAGAAATGTAGATGAATGATAATTCAGTTAAAACTGTTCGAATATTGTCATTTGGTTTTAGTGCTCTGTAAGCTGTGGCGAAGGAATCCAGAGCAGAGAATGGGTCTGTCGTAAGCTGTCAACAACTGACCAGCTAGTCGCAGTGGACCATAATTTATGTAATGGCCTCTCCAAACCACCAGTGATCCAGGTCTGCAAAATGCCTAATTGTAAAGGTAAATGACTTACTTTAACACTTGACAACTGAAGTGATCTATGCCCAAATAAACACCCTGCACAAATTGTAGATGAAATTTACAACAAATAAACAAGCAGCAGAAATAACTGATGTGGTGACTATCATGTTCTAGCCCACTCTAAGGTCCTGGGCCTTTTCTGATCACAACAATGTCATTTTTCTGAGGAGTAAAACTTTTAAAGCTTGATATATTCCTAGAGAAGGATGGATTTGTTTCACAGTTTCTCCTCATTTGTTCATTATAAGAATCATGTGCAGATGTCAAAACATGCACATTTATGAAAATGTTCTTTTCTTTAAGTAAAACAGCTTTGTGTTGCTTGACAATTATTTTCCTGGAAGATTACCGGCTTTCATGTGCCAAACGTCTGCAGCTCCAACTCTTGAAGCAAGTCCAGTAGATTTTAAGAGCTATTGCTTACATTATTTAAAAAAACACATGAATAACTTCATATGTGTAGATTCCAGACATACATATTTGATACTTTCCAACTTTTTCGTGTAACTCATGCTTATCAAGATGACCTTTATCATTCTCTGGAAATACATTCTTCTCTCCATTTTCCACCCAGCACAATGTGTAGTTGAGTCAGAATTTCAGTCAGAATTTCAGTCACATTTTCTATACGATCAGTGCCAACATTTTCTTTTTAACATTCTATTGTCATACCAATTTTAGTCAGTGTTTATTATTTGAAGAAACAAGGTAAAATATCATTTTCATTTCTGTCTTTTACCTGACTCCAGAGCAATCACAGAGGTAATACTATGTCTTTTATTCTTTAATGAAATTAGTTGTCTGAACACAGCCAAACTCAACAGAAGCTGATGTGTTTTAATGCTCAATTCACTCAAGTTGTGCTGCCATCTCAGAGAATCAAGGCTACTGTATTTTGTCCAATATCCAGCTTGCATTTTCTTTGTGTCTCTCTCCTCAGGAGTGAAAATTGATTAATTTTCCACTTAACCCATCCTTCCTATTGTTATTTTTTTTCCCCATTGTTATGGTTGGGAGTATGGTCAGGTAATGTGCTGCCACTATCCACATATTCTACACTAATAGTCATCTTTAAAGTGCCACAAAAAAAAGTGGCTCTGGGCATTAGATTTATCCATAATTGTGGTAATCAACATTCTTCTTCTAATACAAGATGAGTTTTTGCCAATAAAATTGAACTAAATTTTGTAGTTGAGAGTAAGATAACTCCACAACAAAGACCAGTTTCCTGTCACCAAGTCACCCCTTACTTACAAGTGCATAGTACATGAGACTGACCCAGCGAGCTCAGAGCTGGCTCCTACAATGAACAGAACACCTGATACTCCTTTTGTTTTTAAATTTTATTAAACAATTCACAGTTTACAAAACAATTAATATTAACAGCTGTATACAGAGAAACAGCAATTTTACAAGGGCGAGGAGCAGCAAAGCCAGGCCCCAAACCCTATCATTCAACCAGTTTTAAGGGAAATGAGGAAACTCAAATCCTGATACTCCTGTCTAAATCTGTCAGCCAGGGCTCCCTGATTTGACCAGGTTAACAGCCCCAATCAAGGAACTTATCTTCTGTAAGGTCCACCTGGCTGACCTTGTTACAATCAATGCACAGAGGGCAAATAGTAGTCATTGCTGTGAGTCTGAAGTCTCATGTAGGCCAGACTGGGTAAGCAAGGCAGGTTTCCTTCCCTAAAAGGGGTTTGTGAACCAACGAATATTTATGAAAATTGACCATGTTTCCATATTCGCCTTTAGTCTATTTTTTAAATTTCAGGTTTTAATGGATTCAAATTTTACTATCTGCTGTGGTGGATCTTGAATTTATAATCCCTTGAATATGAGCTTCTTGATTACTAGTCCAGTAACATTACCCTTACACCAACACAATCTCCCCTAAATATTAGCAGATGCTATTTCCTGTTCTGCACAATTTTGTTAATGTTTATTCACGTATTTTCCAGAGCTCAAAAAGAATACAAAAACAAAGATGCCACAAAAGCAAGCTATCCGTAACCCTCAAATTCTCAGTGTGCACAGAGTCTATATTCAAACCAGACAAGAAAAGCGGATTCACTTTACTATAGGTGGTCGGGCCTACTTGCTTCCAAAAACCTCAATTGTGATTAGGTGCCCTGTAAGGAGATTCCAGAAATCATTGATCAGATGGGAAAAAGATGGATACCGTCTACAAAATGCAAAACGGATTGGAATCACAAAATCAGGATCATTAAAGATTCATAACCTTGAAGCAAGAGATATTGGCGTGTACAGTTGTATTGCAGGGTCTATTCGAGACACATTTGTCCTCAAACTGATTGGCAATGACAATAGATTAGTTGAACCACCCTCCTCCACTAAAGCAAAAATGAGACAAAGTATTGGGCCAGAGAAGATGAATCACAATGAATCTAACAGACTGGAGGATAAATGGAGTCAAATGAGCAAGATGTGGCAAAGTTGGAGCAAAAAAAATGAATTTTATGTGGATGGTAGCCAAATGGAAGATAATGTTTTCCTGCGTCTACTTGGAAATCATCTGATTTCTCGAGGAAAGATTAACTTTGCGGAGTTGTATGATTCTCAGGAGCTTTATGATAAGCATCTTGAAAGTTCAATTTTCCAAGGAGCCTACAGCATGGATACTGCACAGTTCGAAGAGATCTTACGAAATATAACCCTGTGGATTGAATCTGGTGAACTACCTGAAGCTTTTGCGTCACAGCTCATGTACCAATTAGCAGCTGAGGTGTCCAGACCACAGGCAACCCTGGAGAAATGGAAGGCACCTCTTGATGATAATGCAACGAACTCAAAATTTTTAGACAAAACCCGTAACACATCAGAAACATCCATCAATAAAGATACCCATCAACAGAGGGAGAAACAGAAGCCTCCTATTATTGTGAGAAAGAAGCAAGCTCCTGTGCTGCCTCAGAGAGATGTCGCTATAACAATTGGAACACTGGCATATCTGGCAGAAAATATTTCCAGTGTAACACTGGTTTGTGAAGCTGTTGGAGTTCCTGAGCCAGAGGTCACTTGGACGAAGGATGGAGTACCAGTAAAATTTAATAAAAGGTATGGCAAATGAATACTAATATTTTGGAAAATGTATTTTCTATTTTAAGAGGTGAGCGTCTGTTTTCATACGTGCATCTCATTCATCGGTGACCTTGTACTCCATCCATACCATTCAATGCGCTGTCGAGTTTTTTTTTTCTGACAGACAAGAATGCGCTTTTATTAATTTGATGGAAATTATTATCTCTGTGATCAGATGATTAGTTAAATGACAGCTTATGATGTAAATGTTGAATCAGACTGTTCAGTAATTTATTTTACAAATTTCAGTTATAATATTTCAGTTCCCCATCGGCAAGTTTCCTAAAGATATTGTAATGCGTATTGAATTCACCAACAAAATATTTATTTTCTCATCTTCAACTTATGCAAAACTGATACCAGGATCTATTTTTAGATTAAGCA
Source organism: Chiloscyllium punctatum (assembly GCF_047496795.1). NCBI lineage: Eukaryota > Metazoa > Chordata > Chondrichthyes > Orectolobiformes > Hemiscylliidae > Chiloscyllium > Chiloscyllium punctatum. The sequence continues at coordinate 19,888,867 of NC_092786.1, forward strand.
TCCTGTTGTGTCTCGTCTGTGTGTATTTGCAAAGTCATTGTTCTAGCGCCTTGTGTGGGGGCCATTCAGAGAAAACTTGGAATGCTTTAACTAAAGATTGAATTTTTACAACATTGCTCTGAAGTAATGAATCGTTTTTGATGCAAAGATGCAGGTGTCATTGATCATTTTGGTTGTACATTTGAAGGCAACCAACTGTTGATCATTTTTTAGATTTGTGTTTTTTTTTTCCGATTGATGTTAATAAACTGTTAGCACTGAGTTCGAATAGAGGATATTAGAGTTTGAACTTCGGATGTGAGGTGGAACATTGGAGAAGATTGAGAGTGCCAAATGATATTAAAGTCTAGTCCGACTAGGATCAGCTGGTTTTCTCTGAGAAAGGTTTTACATCTCGAGCATGTTGCCAAGTGTCGTTAGAAAAGCTGCTGCATACAAGTTCACTGTAAGGTTTAATTCTCAGCTGACTGCCAATATAAAACTTCTGCAATCGATTGTCTTCCTTTGGACATGATTTTGCTGTTTGAGAAATTTCAGTGGGTGCATCAGAACAGCTATAAAACTTTCTGCAAATTCTCAAACTTTTCTCCTATTTCATGGTTTGTATTAATGTGAAGAGATGTTTCTTCACTGATTTAAGCAGCTTTATCTCGTGATCTCAGCAATTACACATTAACCTCCACAACCTGACAAGATACTACCTGGAAAAGCTATTGGGACTTGGGGAAATAAAGAATGTTTATCCTTCCCACTCTCTTCACTTAGGGGCAGCATGATGGCTCAGTGGTTAGCACTGCTGCCTCACAGTGCCAGGGATCCAGGTTTGATTCCTGCCTCGGGTGACTGTCTGTGTGGAGTATGTACATTCTCCCTGTGTCTGCGTGGGTTTCCCCTCTCAATCCAAAAATGTGCGGGTCAGGTGAATTAGCTATGCTACATTGCCCATGGTGTTGGGTGCGTTAGTCAGGGGTAAGTATAGGCTGGGAGAATGGGTCTGGGTGGGTTACTCTTTGGAGGGTCGGTGTGGACTTATTAGGCTGAAGGGCCTATTTCCATATTGTAGGGAATTTAATCTAATCTAACATAATCTATCCACTCTTTGTCATGCAGCCGGTATCCCCATAATACAATCCTGTGGTACAGGAAACAGGAGATGCAGCAACTGGGGGGAGGGGAAGGTAAATGTACTTCATTCTATCAAGCCGGGAATCCCCCTAAACCAGTGAGACAGGTTTGACGTGACTCATGCTGGGATCTGAGTCTTGAATAACTAGGGCTGTAGAGTGCTTTAAATTAACTATAGGTGGAAATGTTCGGGAGAAGGGAAATGTCGGCTTCCAAAGCAAGAGGATACGACAGTATTATAGGGCAGCGAGTGTGGTGCTGGAAAAGCACGGCAGGTCAGGTAGCATCTGACAAGCAGGACAATTGACGTTTCGGGCAAAAGCCCTTCATCAGCATCTGCAGACCTCCCTTTCGCCTCGTATTACAGGGCAGCTATCTGGATAACAATACCCAGAGTGGGACTGAAAGAAACAGTGTGTACAAATTTAGAAAAATAGCAGTAAACAGGGTTAAGGGGGAAGAGAAATGTAAAAAGGCAAAATTAATGGCTCTTTACTTGAATATTCAATGTTTATATATAATATAAATGAATTAATCGTGCAAAAAAAGATTAATAGGTATGACTTTGTAGCCGTTATGGGGATATAGTTCCAAGGAGATCAAAGCTGGGAACTAAATATTCAGAGATATGTGGTTTTCAAAAGGACAGGCAGAAAGTGTGGGGAGATAAGTTTGTTAGAGAATAAATCAAGAGATAATGAGGGCATGTAAAAAACTCCAGTATATTGGCTCATGGTAATTCAGTGGTTAGCACTAGTGCTGTCTCACAGCTCCAGGGACCCGAGTTCGATTCCACCTTCAGGCAAATGTCTGTGTAGACTTTTGCCAGAGAGTTTAGCCCAATTAATCAGAGATTACAGACACGCAGATTGGACTGAGAACTGGCAAGGATATATTCAACAAACAGCGATATCGCAGAAGAGACTTGACCCGCGCCCCCATTTATATCACCTCTATTCCTGAATTCGGCTTTTGCCCGAATTGTTGATTGTCCTGCTCCTCAGATGCTGCCTGACCTGCTGTGCTTTTTCAGCACCACCCTGATCTAAACTCTGGTTTCCAGCATCTGCAGTCCTCGCGTTTGTCCACTGTACAGTCACTGACAGGCTGTTCAGAAGGAACCACAGCTTCTTCCCTGAACAAAGAATACAGTGGAGCTTTATACCCTTTCAACAAAGAAGTGTGAGTTATGAGACAATAGTGTGAGTTGTACAACCAAGATAAATAAAGTCTATTCATTGAAGAGATTCAAGTGTCTGGTGTTTTATGATTTTCTTAATTTACTCAGGAGATTCTGATCCTTGACTGGAGTACGTGTTAGTGGGTTTCATTCTGGTAGGAAGAGTGCCTCATCTTCCGCCTGGGAACCCTCTAACCACAAGGGATGAACTCAGATTTCTCCAGTTTCCTCATTTCCCCTCCCCCCACCTTGTCTCAGTCCCAACCCTCGAACTCAGCACCGCCTTCCTAACCTGCAATCTTCTTCCTGACCTCTCCACCCCCACCCCACTCCGGCCTATCACCCTCACATTGACCTCCCTCCACCTGTCGCATTCCCAACGGCCCTCCCCCAAGTCCCTCCTCCCTACCTTTTATCTTAGCCTGCTGGACACACTTTCCTCATTCCTGAAGAAGGGCTGATCCCCGAAACGTCGATTCTCCTGCTCCTTAGATGCTGCCTGACCTGCTGCGCTTTTCCAGCAACACATTTTCAGCTTCATTCTGGTATCAATGTGTTTGTATTGTTGAGGGAGCAAACTAAGTCCCTTTGGTGCCTCCTTGTCTGGGTCACCTTTGTGAAGACTTGACTCCTAGTGGGAGCAGCTGTGCCCTAAGGACTTCAGAGGTGCTGGGCTATTGTGAAGTGGGCGGTGCATTGTCAGTTCATCTGAGGAAGTATATTCCCTTGGCCTGGGGCTGGATGAGTCATGTCTTAAGCTAAGTGTGATGTCTGGGGCGGCTGGTTTGGCCAATTTGAGACATTGTGGGTAGGCTTAGTGGCTAAGTGCAGACATTTTGTGTTGTCTGTCTTGTGGCCATATCATGGGGAGGCCTGACCTGTATTTTCTCCCACAACTTGGCACATTCTCCCCATGTTTGCATGGATTTCATCTGGATGCTCCAATTTCCTCCCATAGCCTAAAGGTGTGCAGGTTAGTTAAATTGCCAAGTAGTATCCAAGGATGTACAGGCTAGGTGCATTAGCCATGGGAAATACAGGGTTACAGAGATTGGGTGGTCTGAGCGGGATGCTCTTCGAACTTAATGGGCCAAATGATCTAATTCTGCACTGTGAGGATACTATGATTCTATGATTTATCATGGGTGACTTTAATCTTTGGGTAGATTGGGAATGTCAGGTTGGTAGAGGAAGCCAGGAGGAAGAATGAATAGAATGTATTTGGAAAGATTTCCCCAAACAATGTGTTGTGGATAAAACCAGGGAACAGACTATGTTGGATCTGGTGTTGTATAATGAAGTAGCTTAATAAATGATCTCGGAATAAAATATCCCCTGAGAAGCAGTGACCATAAAATGGTAGAATTTAGCATTCAGTTTGAAAGGAAGAAATTTGGATTGAAAACAACTGTGCTACTCTTAAATAAGGATAATTCCAGAGGAATGAGCTATCTGGGATGGACTGGAAAGGAGTTGAGCAGCAAAGATGGGTTGAGGAATAATAGTAGATGTTTAATAAAATAGTTTTTGGCTCAAAACAAAGATATTCAGTAAAGAAGAATTCTAGGAAAGGACTAAGCCAACATTGTTTAATTAGGGAAGTTAATGATACAATCAAATTGAAAGAAAAATCATGCAAAGTGGCAAAGATTAATAGTGAGAAGATTCACAAAGTTTTAAAAAAGATTCACAAAAGATGATCAAAAAATAATGAAGAGAGAAGGTAAACTTAGAGAGCAAATTTACAAGTTATAACAAGACAAACAGGAAGAGCTTCTTTAGATATATGAAAAGAAAGTTCTAGGCCAAGGTTATCAGAGGCCCTTTGGAGAAGAGAGACTGGGCAAATGGCAGAAGAGTTCAATAAATACTTTGCACCAGTCTTCACTCTAGAAGACAGTTCTAGTATTCCACAAATACTAAAAAAATCAAAAGACAAAAGGAAGAGAGGAATATAAATAGAATGACTATCACAAGAAAAATGAGGCCAAATACTGACAAGTTCCCTGGACCTGATGGGATTCATCCTAAGACATGAAAGAAGTAGCAACACAGATTATCAATCACTGATAGTAATCTTCCAAGAATCCTTAGATTCTTGAAAAATCAAAGAGAATGGGAAAACTTCCACAGAAAATAAAAAGGGAAGGAGACAAAAACAAGTAATTATCAGCCAGTTGGCTTCAATCAAATTTACTTCAAAGAATGTAACAGCAGAGTATTTAGAAATCCACATGATCAAGCAAAATCAACGAGACATCACAAAGGGGAACTCGTGCCTGACAAATTTATTAAAGTTCTTTGAGAAGGAAATAGACAGGATTGACAAAGGATAACTATAGATGTCATATATTTAGATTTCCAAAAAGCATTTAAGGTGCCACGTTTTATGAAATGAGGGGGTTTGGTGTTGGCCATATGGATATGGAGACAGGATTGGCAAACTACTGGAGACAGCAAGTTGGGATTGGGGGTTGAAGGGAGAGGTGCACTTTCAGGATGATAACCTACAACTGTTGAAGTACCATAGGGAACAGTTGTAGTACCACAGTTATTGTTAGTGCACATTGCGACTTTGGAGGAGGAAAGAAGTGCTTTGACAGGTTAGTCAGAGCTCAACTCAACTCTTTCCAGCTATATTGCCTCTATCCTTTGCAATTCACCTACTGGCACAGCAGGTTCACAGCAGTCATCATCTCCCTGGAGCGTCTGGATAACGAGGATACCTTGTCAGGCTCCTATTTATTGATCACAACTCTGCCTTCAACACCATAATTACAAAGAAACTCATCTCTAAACTCCAAGACCTGGGTCTCGGCTTCCCCCTCTGTAACCGGATCTTCAACTTCCCGATCCATGGACTGCAATCAGTAACAAAAGACAACAACATCTTCTGCAACATAATCCTTAACACTGGTGCTCTGAAAAGCTGCATACTCAGCCCGTTACTTTACGCCTCATACAGTCATGTCTGTGTGGCCCAATTCCAGCCCAAACTCCACTTACAAGTTTTCTGTCAACACCATCATTGTAGGTTAGATCTCAAAGAACAATGAGACAGAGTACAGGAAAGAGCTTGAATGCTTAGCAGCATGGTGTAAAGACAACGATCTCTCCATTGACATCAGCTGGTCATTGACTTTAGGAAGAGGAATGGAGGGCATGCCCCTGTCTGCATCAGTGGTGCTGAGGTGGGGATGGATGAGAGCTTCAACATCCTGGGAGTGATGATTCCTGCCAATCTGTCCTGATCCACCAATGTCAACGCAACAATCAAGAAAGCACAACAACGTCTCTATTTCCTTAGGAGGCTGACAAAATTCAGCATGTCCACAAGAGCTCCTAGTAATTTTTATAGATGCACCATAGAAAGCATCCTGTCTGGATACTCAAAGCATGGTTTGGCAACTGCTCTACCCAAGATGGCAAGAAATTGCCTAGAGTGTCTTGGGATGTGCATGCTAGGTGGATTAGCCATGATAAATGTGTGTTTGCCAGGCTAGGGTAGGCAGCCATCTCTGGGTGAGATGCTGTTCCGGGGTCGATATGGACTTGATGGGCCGTATAGCCTGCTTCCACCTGTAGGGATTATAGAGAATTACAAAGAGTTGTGAACTCTACATCGTCTGTCATGAAAGTTAGCCTTCCTTCCATTGACTCCATCAATACTTTCCTCTGCCTCGGGAAAGTAATCAAAATAATTAGAGAGCCCTCTCTCCCCAGTCATACTCTCTTCAACCCTTTTACAAAGGGCAGAAGGTGCAAATGGTTAAAAATATGTACCAGCAGATTCAAGAACAGCTTCCTCCCTACTGTTATCAAACTTTTGAAGAAACCTTTCAAATTTTAATGTTGATCTCTCTCTCTGCACCTTCTTTGCTGCTGCAGCATTGTGTTCTGCACTCTGTTCTGCTATCCTGATGCACTTTGTATGGTACAATCTGCCTGTAATGTACAGTAAACAGCACTTTTCACTGTATTTCAATACATCTGACAACAACAAATCAAATTCAAGTGTGCAAATGACATGAATAGGTGGGAAGGTAAGTGGTGAAGATGACAGAGTCTGCAAAGGAGTGTAGACAAGTTAGTTATGTGGTAGATGGAGTATAATGTGGATCAATGTGAGGTTAAACACTTTGGTAAGAAGAATAGAGGAGCTGGATTTTATCTAAATGGAGAACGATGCAGAAAGCAGCAGCACAGCAAGATTTGGGGGTCTTTGTACATAAATCACAGAAAGCTAGCATCTGAATTTAGCAGGTAGCAGGGAAGGCAAATGGAAAGCTGGCCTTCATTTCAAAGGAAATGAAGTAAACAATATTGAGGCCTTGCTAAAAGTATAGGATGCACTAACTAGACTACATCTGGAAAATTCAAATGTTCCCTTGAAAAGTTGTGCTTCATCTGGATCAGATGGATTAAATGATTTTTCCAATATGACCTCTTTTGTTTGTTTACAAAACTGAATTCCAGTGATGAGGTTATTTTGAGATCAGTTATGAAATAAGCAATTTATTCATAAGTAAATTTATAAATATTTTTGCAACAATAGCCTGAGTTAAAAACATACGCTAAAGAGTTTTTTCAGTGGGATTCTACAACATTGTTTACATTGTTGCGTAGTTTGAGTTACTTTAGTTAGTACTTCCATAGCCATAGATAACACAGCCCAGAATTATTCATGACAATGAGTCAATGTTCTGTGGCATTTCTCATCGGCAGCAGTGCACCTTTAGTGATGTTTGGGACGTGTGCCACATTTTCTTTACAGCAGTTTACTTATCCCAATAATATAGCCTGATTTGTGCAATGTTGAGCCATATTTTGAAGTTGTAATGCCGTTCTCACATTGTTGTTGTTGTTATTGTTCTTGTTATTGTTATTGTTGTTGTTATTATTATTATTATTATTATTATGACAGCATCTAGAAAGAACTTGTTTGCATTAGAATGTGGAAATGCAAATATTTCTCAGTGAATAGCTGCTTCTCTCCATAGGGTTAAAAGTTGGAAGTCCTGCTGATGGAAATTTTGATATCATGTTGATTTCCTTTTTTAAGATAATAGATTTCTTGTAACATTCCTTGAAAAATATTGCACCTTGTTAAAAAAATGTGACCTGGTTTTCAACTGAAAAATCCATGCTACTAAATAATTGTATTTAACAAGATGACATGATCCCCACCCCCTCAATTAAACGGATAGTGAGGAGTTGGCTCAGATTTCATCATTACTTTCACTAATCTCTTTAGCTTTGAATAGATTTTCTGTTAATTTAGTGAAATACCATTAGCAAATTTGCTGATGATACAAAGCTGGGTGGTAGGGTGAAATGTGATGAGGATGTTAGGAGAGTACAGGGTGACCTGGACAAGTTAGGTGAGTTATCAGATGCATGGCAGATGCAGTTTAATGTGGATAAATGTATGGTTATCCACTTTGGTGGCAAGAACAGGAAGGCAGATTACTACCTCAATGGAATCAATTTAGGTAAAGGGGCAGTACAGAGAGATCTGGGTGTTCTTGAACACCAGTCAATGAAGGCAAGCATGCAGGTACAGCAGGTAGTGAAGAAGGCTAATAGCATGCTGGCCTTCATAACAAGAGGAATTGAGTATAGAAGCAAAGAGGTGCTTCTGCAGCTGTACAGGGCCCTGGTGAGACCACACCTGGAGTACTGTGTGCAGTTCTGGTCTCCAAATTTGAGGAGAGACATTCTGGCTATTGAGGGAGTGCAGCGTAGGTTCACGAGGTCAATTCCTGGAATGGCAGGACTACCTTACACTGAAAGACTGGAGCGACTGGGCTTGTATACCCTTGAGTTTAGAAGACTGAGAGGGGATCTGATCAAGACATATAAGATTATGTAAGGATTGGACACTCTGGAGGCAGGAAACGTGTTTCCGCTGATGGGTGAGTGCCGAACCAGAGGACACAGCTTAAAAGTACAGGGTAGACCATTTAGGACAGAGATGAGGAGAAACTTCTTCACCCAGAGAGTGGTGGCTGTGTGGAATGCTCTGCCCCAGAGGGCAGTGGAGGCCCAGTCTCTGGATTCATTTAAGAAAGAGTTGGATAGTGCTCTCAAAAATAGTGGAATCAAGGGTTATGGAGATAAGGCAGGAAGAGGATACTGATTAGGAATGATCAGCCATGATCATATTGAATGGCGGTGCAGGCTCGAAGGGCTGAATGGCCCACTCCTGCACCTATTGTCTATTGAAATGTCACATGTCACTATTATGATTTCAGGTTGGTGACTAGACAGAGAAAGAACGACTGACTGGCACACAATCACTTAACAGCCTCTGGGGGCAATCAAAAGTATGGCCTCTGAAAGCCAACCCCATTCCTGCATCCATGCCTCCAACCTTTTAAGTGAAGGAGTTGAGTTGAGTTTAATTAGCACAGACCTTGGCAAAATTTGAAAGGAATTGGGGATCAGAAACTAGTTACCTTTCAACCTCTCCCAGGCTGCTTTGTGGAGGGGAAGCAAAAATGTGTGTCTGGATACCTCTAGTCTCACTCGCACAATCTCACTGCCTCCCACATTTTCTCTCTCTCTCTCTCTGTCTGGTGTCCAATACAAAGGAGGATATACGCTTTAGAGACCTTTGGGTGTCCTTAAGGTGTAAGGTTTGAACGGGAGACCTTGGCTGATTCATTGATTACTTAGACCATAGTTGAATATTGCAGTTAGCTCTTGAAGTTTTCAACTTACAGCACTGACCAGAAAGAAACATCAGTAAGTGTATGCTTTTATTCTTTTCCAGCCTTCTCCAACTTATGTTTACTGATGGAAGGGCTTATGCCTGCAACGTCAATTCTTCTGCTCCTTGGATGCTGCCTGACTTGCTGTGCTTTTCCAGCACCCACTCTCGACTCTGATCTCCAGCATCTGCAGTCCTCACTTTCTCCCAACCTATGTTCAGTTCATCTCAAACATCTGTCTCCCCTACTCTGCCTATTAAGCTCTTGGAAATATAAGCTGATTATAAATTTCATGGCTGTGGAACTTATATTTTCAGGTTTGATTATACTAGGCAAGGTTCCTTCTCCAAAATGTGAAGATTGTTGCAGGAGTTAGGATTTTTTCCAAAATAGTAATTGAGGATCTTTAACACCTCCTACAATCACTGACAGCTTTCAGTGTCTTTGAGTAAAATGTTCAGACTTGCTTTTATTTATTTCATGTTGGGTTCATTGAACATTTTTTATTCTCTTGACCCTAGCTGACCAGAATTTGTTATCTGTCCCTTGTTATACTTGAGAAGGTGGTGTTGAGCTGCCTTCTTGAACCGCTGCAGTCCATCTGCTCCCCTTAGAGAGAGAATTCCAGGATTTTGACCCAGTGACAGTGAAGGAATGGTGATATATTTGCAAGTCAGGATGGTGAGTGGCTTGGAGGGGAACTTAATTATGGTGATGTTTGAATACAACTACTGCCCTTGTCCTTCTAGATGGAAGTGGTCATGAATTTGGAAGTTGTCGTCTAAGGACCTTTGGTGAATTTCTTTAATGCACCTTGTAGGTGGTACACACTGCTACTGCTGCTGAGTATCGGTGGTGGAGGCAGTGAATATTTGTGGATGTGATGCCAATCCAATCAGCTGCTTTGTCCTCGATGGTGTAAAGCATCTTAAGTGTTATTGGGCTGCACCATCCAGGCAAGTGGGGAAGATTCCATCACACCCCTGACTTATGCCTTGCAGATGGTTGGACAGGCTTTGGGCAATCAGGGAGTTGAGTTACTAACTGCAGTATTCCTAGACTCCGACCTGCTCTTGTAGTCACTGTATTTATATGGAGAGTCCAGTTTAGTTCCTGGTCAATGATAATGCCAGGATAATGATGGGGCTGGGGGATTCAGTAGTGGTAACACCATTGAATGTCAAAGGCGGTAGTTAGATTGTCTTTAGTTGGAGACGGTCATTCCCTGTCAATTGTGCAGTACGAATGTTAATTGCCACTTGTCACACCAAGCCTGAATATTGTCCAGATCTTGTTGCATTTGAACATGGACTGGTTCAGTATCTGAGGAGTCATAGATGGTGCTGAACATTGTGTAATCATCGGTGATTATCCCCATTTCTGACCTTATGATGGAGGGAAGATTATTGATGAAGCAGCTGAAGACGGTTTGACCTAGAACATTACTGTGAGGAACTCCTGCAGAGATGGCCTCGAACTGAAATGACTGACCTCCAGCAATCACAACCGTCATCTTGTGCCAGATATCCAACCAGTGGAGAGTATTCACTCTGATTCCTATTGATTCCAGTTTTGATTAGATTAGATTAGATTAGATTACTTCCATTGTGGAAACAGGCCCTTTGGTCCAACAAGTCCACACCGACCCTCCAAAGAGCAACCCACCCAGACCCATTTCCCTCTGACTAATGCACCAAACACTACGGGCAATTTAGCACAGCCAATTCACCTAACCTGCACATTTTGTGGGAGAAAACCGGAGCACCTAGAGGAAACCCATGCAGACACAGGGAGAATGTACAAACTCCACACAAACGGTTGCCTGAGGTAGGTCTCTGGCACTGTGAGGCAGCAGTGCTAACCATGGTGAGCACTTCTTGATGCCACACTTGATCAAATGCAGCCTTAATGTTGACGGCTGTCACTCTCACTCACTTTGGGAATTCAGCTCTTCTGTCCATGTTTAAACCAAGAGTGTTTTTGTGTACACGACATACTCAAGCAAGTTTCCACATTATTGCCAGTGTTATACTTGCGCTGGAAAGGTTTGGCTAGGGGAGCAGCAAATCTTCAGCACTATTACTGGAATGTCATCAGGGCCCAGAGCCTATGCATTATTCAGTTCTTCCAACCATTTTTTGATATCATGTGGAGTGAATTGAAATGGCTGGAGACTGGCTTCAGTGATCCTGAAGATTGATGCGAATGTTTCTTATCTTAGGGTTGATGTGTTGGGGTTTTCCATCACTGAGATGGGGCTATTTGTGGAACCACCTCCTCCAGTGAGGTTTTTAGTTGCCCACCACCACGCATGGTTGGATATGGAAGGACTGCTGAGCTTAGATCTGATCCATTAGTCTGTGTATCACTTGCTTACGCTGTTTGGCAGCTTCACCAGGTTGACACCTCATTTTTTTTTTAGATGTGCCTGGTGTGGCACTTAGCATGTCCTCTTGCAATCTCCATTGAACTTGGCCAAGTTGTGTGGGTCAGGTGATAACTATGGCCATTTTAAGTCAGTGTTTTTGGTTCCTTTCTTAAAACCAATTCAGTCCATAAAAGTTCTAAGTATTAAGGAAATCAAAGGTCAGAAGCCCAAATTTATATCTCATCATCACATGTTTATAGTATCATTAAGTTTGAGGACTATATCATAGATTCCCTATGGTGCAGATAGAGGCCATTTGGCCCATTGAATCTGCTCTGACCCTCTAAAGATCATCCCACCTTAACCTCGTAACCCCACATTTACCATCACTAATCCATCAAATCCATCAAGCCTGTAAATCTTTGGACTGTGAGAGGAAACCAGAACATGCAGCAAAAACCCATAGAGGCATAGGGATGAAGTGCAAACTCCACAAAGGCAGTTATCTAAGGCTGGAATTGAACCTGGGTCCCAGAAGCTGTGAGGCAGCAGTGCTATACTTTTACTTTTAAGTTCAGTTAGTTTTCCTGATAATTAGCCCGGATATTCTGATTGGTAGAGGTTAAAGGAATGCTTAAATTTCTTATTGGGATAAAGGTACTAAGGTATATATGCGTCGAGATAATGAGAGCAGCCTTTGTGTTATCAGTGGAGACTGAGATTCTCCAAAGTCCCACAAAAGTATTGTTACGACACAGGTAAACCCTCCTGCAGCGCAGAAAAGATTTATCCCGTGCAGTGGTCTGTGAAAATTCAAGAGGCCAAGAACTATTTAAAGTAAAAGTAACAACTTTATTTCTTAAAGTATAACAGAGATTAGCTAGCTAAAACTATTTGCAACTCATTCCTCTAACCTATCTTTTACCTTCCCCTTCTTTGATACTCGTCCGATTAAAATCCCTGATTAAGATTAACCAAAATTCAAATTTCAAAACCAGCCAGCTGCCGAATCTTCTCTTTATATCTTCTTCTGTCTTATTTTCTTCTTCTTAAAGATTTCTGTTCACAGGTCACTGATCAATAAAGGTATCTTTCAGAGAGCTATTTTTCGGGCAGTTGAACATGCTGGTGGCTTGGCAGTTCTCTCCCAACTGTTCAATTTTTCCCGGTCTTATACCCCAAAGCATCAGATTGTGTCATTGGCTTTTAATATTGTCAATATACTAAATTCAAACTTGATTCGAGGTTGGTATTTTGGGGTATAATTTAAACTGATTGGTCGAATTTGAATTTGTTTTGTCGTCTCTAGGCAACCCAGTTAATCTAGCTGTTCGACCAAATGTTACATAGTTACCTAGTTACTTGGTGGTGTATCAGGTAGTTCTGCTAGCTTTAAGCACCCTTTGCACCTTCATAACAGTATGAAAATGTCAAGTACTTGTCAATAATGGTTAGCACTGCTTCCTCACAGCACCAGAGGAAGTGGTGGATGCTGGTACAGTGACAACATTTAAAAGACATTTGGATAAGTACATAAATAGGCAAGGTTTAGAGGGATATGAGCTAAGTGCAGGGAAGTGGAACTGGTTTAGTTTGGGAACATGGTCGATGTGAACTATTGAGACCAAAGGGTCTGTTTCCATGCTGTCTGACTCTGAAAAGAAAATCTCACTGCAGAAGGGAGTTCAAAAATGTTGAGTTACCAAGATGGGGGGTGGGGGGGAGGGAATTAATAAGTTCTCAGAAGCTAAGACTCGCTTTTGGTTAATTTTGGGATGTCTGTGTAAAGAATAATGTAAGGTATACTGTGAATTGTTTTTTCTTTCAGTTGGGCGAATACTAAAATGGGGGTTATTCCATCCTGTGTGGTTTGAAGTATACATTGCCTACAAAAACTGTGTTTAGCTACCAGTGATGTTCAGCAAATCACAATTGTTCATCCCATCATGCAGTTGATGATGGATGCAGCACTTTTAATATAAATGGATGTATTATTTAAACAAGTTTTGCATTCTGAGGATTTTAAAGATAAGTATTTATGTTTAGAATTAATGTTCACTTTCTAAACGAATGCAGCATCCAACTCATGCTCCTAAGATCTGACAATTAGTCTTTTTTTTACAGCGAACATCTTAATACATGAAGTATTGATGTATCATTCTTTCAGCTACTCACCAGAAGCTCAAATTTCTTCTTTAAAAGTTATTGATCTCTATAAGGATCATAATATTTCTAACTTTGTATGCTGGCACAGGTGAATATTGTTCAGGAAACATAGGAAATAGGAGCAGGAGAAGGCATGATCATAAGAGTACATTATTTCAAAATATTGTCTGGAGTAGTTCCAGATCCTGGAAGTGGAAGCTTATTGAGGTGAATTGTGCATATTCTTATTGTTTTATTGTGGAGAACTGGCAAAGTACTTTACCTTTAAGACAGCGAGATGACCACATCACTTATGACACAAGTGTATAAATATCCTACAACTTACAGCAGTCAATATGATAAGTCAATACAGTTCAGTGAAGTATATCTATTACTTAGCAAGCTAGTCAGCTGTGTATATAAAGTATTGGTAATCTGAGTGAGTATTGCACACAGACTTTATATTTAAGTCAGAAATGTTGGATCATTGTATGCCATTAGTATTGTTAATAAACTTCAAGAACTCTGTTTTCACAAGAACCTAATCTCAGTGATATATGTTACATGATTTGGAGGTGGAGGTGGAGGTGCTGGTGTTGGACTGGGGTGTACACAGTTAAAAATCACACAACACCAGGTTATAGTCCAACAGGTTTATTTGGAAGCCCTAGCTACTCCTTCAACAGGTGGTTGTGGCATATATGATCGTAAGACACAGAATTGATAGCAAAAATTTTGTTTGATGCAACTGAAATTATATATTAAAAAAGACCTGGAATGTTTGTTAAGTCTGTCATCCTTTAGAATGACCATATTGGTTTCAGTTCTTTCTTATGTAAATCCAGAACTTTTTTTTTAAAAAGTTACATTCTCGAGTGAACTTTAACAATAGGTGCCATGTCGGCTCAGGTGATGCATTGTGTGAGACTGCCTGTGCCCCAATCTGAAAAAGGATTCACAGAATCTTACATGGATTCATGCAAAATAAAATGTAACTCTGCAATTACAAATTCACCCTACAAACTTGTGAGTGTGGGTGTGGGGGGGTTGGGGGTTGGGGGTTGGGGGGGTGTGGGTGTGGGGATCAGTGTCTGATAGATTGTGTGTCTGTGTGGGAGTGTGCATGTAATGGGCTATTAGTTTGTGAGAGGGTGTGTGTGTGTGAGGGAGAGAGAGCTTGTGTGTGAGACAGGGTCTTCATGAGTATATGGGTCCATAGGGGTGTGTGTGTGTGTGTGTGAGAGAGAGAGAGTGTGCAGTGCAGTTGAGGCCCCCCCCGTGGGTACTGAACCCAGCTATCAGCCCCTGTCAGTCACTTTGGTACCCATGGGGGTGGTCTCAATAGGGACCTTGCGTTCATGTCACACCACAGGTAACCCCACTGCATTACATTCTCTCTCTCTCTCTTCTATCTCTCTCACATACTCTCTCTCACACATACACAGACACACACACACTCCTGCAGACCCTCTCTCATACACAAGCTCTCTCTCATACACTTACGCTCCCATACTCGCACGCACCCTCTCACAGACTTATGCTTCTTTAGAAGCTCACTCATACACATAGTCTCTCACAGACTCTCATAAACCCCCCCACCGTACACACCCACCCAGTTGGGCACACATGCACACACAGACAAAAACAAGTTTGTGGGGTGAATTTGTACTTGCAGAATTATATTTTATTTTGCTCAAAAACTGCATGAATTCATATAAGATTCGGTTAATCCCTTAGATTAGAATCAGTCTGAACATTGGGGCACAGACAGCCTCACAAAGGGGCATCTCACACCTTCAGTGCATTATCTGAGCCAACATGGCACCTATTGTTCAAGTTAATTTGAGAATGGAACTTTTTAAAATAAATTCTGGATTTACATTTGAAAGAACTGAAACAAACATGGTCATTCTAAACGATGAGAGACTTAACAAACAGTCCAGGTCTTTTTCAATATATAATTTCAGTTACATCACACTGTAAACGTTTGCTGTAAATTCTGAGTCATACGATCTTGTACACCATAGCCACCTGATGAAGGAACAGCGCTCCGAAAACTAGTGCTCCGAAAACTAGTGCTTCCAAATAAACCTGTTAGACTATAACCTGGTGTTGTGTGATTTTAAACATGTTACATGGTCATTACCCTGCATCATGGTAGCTGTAAGTGGACACTGGAGTCTGATGACAGTAAATGGTTACAAAATGCTGGCAAGATTTCTATAGTGACAGTTGTGAGACATTATTAGGAACATGGGACTGTGATATCATAGCAATTACGGAAACATGGCTCAGGGATGGGCAGGACTGGCAGCTTAATGTTCCAGGATACAAATGCTACAGGAAAGATAGAAAGGGCAACAGAGAGGAGGGGGAGTGGCATTTTTGATAAGGGATAGCATTACAGCTGTGCTGAGGGAGGATATTCCCGGAAATACATCCAGCTACGTTATTTGGTTGGAACTGAGAAATAAGAAGGGGATAATCACCTTATTGGGATCATATTATAGATCCCCCAATAGTCAGAGGGAAATTGAGAAACAAATTTGTAAGGAGATCTCAGCTATCTGTAACAATAATAGGGTAGTTATGGTAGGGGATTTTAATTTTCCAAACATTGACTGGGACTGCCATAGCGTGAAAGGTTTAGATGGAGAGGAATTTGTTAAGTGCATACAAGACAATTTTCTGATTCAGTGTGTGGATGTACCCACTAGAGAAGGTGCAAAACTCGACCTACTCTTGGGAAATAAGGCAGGGCAGGTGACTGAGGGGTTAGTGAGGGAGCACTTTGGGGCCAGCGACCATAATTCTATTTGTTTTAAAATAGTGATGGAAAAGGATAGACCAGATCTATAAGTTGAAGTTCTAAATTGGAGAAAGGCCAATTTTGATGGTATTAGGCAAGAACTTTTGAAAGCTGATTGGAGACAGATGTTTGCAGGTAAAGGGATGGCTGGAAAATGGGAAGCCTTCAGATATGAGATAACAAGAATCCAGAGAAAGTATATTTCTGTCAGGGTGAAAGGGAAGGCTGGTAGGGATAGGGAATGCTGAATGACGAAAGAAATTGAGGGTTTGGTTAAGAAAAAGAAGGAAGCATATGTCAGGTATAGATAGGATAGATTGAGTGAATCCTCAGAAGAGTATAAAGAAAGTAGGAGTACACTTAAGAGGGAAATCAGGAGGGCAAAATGGGGTAGCTTTGGCCAATAGAATTAAGGAGAATCCAAAGGGTTTTTTACAAATATATCAAGGACAAAAGGGTAACCCGGTAGAGAATATGGCCTCTCAAAGATCAGCAAGGCAGCCTTTGTGTGGAGCCACAGAAAATGGTGTAGATACTAAATGAATATTTTGCATCAGTATTTATTGTGGAAAAGGATATGGAAGATACAGACTGTAGGGAAATAGATGGTGACATCTTGCAAAATGTCCAGATTACAGAGAAGGAAGTGCTGGATGTCTTGAAACGGTTAAAAGTGGATAAATCCCTGGGACCTGATCAGGTATACCCAAGAACTCTGTGGGAAGCTAGAGAAGTGATTGCTGGGCCTCTTGGTAAGATATTTGCATCATCGATAGTCACAAGTGAGGTGCCAGAAGACTGGAGGTTGGCAAACGTGGTGCCACTTTTTAAGAAGGGTGGTAAAGACAAGCCAGGGAACTATAGAACAGTGAGCCTGACCTTGGAGGTGGGCAGGTTGTTGAAGGGAATCCTGAGGGACAGGATGTACATGTATTTGGAAAGGCAAGGACTGATTCAGGATAGTCAACATGGCTTTGTGCGTGGGAAATCATGTCTCACAAACTTGACTGAGGTTTTTGATGAAGTAACAAAGAAGATTGATGAGGGCAGAGCAGTAGATGTGATCTATATGGACTTCAGTAAGGAGGCGTTTGACAAGGTTCCCCATGGGAGACTGATTAGCAAGGTTAGATCACATGCAATACAGGGAGAACTAGCCATTTGGATACAGAACTGGCTCAAAGGTAGAAGACAGAGGGTGGTGGTGAAGGGTTGTTTTTCAGACTGGAGGCCTGTGACCAGTGGAGTGCCACAAGGATTGGTGCTAGGCCCTCTACTTTTTGTCATTTACGTAAATGATTTGGATGTGAGCATAAGAAGTACAGTTAGTAAGTTTGCAGATGACACCAAAATTGGAGGTGTAGTGGACAGCGAAGAGGGTTACCTCAGCTTTCAACAGGATCTGGACGAGATGGGCCAATGGGCTGAGAAGTAGCAGATGGAGTTTAATTCAGATAAATGCGAGGTGCTGCAATTTGGGAAAGCAAATCTTAGCAGGACTTATACACTTAATGGTAAGGTCCTAGGGAGTGTTGCTGAACAAAGAGACCTTGGAGTGCAGGTTCATAGCTCCTTGAAAGTGGAGTCGCAGATAGATAGGATAGTGAAGAAGGCATTTGGTATGCTTTCCTTTATTGGTCAGAGTATTGAGTACAGGGGTTGGGAGGTCATGTTGCGGCTGTACAGGACATTGATTAGGCCACTGTTGGAATATTGCATGCAATTCTGTTCTCCTTCCTATCGGAAAGAAGTTGTGAAACTTGAAAGGGTTCAGAGAAGATTTTCAAAGATGTTGCCTGGGTTGGAGGATGTGAGCTACAGGGAGAGGCTGAACAGGCTGGGGCTGTTTTCCCTGGAGTGTTGGAGGCTGAGGGGTGACTTTCTAGAGGTTTACAAAATTATAAGGGGCATGGATAGGATAAATAGGCAAAGTCTTTTCCCTGGTGTGGGGGAGTCCAGAACTAGAGGGCATAGGTTTAGGGTGAGAGGGGAAAGATATAAAAGAGACCTAAGGGGCAATGTTTTCACGCAGAGGGTGGTACGTGTATGGAATGAGCTGCCAGAGGATGTGGTGGAGGCTGGTACAATTGCAACATTTAAGAGGCATTTGGATGGGTATATGAATAGGAAGGGTTTGGAGGGATATAGGCCGGGTGCTGGCAGGTGGGACTAGATTGGGTTGGGATATCTGGTCAGCATGGACGGGTTGGACCGAAGGGTCTGTTTCCATGCTGTACATCTCCATGACTCTATTATTTCGCTTGGAGTCATCCATCACTTGTCTGAGTTCAGAGTCAAAGTTACAACAACCACCAAGACTGAAGGATGCATCTTAACCGAAGCAAGAAACATTTGTCTTTTAAACAGAAGGCCACAGCTGACCTGATTTTTTTTAATGGTAGTTTTGAAGGTGTTGATGGACAGCTTTCAAATAAGAAGTATAGCAAAATTCAAACTAAAGAACTGAGGAAGAAAACATTTTTATACTTCAAAGAAACTTAGCTATTCCTAGTCATAATTGATCCTGTCATGTTGTTTCTTGAGAAAAGGCATGAAAGTGTAACATCACTTTGAAGTGAACAACACCGAAAAGCACTGCTCTGTGATTTATTTTCAAATGTTTAATTTAGAAAGCAGCAGCAAGGAGGAGGAAAAAATAAGAAACCAACGCAGTTAAACAGTTATGATGCTGAATTACTGATCATTACAAGTTTAGTTCCAATCTTTACAGAGCGTAGAGTGACACAGTAAGGATGGAAAACAAATATCTAAACTTGGATTGGTACCATGGATAGTCTTCCAGAATTCTAATTATTTAAACAAAGAATGAATCTTCACTTTGTCCATGATAAGCTGATGTATAAATAGAGTCTGGTAATCAAAGGTCTTATGCTTTGGGAATGAAGCATTATGATTATTTCATAGAGTTCCCATGGAAACAGGCCCTTCGGCTCAACAAGTCCACACTGACCCTCGGAAGAGTAACCCACCCAGACCCATTCCCCTACCCTATTATCCTATGTTTACCCCTGACTAATGCACCTCACCTACACATCCCAGAACACTATGGGCAATTTAGCATTGCCAGTTCACCTAATCTGCACATTTTTGGATTGTGGGAGGAAACAGGAGTAGCCAGAGGAAACCCACACAGACACGGGGAGAATGTGCTAACTCCAAACAGACGGTCGTCCATGGCTGGAATTGAACCTGGGGTTCCTGGTGCTATGATGCAGCAATGATAACCGTTGAGCCACTCTGCTGCCCTTATTTCAATTGGTAACCACAAAGACCCAGGCAAGATTTTCCAATTTTTGTAGAAGGTCTATTTTAGGATATACAGGCTTGAGATCTTGTGATACACCAGCAATCAGCTGAAATTATCCCAGATGACTGTTTCTGGTGCTCTTAACCAACTTCTGAACTCTGACAAGAATAAAGATATTCAGGTACATGGTACATTATTGGAAAGAAAGAAAGATGATTTAAGAGCATGATTAGCAAATATACAGAGAGTTATCCCAAATTAAAACCAGTACAAAGCATCAGATTTTAAAAACTTTGCATGCATATTTGGAATGATATCATAATATTGTGTTTATTCCCAATCCTAATATGTTGCAACAAGCAATGTCAAATCAGGTATCACATCTGAAATATATATAACCAACAATCATTCATGCAAAATGTTGACTCAAGTACTGATATCAGGCAACAAGCATATATTTATAACATAAAATATGCATCCATCCACAATGACGCTCAGCTTACTGTAGAATGAAACTACACTGGCAAGTTGCTATATCTCTATACTGGGAAATATTCCTAGATATCCAAGGGTTCTCTGGGCTTGTTGCTTCTACATTTCACTAAAAAGGGAATATATACTAACCTCAGTATTTTTCAGAATGCTTCCCACTGTCCTGCTGTGATTTCTCATAAGTAGCTGTTCCCAGTCTATTTTGTCATGGGAAACTGGGAGTCTTTGTAAATATCAGTGCATGTTTGGACAATTGGAGCTAGAGACTAAGATCAGTAGATTTTGCGAATGTATTTTCTCCAAACTAACATGCTTAGATTTTCCAGCATAAAAGCTCCACTTTTTTCAAGCCCTTCTTTGAGACTATAGGAATTTATTGTTGTTTTAATCCTGTCTTAGGAGTTATCAGTTGGCATTGGATTCATGAAATATTATAAGGTAATTGTGGAAAGCAATGGAACCTCACAAACCATGAGCCCATGTATGTGAATGCATACAGGACACATTTTTGCAAAGGTTCAGCTCCACCCTGTTGACTCAGAAAATTGTCCCTGAGGAGCATTGTTTAGGAAGTGGTTATTGTTCAAAAAAATGAAATGCAAACTGTACAGAAAGTAATGTAAAGTACACAGTCCTTCTGGATTTCACTCCTTTCCATTTCAAATTCAGGTTGAGGAGCTTGATAGCCTTCCCAGATGAAGTGTCCAGCTTTAAGGTACTGGCCTACCCTCTAGTGGCCATTGTTGATCAGTTCACCACAGTCTGTTCCACTTCCATGCATTGGAACTTAAAATAATTTATTTCAATGTATTTCCTATCCTTTTCAACCTGGAAGATTGTTTCAATCTTGTTTGCAGTTATCTTAAACTTTCTCAAGTGGAGATATTATTTCCTTCCAGTTAAGGCCCTCTTTTGTTTCATAAAGACATTAATTATGGCTCTTTAGTGCCCGGTTTTTGAAACACTGAATTCTATTTTACTCCATAATTACGACTGCTGAATGCTTGGACATTTCTGGTGCTAGATGCAGTGCCACCATTCTGCTGAGAGCATTAGTGAAAATTAATCTAATGTCTATTGAAAGTTTTCTAAAGACAGATCAACATCAGCAAGTACATAAGAACTTGGAGCAGGAGTAGGCCATTTGGCCCCTCGAGCCTGTTTCGCCATTCAATATGGCTGATCTTTTCATGGACTCAATTCCACTTAACCACCCTCTCACCGTATCCCTTTATTCCTTTAATGTTCAAAGAAAATTTATCTTTGCTTTAAAACCGTTTACTGAAGTAGCGTCAACTGCTTCACTGGGCAAGGAATTCGATAGATTTACAACCCTTTGGGTGAGAAAGTTCCTTCTCATTTCAGTCCTAAATCTGCTCCCCCTAACTTTGAGGCTATACCCTCTTGTCCTCGTTCTACCTGCCAGTGGAAACAACCTCTCTATTTCTATTTTATCTATTCCCTTCATAATTTTTTGTTTCTATAAGATTCTCCCCCCCCCCCCTCTCCATTCTTCTAAATTCCAATGAATATAATCCCAGTCTGCTCAGCCTGTCCTCATAAGCCAACCCCCTCAACTCTGGAATCATCCCAGTGAACCTCCTCTGCACTCCCTCCAGTGTCAGTATATCCTTTCTCAAGTAAGGAGACCAAAACTGTACACAGTACTCCAGCTGTGACCCCACCCTGTCCAGCTGCAACAGAATCTCCCTGGTTTTAAATGCAATCCCTTTAGCAATCAAGGAAAACATTCCATTTTTCTTCCTAATTACTTGTTGTATCTGCAGACCAACCTTCTGTGATTCATGCACAAGGACACTCCGGTCCCTCTGCACAGCAACATTCAAGTAATAATCCTTTTTAATGTTACTCCTACCAAAATGGTTGACTTCACATTTATTAACATTGTATTCCATCTGCCAGACCTTTGCCCACTCATTTTAAAGTATTTATGTTCTTCTCTAAAGTTTCACAAGCCTCTGCACACTTTGCTCTGCCACTTATCTTAGTGACATCTACAAACTTTGATACATTACACATGGTCCCCAACTCCAAATCATTTATATCTGTAACCTATAAAGTATCAGAACATCCAGCAGAAGGTAGGAACCCAACCGCTACCTGCAACCATTGCCACGGTTAAAGAATATCCCCCCAGGATCCAATGCATTTCAATATAACCATTCTCATTCTTCCCAATTTCCCAACCTTTCCTCATCAGAAAAAAATACCCTCAACCCAGGTTTCAGTCAAGTAAACCTTCTCCGGTTAGTAGCACACTGACTGCTGTTGTGTTTGTGGAAATATTTGGTGGTTATTTGATGTTGCTGTCATTGACAGTGAGGTGCAGGTTCCTGTAGTAGCAGGTCTAACAAAGGATGGTGCAGTCTTAAGTCTGGGGAGTGAAGCCGGACAGATGTTTGAGGTGGCAAAGGGGTGTGGGAAAGTGTTTTAGTGATAGCGATCAAAGCACAATGCAAGTTTTTTGTGGAGAAGGAAGAAGATCATTTGCAAAAAGGGTTTTTGACTGGGGAAAGGCAGATTTTATTAAAATAAGGTAGAGTCTGACCAAAGTAGACTGGTAACAGCTACTTGTGAGAAACAATAGAAGGACAGTGGAAGGCATTCTGAAAAGTACCGAGGATAGTTCATATTCCCTTTAGAGTGAAATGTAGAAACAACAAGCCCAGAGAATCCTGGATATCTCTGAGTGTCCAGGAAAATATAGAACATAGAAAAGTACAGCACAGAACAGGCCCTTTGGCGCAAGACGTTGTGCCGAGGATTAATCCTAATCTAAAATAAAATAAAATAACCTACACACCCCTCAATTCACTGCTGTCCATGTGCATGTCCAGCAGTCACTTAAGTGTCCCTAATGAGTCTGCTTTAACCACCAACGCTGGCAACGCATTCCATGCATTCACAACTCTCTGTGTATAGAACCTACCTCTGAAGTCTCCTCTATACCTTCCCCCTAACACCTTAAACCTATGACCCCTTGTGGCAGTCAGTCCTGTCCTGGGGAAAAGTCTCTGGCTATCGACTCTATCCATGCCCCTCATTACCTTGTACATCTCGATCAGGTCACCTCTCTTCCTCCTCCTCTCGAGTGAGAAAGGCCAGAGCTTAGACAACCCCTCTCCGTAAGAAAAGTCCTCCAGTCCAGGCAACATCCTGGCTTTTACAGATACCTTTAGCAGGTTTGAAGGAGGAAATCAACAGAGGCTTTAGTGCAGCTTCGAAAATGCAGGGTAAAACTTAGGGAAGCAATTGGGAGAGCAAAGAGAGCGCGAAATAAACATTGTTGGGTAAGGATACCCCAAGCTATTCTATAAGTATATTAAGGGGTAAAGAATAAGGTCCATTAGGGACTAAGGGAACGATCTGTGCGTGGAGCCAGATTGCTTTGCTGGGGTATTATAGAAGAGAATTGTGGAGGGTGGGCATGAAATGATGAGTAAGTTTGTGGATGATGCGAAGACTCGCTAGGTCACTAATATGGAGGAAGAAGGTCTTAAGGTGCAGGGAGGTGGGTTGGTCAGATAGGCAGATCAGTGGCAGATGGAACTTAACCCTGAAAAGTGTGAGGTGATGCATTTTGGAAGAAGGAACAAAACAAGGGAGTACTCAATGAATGACAGATCACTACAAAGTTCAGAGGAACAGGAGGGATGTTGGGGTGCTTATGCACAGATCTCAGGAGGTGGCAAGACAGGTTAATAGGTAGTTGAGAAGACATATGGGACACTGGCCTTTATCGATCATGATATTGATTATTAGAGCAAGGAGGTTATATTGGAGCTTGTGAGGCCTTTGCACAGGCCATGGCTGGAATGTGGTGTGCTGTTCTGGTCACCCCACTGTAGGAAAAATAAGATGCAGAGGCGATTCACCTGGATGTTGCCTGGGGTGGAACAGTTTTGCTCTGAATAGATTCTGGATAAGCTGAGGTTGTTTTCTTTAAAGCAGAGGAGACTGAAGGCAACCTGATTGAAATATATAAGGTTATGAAGGGCATGTACAGGGTGGATAGTAAACAATTTAATTGAAGGGTCAATAATGAGGGGTCATAATTTTAAGGTGAAGGGGAGGGGGTTGGAGAGAACTTGAGGAAAAGGGGTTTTCACCTACAGGGTGGTGGGGGTCTGGAATGCACAGCCTGAGAAGGTAGTAGAGGCAGGAATCTTCACAACCTGTAACATATATGAATGAGCACTTGAAACGTCATAACATTCAAGACTGTGGACCAAGTGCTAGAAAGTGTGATTAGTGTAGATAGGTGAGTGCAGATTCAATGGGTCAAAGGGACTCTTCTGTGCTGGCTCACTCTACAAAATGCCTTTTCTGTCTTCCAAGGATTTTGCATAAACCAGAAGAAGAGACAGAAATTGCAGTCTCAAGTGCTCCTGGCATGGACCCTGGCCTGACCACAGCAGGGCCCCAAAACCCTTTTAATGTTGTCCCTTTTCCAGGCCCTGGATACAATAGTACTGACCAGTCAAGTGCACATTTGTTCACAGTGGATGAAATATTACAAAGAGCAAATTAAGCATTCCAAACTAACTTTATCAAAGAAACCCTGCTTTTTCACATAGGCAGATCAATTCCTCACCATTATGCATTTCCTTAGGGTCTGTATGCAGTGTGCCTTTGTCTTTCCACATGTGACAGTACAGTTTTACTAAAGTAGCTGCAGGAGTTTTGAAAATCATGAAGGGTCACCACATAGTGAATAGGGAGAAACTAATGCCAACTCATAATTGGATCAAGAACCAGAGGGCACAGTTTGAAAATGGTTTGCGAAAGAAGCAAATGTCTGCTGAGGAAAAAACTTTTTTAATACAATGAATAGTTAGGCATGAGATGCAAATCCTAGTAATGTGGTGAAATCGGGTTCCATTGCGGCATTCCAGAGGGCCGTGGATGATTATTTGAAATTCACATTACAGCACAGGAACAGGCCCTTTGGACCTCCAAACGTGCCCCGATCCAGGTCCTCTATCTAAACCTGTCGCCTATTTTCTAAGGATCTGTATCCCTCTGCTCCCTGCCCATTCATGTATCTTTTGAGATACATCTTGAATCCAGATACATCATGTCCACCCCTACCACCTCTGCTGACAATGCGTTCCAGGCACCCAGCGCCCTTGCGTAAAGAACTTTCCACACATATCTCCCCTAAACTTCTCCCCTCTCACTTTGAACTTGTGACCCTAGTAATTGAGTCCCCCACTCTGGCGAAAAAGCTTCTTCCTATCCACTCTGTCTATACCTCCCATGATTTTGTAGATCTTAATCAGGTCCCCCCGTCTTTCTAATAAAAAATAATCCTAATCTACTCAACGTCTTTATGGCTACACCCTCCATACCAGGCAATATCCTGGTGAACCTCCTCTGCACCCTCTCCAAAGCATTCACATTTGTTTGGTAATGTGCAGTATATGTGCAGGATTATGGGGAAAAGGCAGGAGTATGGCACTAAGTTAAAATGCTCAGAGCATTGGTACAGCCATATAACTTCACTCTGCCATGTGACAGTTCAGTGAATTCACTAACCTTGGCTACTTGTGTGAGGTCATTTTGTTTTTGCAGCATTGCTTCCAGATCCTTGGGAGGAGACTGCTGGCATTGATCGCCATGATTACCTGCTCCCACTGCCTTTTGTAAGTTTGTCCCAATGATTACCTGGCTGCCTTTTGATTACTGACATTTCTTCTCTTCAATTCCTGCATCAGTGCAGTGTTGAAAGACTTTGGAGCCTGCTCACTTCCACTTTGTGTATTCCTGTGTCTTTTTGGTGCCAGAGTGAACTTGTAGAATGACTCCCAACTCTGGTATCAACCTGAATGTCTCTCCTTTATGGAGTAATTCCTGCAAACTTCTCAAAACTGCACTCCTCTTGGTTAAGGCGTGTTGTCTTCCAGCAGCCAATTTAAAACAGGCTGTGCGCTATGATTAAATAAATGATCAGTATTATGAGACATGTGTGCTGCCTTCAGCGGAAAGACTGGCTATGAGGTAACCTTGTTTAGCAAATCTGCCCATTATCAGGCCCCCGTCTGATTTTGCATCCATGATCTTTACAGATTGTGATCATTGTTCATGTATTTCCCTCCATTATAGGTGCTTTTTTTGTTAAATTAGTTCATGAGGTGTGGCTGTTCCCAATCCCTAGTTGCATTTGAGAGGCGTTATCAGCGACAGTGTCTGATTGCTGTGTAACTTTAATCCAGTTATAAAATTTTGCTGTTGGTGAAAACAAAAAAAAAAGGAGTAAACACAACAAGCCCTTTTGCTGGGTGAGAAACTTTGAAATGTGGTTGAATTTCACCAATAATGTGTTTGCACTATGTTCTGTGTGATTTGCATGATAACAGGATGAGGGTATCACTGGCTCGGCTAGCATTTATTGCCCACCCCTAAATGCCCAGAGGGCAGTTAAAAGTCAACCACATTGCTGTCGGTCTGGAGTCACATGTAGGCCTGACCAGATAAGAATGGCAGTTTCCTTCCCTAAGCACTAGTGAACCAGATGGGTTTTTCCAACAATTGGAAGTGATTCAACATTTTTTATTCATTTACAGGATGTAAATGATGTCTGGGAAAACCTGTATTGCCTATCAATAATTATCCAGGAACTGAATAGATTGCTTGGCCAATTAAAAGTCACCCACATCATTGGCTTTTAATTCAAATTTCAACATTTGCCATTATGGGATTCAAGCCCTTACCCCGAATATTAGCCTCAAGTTCTGGATTACTAGTCCAGTGGCTTTACAACTGCACCACCATTTTCCCCACTTGGGGGCTGAATTTAACTTAGTATCAATTCATACATCCTCAATGATCACAGATAAGGTGATCTCCATATTACTGATCACTCCCCTCTCTGTCAGCCTGGGTTCCAGAGCTGAATTGTCTAAGACTATCCTGTAAAGGACTCCTTGATCACACAGAAACCGACCCTTCAGCCTAACTCGTCCATGCCAACCAGGTTTCCTATACTGAACCAATCTCATTTGCCTGTGTCTGGCCCATATCATTCCTGATTAAGGGCTTTTGCCTAAAACGTCGATTTTCCTGTTCCTCCGATGCTGCCTGACCTACTGTGCTTTTCCAGCACCTCCGGCCCATTTCCCTCTATCCGTGCTCCTGTCCAAATGTCTTTTAAATGTTGTAATTGTACCCATCTCTACCAGTTCCTCTGGCAGCTCATTCCGTATACACACCACCCTCTGTGAAAAAGCTTGCCACACAGATCCCTTTTTATGTCACCCCCCCCCCCCCTCCCCCCACCTTCACCTGAAACCTATGCTGGCTAGTTTTCCACTCCATATCCCTGGGGGAAAAAACCTTGGCTGTTCACCTTATCTCTGCCCTCATTAACCTCAGTCTCCTGCACTCCAGGGAAAAATGTCCCAGCCTATCTAGCCTCTCCTAACTTAAACGGGCAGCATAGTGGCTCGGTGGTTAGCACTGCTGCCTCAACAACGTCAGGGACCCAGGTTGGATTCCAGCCTCAGGTGACTGTCTGTGTGGGGTTTGCACATTCTCCCCGTGTCTGCGTGCGTTTCCTCCCACAGTCCAAAGATGTGCGGATTAGGTGAATTGGCCATGCTAAATTGCCCATAGTGTTAGGTGTATTAGCCAGAAAGAAATGGGTCTGGGTGGGTTACTCTTCGATGGGTTGATGTGGACTTGTTGGGCCAAAGGACCTGTTTCCACACTGAAAGGAATCTAATGAAATCAAACCCTCCAGCCTTGGTAATGTCCTTGAAAATTCTTTTTGCACCTTTTGCAGTTTAGTAACCTCATTCCTACATCAGGATGACCAGTATTGTGTGCAGTACTCCAAATGTGGCCTTCCCCATGTCTTGTGCAGCTGCAACATGACATCCCAGCTCTTGTTCTCAATGCTGTGGCTGATAAAGTGGCGGTGCCAGTGTTGAATTGGGATGAACAAAGTCTGAAGTCACATGACACCAGGTTATAGTCCAGCAGGTTTACCTGAAATCACAAGCTTTCAGAGTGCTGCTCCTTTGTCAGGTGCAGTGAACCACACCTTCAACACCCTGTTTTTACCTGTGACGCTACTTTAAGGAACTATGTACTTGCATGCCTTGGTCTCTCTGTTCATCAATACTCTCCAGGGCCCTGTTATTAACTGTCTAAATCCTGCCACGGAGCTACCTATTTACTGTGCAAACTCTAGCATGGGAGATAGAGTGAATGTATCATTTGTTCAGTAACAACACAGCACTTAACGTTAGAATTAGGTTTATTATCACGTACTCAAGTGCAGGAGTTCAGTGAAAAGTTTACAGTGTTACCACACACAGCGTCAACTTAGGTATAAAGTACCTAGCTACAAGTCTTAGATACAAAATGGAGAACATCTGGTTCTTATGAAGTGTGACTAGATTTTATAGCAAAATATTGCAAAATAAAAAAAATTTGAGCAACTCATCCTTGCTGGTGTTTATACTGCATAGAAATCCTCTCCTATTCAACTTCATTAAATGCTATCCGTATAACTTCCTATTGCTTTCTTCAAATTGATTTCATTGAGGTTCCCATTAACTATATTTGCTTTTCACCTCCACTATTCCATGAAGTATTATGATCCATTTTCTAAACCCTTAGTAAACACATTTATCCTGGGTTCCTGATGGGATTTACTAGAGACTATCTGTTTTCATTTTAAAGGCACCCGGCCTTCTCTGAAAGTGAACACATTCGCAGCCTCTTGACTCTTTCTGAACAGTTACAGCCTCCTGGTCCTGGGATCAACATCGAAAATCGTTATTGAATTTGTTAAATTCTTTTTGTAATGTGGCCAGAACTGTATTCATTACTCCAAGTCTGGTCTAACCAAAGCCCTATACAAATTCTACTTAATCAGCACACATTTAGATTTTTAAATATAGACCATCTTAAAACCTCTTGCGAGCTTTATTTGAGGAATAGTGAGGCTTGATAAAGCATTCCTCTCGTAAGTGGTCTGATCTACATGTAGTAATGAAACCCAGCTTCTAATGTTACACAGTCATAGTTCCTTTATCAGTGTTTACAGATCATAATTCAAGCTGTTATCTCACTGTTGTTTTGCTACACTACTTCCCAGATGTTTTGTGAGGGAAAAGTGTTGTTTGTTGGAAATGATCACTCATTTATTGCCTATATTTTGGTTACTTTGTCTTTGGCAAACTTTTTTTAAGGCAAATGGTAATTGACTCTTCAAATGTGTTACATAATTGAGGCAAGAAGAAATCTGGTGTCTCTTTGAGAAAACGTTTAATAAGAAATGAGGAGTGAGAAAATTATTTCAGAAGAGAATTATCTGTAAACATTCAGATCTCGCATAGAAAGACTGTAATGTGTGTGTATGATGAATGCAGCTGTGAAGAAATTCATCTGGAAATTATAATTAAAATCCATCAATATAAGCACAATAGTTTTAAAAATGTCTTTGTTTAATCCTCACCAACTTACTTCAATGTGCCTCAAGTTAGGAGTGTTCCTGACTTTGGGAGTGAGACTGACAGTCAGAACTGGTTGGCGTACTGTTGACCTAATGTGTGATTCCCCCAATTAAATGCATAACTGTCTCCCAGCTCCTGTTCTTCAATTTGTTTCCAGTGTAATTCCAATACAGCTGTAGAATGCAGGTTAATGTCTTATATCAAAAATGAAAAGGAAAAGAATTCTCATTTTTCAGTGATGAAAACCCACAGTCAATGTTATAATATTAGGCTCTGATTACGAACTATTGTATGCTTATAATTGGGGTAGATTGATGCCCCAACCCTCCTTTCAACTCTGACAATCTCTGGTAGAGGATAAACTATGTGAGAGTCTTAGCAAAAAGAGGCTCTTGTGATACGTCTTGTAATGCAGCGGTAGAATCCCTACCTCTAAGGCAGGAGGCCTGCGTTCAAGTCCCATCTGCTCCAGAGGTGTATAGTAACATCTCTGAATCGGTTGATTAGAAAATATCTATTCCATGACACCAATAGTACAATTAACATGAGCTATTAAGCCATAATTACAACAATCCGGAGACAGGTATATTTCTTCTATCTCCATCAGGACCTCATGCAAGACTAACCGTTTCTTCACCCAAAGATTGTGTGACATCATCAGGCTGGGTGGACCCAATGCAACTTGAACATTATCTCTTTCAGAATCATTACTTTACAACAAGAATTTACATTCATAATTTTGTCACAATTGGTAGCATTCTCCTCAACTGAACAGCCAGTTTTATGTTCCCAAGGCCCATTCCAGAACGTAAACAGTAGGATTAGATTTTTAGCCCTGCTGGGGGCAAACACTGAGGTGGGCAAATAGAACAATTTACACCGCCATTTGGCTTGCTAGTTTGCAAGCACCATTCCTTCCTCAGACCATTTTCCTGAGATGGGATTGGCGCATAGGTAACACAGCTGAACATCCGTAAGTGACAGGTAGTTGAGAAAGCATCTTTAAAGATTTATTGAGGTCTATTGCCAGACGCCAATTAAAGTTTACTCAGTCATTGTATCATTTCAATAAGCCACTTTGCTCTCAAGTTCACATTTCCGTCCTGAAACTGCTGCAATGTTTCAATCAAACACAATGCAAGTTAATTTTTCATATAGCTACTTTACAGTCGTGAGGTTTCAATGTTGAATTCCATTAACTACGTGACTACAAGTCAGTTATCCATTTTTCTTCCACCAGCATCTGCAGCCCCACCTCCACCACCCCAATAGACTTGTTTATTTCACTCTTAATAAAAAGGGACATTCTCTCCATTTCTAACCTGAAATCACACCCATTTTACATTTATTTTCCTCTTTCTCCATAATTAACAACCCCTTTGTTGTCTGCACTGGACGTCCTACTATCTGCCTCCTTGTTCCTCCTCCACCTCTACCAAAAGTATTAAAGCAAACTTGTTCCAACACCTTTTCAGTTCTGAAGGAGAGCCATACCAGGCTTGAAATGTTAATTCTGTTCCTGTCTCCGCCAATACTGCCAAACCTGCTGAATTTTTTCAGTATTCTCTTACTTGGCAAAACTCAGCAGGTCTGACAGCATCTGTGGGCAGAAAACAGAGTTAATGTTTCGAGTCCAGTGACTCTTCATCAGAACAAGTGGAGAGGGAGCCCAAAGAGACCAGAAATGATGCTGCCACACCTGAGTTCTTGCCAGTAATTTCCATTTTCGATTCAGGTCTCCAATATCTTCAGTCTTGTTTTATTTTCACTTCTCTTCTCTGGCTTATTATTGACAATCCCTTTGTCTGCTTGCCCTCTTTTCTCTCATTCTCCGACCTCCTTCTCTACCTATCCACTCACTTTCTCTCCCACCCTCAGCATAAATGCTACCTTTTCCTAGCTGTTGTCAGTTCTGAAGAAGGGTTGTTGGACTGGAAACATTCACTCTTGTTTTCTCTTCACAAATGATGCCAGACATGCTGAGTTTCATCAGCATTTTCTGTTTGTGCTTCCTTCCCAACTTTCTGCACTTCAATAACTTCACAACAGTTTGATGTTTGCTCCCCTAAATGATTCCTGTAATTGGTACTGTACCAAGTATGGTTTACAAAAAAATGTAACAAAAAAAGATGAAAAGTGTTTAAGTTGCCCTACCACAGTGCCTATATTAATAATAACGCACAAATAAGAAAAAAAAACACATAAGAAAAAATGAAAACGCTAATGCAGTGCTAGGAAATTGAGGCAAAGAAAAATCTTTTTAATCGGTGGATTAAGGTGGCTAGATTTTTATTCATCTAAATAATGTAGGAACTCATGGTGATCAATTTGGTGTATTGCTTTCCCTTTTCAGCTGCCCCAATGAAGCCCTGCATTCTTGTATCTAAATAGTTTTTGCTGTGCCTTTGCTTGGAGGGTTACAGTAGTGGAATGTGAATTAGCCTAATCAACTCTAGAGGCCATGTCAATTATTTTGGTGCATCACATTCTACATCAGAAGTTTTCACACTTAAAGGTTTTAAAACCCATTTAATGGCGCTCCACAACAAGCACACACTGCTCTCTCCACACCAACATCAACACAACACACACACACACACACATACCTTGCCCATTTAAAGTAAAATGTGTAGCGTGTGAGTCATCAATCCTTTGTAACTACAGTAAATGTTTCAATGGCTGAATCAGAGACAGGATTACAGAAGGTTTAGTTTATGAACGTGAATTTGCGTGAACTATGACTTCAAACTTTTTTTTGGAAACTTGTCTTAAATGTTTATTTTTCTTGTCTTTTATGTGTCCGCCATAATTCATTTGAATCCGAATAGTTCCAAGTGATACAACAGACAAGGTCAATAAGGGAGCTGCACTCAGTGGCTCTTTTGCCTAAAACAGCAAACCGCAGCCCACACACCAGTAACTTATACACTATCCTGGGAATTATTCACTGAATATATGGGTCACTGTGCAAATGTTGACCTATCCTCAAATTGGGAAAAAGGGATTGAAATGATTTGTATGGATGCTAGGATATTTGGATACTTTGTAGTGTAGAATCTAACTGTTAAGGAATAGCCATGAAAATGAGTGCTGTAAAGAAGGCGGATAAGTTTCCATGGAGGTAGACTTTGCAACAGACAAAGGCAGAAGTTTTAATCCTCAGAATGGGGTAGGTTTGGTTTGGATGGGAAATCAGTGTGTTAGAAATCAGGATCCCAAACTCAGCCCATTGGAACGTGCCCCCAACTGCGGTTTCACTTTCACACTTTATTTTCTGATCAACCTGTTCAGAGACGTCCTTGCCCAATTCTGGAGTAGGTGGGTCTTGAAACTGGACCTCCAGTGTCAGAGGTAAGGATACTACCACAACAGAGCTGAAAATATGTTGCTGGAAAAGCACAGCAGGTCAGGCAGCATCAAGGAGCAGGAGAATCGATGTTTCGAGCATGAGCCCATCTTCAGGAATGAGGAAAGTGTGTCCAGCAGGCTAAGATAAAAGGTAGGGAGGAGGGACTTGGGGGATGGGCATTGGAAATGCAATAGATGGAAGGAGGTTAAGATAAGGGTGATAGGCCGGAGTAGGAGTGGGGGTGGGGGCGGAGAGGTCAGGAAGAAGATTGCAGGTTAGGAAGGTGATGCTGAGTTCGAGGGTTGGGACTGAGACAAGGTGGGGGGAGGGGAAATGAGGAAACTGGAGAGATCTGAGCTCATCCCTTGTGGTTGGAGGGTTCCTAGGAGGAAGATGAGGCGCTCTTCCTCCAGCTGTCGTGTTGCTATGGTCTGGCGATGGAGGAGTCCAAGGACTTGCATGTCCTTGGTGGAGTGGGAGGGGGAGTTGAAGTATTAAGCCACGGGGTGGTCGGTCCGGGTGTCCCAGAGGTGTTCTCTGAAACGTTCCGCAAGTAGGCGGCCTGTCTCCCCAATATAGAGGAGGCCACATCGGGTGCAGCAGATGCAGTAAATGACGCGTGAGGAGGTGCTACCACTGCACCATAACTGCAGTGTCAATGGTGGTGAGACAGGACTGCGGGGGATCCAGGGTGAGGTCAAGATTGATTGTTTGGTTGGTTAGTTGGCTGGCTATCTGCTGAGTGCATTTTGGCAATTTATTATAAAGTGCCCGTGCACGTTTCTTTAAATGGAGTATTTAAAGTTAAATCTGGATGGTTGGGTTTCCTGAACATTGTGAAAACAATGAACTGCAAAGAACTATTTGAATTCACAAGTTCGGCAGGTGCCTTTTCTCCTGCCTGCTGCATTCCACATTGTTTCCTCCTCTCTATCATCAGGCACATCTTCCTCCCAACCCTCTTATCCATCTGCGAACCTCAAATTCCACCCCCCCTCACTCCTCCTCCATCTACCACTGCTACCCATCCCTCTCCCATCCATACACCAGCCTCTGGGGCCTCTGAGCTTGACAATCTGACTCATTTCTTCGTGGCCTTCACCCTCTGATTCACCACCTCGACAGAAGTCTATCAACCCTCAAATAGCCTCCCAGCTTTATAAATCACACTGTCCTTTCCAAAGGTTTCAATATAATCTGCCAATGGAGACAGATGGAACTGCTGTCACATTTTTACAGTGACATTCAGTTATTGTTGTGCTTTATTTATAGACCTGGTTACATCATTGCGTCATTGTTCATAAGGGAAGAAAGGTTTAATCGCTTATTTAATCAGTTCATTGTTCCTTTAAATTTTGCACTGGCAGGAACTGATTGCACTCGGATAGTCTTGCTCCCTCAGGTACGGCACTTCCAGATGCTTTTCATGCCAGTAAACATCACTGTCTCTAGAGTTCACTCCAAATAACCTAGCACTCTGACTTAGAAATATCTCACTGTTCTTTCATATCAGATCAATATCCAAGAATTCCCCGACACCACCGTGGGAACACATTCACTTTAAAGATGTAGGGAATGTTGTAACAAGTCCACCAACAACCCTGTCAGGGATTCTAGAGATAAGCAAGAACAGATTTTTAAGTTCTTAAAAGAGAACCGAAATTGTGCAAAAGACAATCATTAATCTAGTTTTGTTTTTTGATCTGCATTACGTAATGGAAGTCCCATGGTTTCTTTATCAAGACAGGCTTCCAGAAAAGTGAATGGGAATAAATTGAGTCTCGTGTTGTGTTTGTAAAACAGAGCCAGAACAGAAAAGAGCATATGCTGTTGGTGAAGTCACCCTGTTTTCTGCTGTGATGACCTCAAAGAGCAAAATGTCTGCAGAGACCCAAAAAGACTGACTTCTGCCAGCCCAGCTGTTTCAGTCTTCAGCCTTGGTTCACCCCAACAACCTCTGGAGCAGTTTTTTGGAAGAAGCATTCATAACCATGGCTCTGTTTTGTCAATATAAAATAGACCTCAAAAAGTTGTTCAACTAGCATGTTTCTGAGATCTATTGTTGCATTTAACAGGAGGCAATGGCTTAGTATTACCACTGAATTGTTCATCCAGAGACCCAGTGTTCTGAAGTCCCAAGTTTGAGTTTTGCCTGGGCAGATGGTGGAATTTGAAATCACTTTAAGAAAAATCTGGACTGAAGAGTCTAATAATGACATGAATCCATTGTTGATTGTCAGAAAAACCCATCCGGTTCACTAATATCCTTTAGGGAAGGAAATTGCCATCCTTACCTGGTCGAGCCTGACTGCCCATCGGATAATTAAGGATGGGCAGTAAATGTTGGCGTAGCCAGCACTCCCTCATCCTGTGAATTAATAAGACAAAGCTTAAAGAGAAATCAGATGGTTTACAATGAATGAACAACAAAACCATCATTCAATCAGAGTCAGCAGGGATATTTTTCTAATCAAACTGTTCAGCAATGTTATTACACACCATGGAGCGAGTGGGCTTGAATCCAGGTCTCCTGGTTCCAAAGTACAGACACTACCCTTCGCTGGAAGGGCCCTAAGAGAGTTAGCAGGGCTCCACTTTGATCATGGTGGCAGCAGATGTGTGTGCAGTTAATGGGAAGTCACTGTCGATTGCGATGATTTAAGCTGCTTTTCTGCTGAAGGATTCTCGGCCCTGAGAAAGGGTCTTACAAAGTTGGCAAAGGAAGAAGCAAACA
This sequence comes from Chiloscyllium punctatum, assembly GCF_047496795.1. Classification (NCBI taxonomy): domain Eukaryota; kingdom Metazoa; phylum Chordata; class Chondrichthyes; order Orectolobiformes; family Hemiscylliidae; genus Chiloscyllium; species Chiloscyllium punctatum. The sequence goes on from NC_092786.1 coordinate 19,924,535, forward strand.
GAAGATCTGATCTAATTTCACTTTGTTGTAACTTTTGAGGCCAGATAACTTGCTGCTTTAGGTTGCGTGCGAATTTGGAGAGGATTTGTACCTCAGGTTGGGGTTCAGGTGTAAGATTGCTCACCGAGCTGGCAGGCTTTTCCTTTATGTCTTGTCACCATGCTAGATAGCATCATCAGTGAGCTTGAAGCACTGATGTTCTGTCCCACTTTCTATTTATAAGTCTTGGTCTCTTAAGGTGAGTGATATCATATCCGATTTTTTATTCAGAGGTTGGTAAATGGGGTCCAAACTGATGTGTTTATTGATGGAGTTCTAGTTTGACTGCCAGGTCTCTAAAAATTCCCATGCATGTCTCTGTTTAGCCTGTGGTAGGGTGGATGTGTTGTCCCAGAGGTAAAAACAATGACTGCAGATGCTGGAAACCAGATTCTGGATTAGTGGTGCTGGAAGAGCACAGCAGTTCAGGCAGCATCCAAGGAGCTTCGAAATCGACGTTTCGGGCAAAAGCCCTTCATCAAGAATAAAGGCAGTGAGCCTGAAGCGTGGAGAGATAAGCTAGATGAGGGTGGGGGTGGGGAGAAAGTAGCATAGAGTACAATGGGTGAGTGGAGGAGGGGATGAAGGTGATAGTTCAGGGATGAGAGGGTGGAGTGGATAGGTGGAAAAGGAGATAGGCAGGTAGGACAAGTCCGGACAAGTTATGGGGACAGTGCTGAGCTGGAAGTTTGGAACTAGGGTGAGGTGTGGGAAGGGGAAATGAGGAAACTGGTGAAGTCCACGTTGATGCCCTGGGGTTGAAGTGTTCCGAGGCGGAAGATGAGGCGTTCTTCCTCCAGGCATCTGGTGGTGAGGGAGCGGTGGTGAAGGAGGCCCAGGACCTCCATGTTCTCGGCAGAGTGGGAGGGGGAGTTGAAATGTTGGGTCACGGGGCGGTTTGGTTGATTGGTGCGGGTGTCTCGGAGATGTTCCCTAAAGCACTCTGCTAGGAGGCGCCCAGTCTCCCCCCAATGTAGAGGAGACCACCTCAGGAGCAACGGATACAATAAATAATATTAGTGGCTGTGCAGGTAAAACTTTGATGGATGTGGAAGGCTCCTTTAGGGCCTTGGATAGAGGTGAGGGAGGAGGTGTGGGCACAGGTTTTACAGTTCCTGCGTTGGCAGGGGAAAGTGCCAGAATGGGAGGGTGGGTCATAGGGGGGTGTGGACCTGACCAGGTAGTCACTGAGGGCGGAAGGCAGAAAGGGGTGGGGAGGGAAATATATCCCTGGTGGTGGGGTCTGTTTGGAGGTAGTGGAAATGTCGGCGGATGATTTGGTTTATGCGAAGGTTGGTAGGGTGGAAGGTGAGCACCAGGGGGGTTCTGCCCTTGTTACGATTGGAGGGATGGGGTCTGAGGGCGGAGGTGCGGGATGTGGACGAGATGCGTTGGAGGGCATCTTTAACCATGTGGGAAGGGAAATTGCGGTCTCTAAAGAAGGAGGCCATCTGGTGTGTTCTGTGGTGGAACTGGGCCTCCTGGGAGCAGATACGGCGGAGGTGGAGAAATTGGGAGTTTGGAATGGCATTTTTGCAAGAGATAGGGTGGGCAGAGGTAGCTGTGGGAGTCGGTGGGTTTATAAAAAATGTCAGTGTCAAGTTGGTCATCACTAATGGAGATGGAGAGGTCCTCTCTACAGTCAGCCCTGCTTCAGCTGAGGGCCACACTCTCTCAGAATTGCAAAGGACCCACTCTGTACTACATCCTCAGGAGAATTCATACTCTCAACAAACAGTATTTCAATTCCATCTCAAACATCAAAAACTGTAAGTACAACAAACTTTTATCCACCCACCTCCATAACCAGCGCTCCTCAAATATTCCAGAAGATTCCCCTGGCCTCGGAAATGCCATTAGCCATACGGCTGATGCAGCTACCACCCCCACGCTGAGTGATGATGTCACTCCCGCCCCCATCATGGCCACTCCCACAGCCACTTCCGCCCCTCACATCATCGCTGATGCCACACGCTCAGTGACTTCCGCCACCCCTACTGCCGTGGTCACCACCACTTCTGCCCCCACCAGCGCCACTCACCTGCATTCTGCTGACTTGCCCCCAACAGACCCCACTGTCACTATTCCCACTCCCCAGAACCCCGAGGGGAACACTACCCCTGCTCCTGACTCCACCCCCATTCCCCCCACCATCACACCCACTCCAGTTACAGGTTCTGCCCCCACTCCCAGCTCTACACCCACACCAGATCCCAGCTCCCAGCCCTGCCGAGTTTTCACCATCCCCCCAGACCTCCCCCTCACTGAGGACGAACGATCAGTCCTCAGCAAAGGACTCACCTTCATCCCCCTCCGTCCACACATCAATGAATTTAATACACGCCGTGACATCGAACAATTCTTCCGTCCCCTCCGCCTCCGAGCTTACTTTCACAATCAGGACTCCTGCCCACCTTCCGAGGACCCCTTCGCCCACCTCTAACACACTGCATCCACCTGGACACCCCGCGCTGGCCTATTGCCTACCCTCGACCTCTTCATTTCCAACTGCCGCAGGGACATTAACCGCCTCAACCTGTCGACCCCACTCGAACCTCTCACCCTCACAACGCGCAGCCCTCCAATCCCTCTGCTCCAATCCCAACCTCACCATTAAGCCAGCGGATAAAGGGGGCGCAGTGGTAGTCTGGTGCACTGACCTCTACACCGCTGAAGCCAAACGCCAACTCGAAGACACCTCTTCCTACTGCCACCTCAACCATGACCCCACCCCCCATCACCAAACCATCATCTCAAGACCATACAGAACCTCATCACCTCAGGAGATCTCCCACCCACAGCTTCCAACCTCATAGTCTGGGAACCCTGCACTGCCCGGTTCTACCTCCTTCCCAAGATCCACAAGCCTGACCACCCTGGCCGAGCCATTGTCTCAGCATGCTCTTGCCCCACTGAACTCATCTCTACCTACCTCGACACTGTCCTATCCCCCCTAGTCCAGGAACTCCCCACATACGTTCGAGACACCACCCACGCCCTCCACCTCCTCCAAGACTTCCGTTTCCCCGGCCCCCAACGCCTCATCTTCACCATGGATATCCAATCCCTCTACACCTCCATCCGCCATGACCAGGGCCTCCAAGCCCTCCGTTTTTTCCTCTCCAGACGTCCCCAACAGTACTCTTCCACTGACACTCTCATTCGTTTGGCCGAACTGGTCCTCACCCTTAACAAATTCTCCTTTGAATCCTCCCACTTCCTCCAGACCAAAGTGGTAGCCATGGGCACACGTATGGGCCCCAGCTATGCCTGTCTCTTTGTTGGCTATGTAGAAAAGTTGATCTTCTGTAATTACACCGGCACCACTCTGCACCTCTTCCTCCGCTACATTGATGACTGCATTGGCACCACCTCGTGCTCCCACGAGGAGGTTGAGCAATTCATCAACTTCACCAACACATTCCACCCTGACCTTAAATTTACCTGGACCATCTCTGACACCTCCCTCCCCTTCCTGGACCTCTCCATCTCCATTAATGACACCGACTTCACACTGACATTTTTTACAAACCCACCGACTCCCACAGCTACCTGGATTACACCTCTTCCCACCCTATCTCTTGCAAAAATGCCATCCCGTATTCCCAATTTCTCCGCCTCCGCCGTATCTGCTCCCAGGAGGCCCAGTTCCACCATAGAACACACCAGATGGCCTCCTTCTTTAGAGACCGCAATTTCCCTTCCCACATGGTTAAAGTTGCCCTCCAACGCATCTTGTCCACATCCCGCACCTCCGCCCTCAGACCCCATCCCTCCAACCGTAACAAGGACAGAAAGCCCCTGGTGCTCACCTTCCACCCTACAAACCTTCGCATAAACCAAATCATCCGCCGACATTTCTGCCACCTCCAAAAAGACCCCACCACCAGGGATATATTTCCCTCCCCACCCCTTTCCGCCTTCCGCAAAGACTGTTCCCTCCGTGACTACCTGGTCAGGTCCACACCCCCCTACGACCCACCCTCCCATTCTGGCACTTGCCCCTGCCAATGCAGGAACTGTAAAACCTGTGCCCACATCTCCTCCCTCACCTCTATCCAAGGCCCTAAAGGAGCCTTCCACGTCCATCAAAGTTTTGCCTGCACATCCACTAATATCATTTATTGTATCCATTGCTCCTGATGTGGTCTCCTCTACATTGGGGAGACTGGACGCCTCCTAGCAGAGCACTTTAGGGAACATCTCCGAGACACCCGCACCAATCAACCAAACCGCCCCGTGGCCCAACATTTCAACTCCCCCTCCCACTCTGCCTAGGACATGGAGGTCCTGAACCTCCTTCACCGCCGCTCCCCCACCACCAGACGCCTGGAGGAAGAACGCCTCATCTTCCGCCTCGGAACACTTCAACCTCAGGGCATCAATGTGGACTTCAACAGTTTCCTCATTTCCCCTTTCCCACACCTCACCCTAATTCCAAACTTCCAGCTCAGCACTGTCCCCATGACTTGTCCAGACTTGTCCTACCTGCCTATCTCCTTTTCCACCTATCCACTCCACCCTCTCATCCCTGAACTATCACCTTCATCCCCTCCCCCACTCACCCATTGTATTCTATGCTACTTTCTCCCCACCCCCACCCTCCTCTAGCTTATCTCTCCACGCTTCAGGGCTTTTGCCTGAAACGTCGATTTCGAAGCTCCTTGGATGCTGCCTGAACTGCTGTGCTCTTCCAGCACCACTAATCCTGGATGTGTTGTCCTAGTCGAAGTGGTGTCCTTCTTCATCTGTATGTAAGGATATTAGTGATAGTGGGTCATATTTTTTGGTGGCTAGTTGGTGTTCCTGATGGCTAGTTTTGTGCCTATCTGTCCGATGTAGTATTTGTTACAGTCCTTGCATGGTGCTTTGTAAATGTCATTTGTTTTGCTGGTTGTTGTTATAGGGTCCTTTTGGGTTCATCAGTAGCTGTTTCAGCATGTTGGTAGGTACGTGGAATACCATGATGCCAAGGGGTTGGAGTAGTCCCGTAGTCATCTCTGAGCTGTTTTTGATGTATGGTAGTGTGGCTAGAGTCTGTGTATGTGTTGTGTCTACTTGCTTGGGCTTGTTGTTTCAGAATCAGTGGACTGTGTTTATCGGGTACCCATTCTTCTTGAATGTGCTGTATAGGTATATTCCTTCTGCTGCTCGTAGTTTCTGGATGCTGCAGTGTGTTGTGGCCCACTTAAATAATGTTCTGATGCAGCTCTGTTTGTGAGCATTGGGATGATTGCTTCTGTAGTTAAGTAACCGGTCTGTGTGTGTTACTTTCCTGTCGACGCTGGTCTGCAGTTCTCCATTATCTGTTCATTCCACTGTGACATTGGAAGGGGAGTCTGTTATTCTCTTTTGTGAAATTTATGCCAGTTAGGATGTTGTTGATAATGTTGTATGTTTCCTCTAATTTGTTCAGTTTTGTGATGACAAAAGTGCCAACAGCTTTAGATAGTTGCTATAAACTACATTTGATGATAAATTTGGAGGAGAAGGCAGCCTGCAAGAAGAACTTTCTTTTGAACATAAAAGCACGGTACTGGAGAAACTCAGCAGGTCTGATAGCACCCATGAGAAGAAAGCAGAGTTAACGTTGCAAGTTTGATGACTCTTCATCAGATCTGATGTTTTTCTTCATTTTGCTTCTTTTGAAACTGGTACTCTTATCCCAGTTGGAAATACATGTAACAGGATAAGCAACCCGTCTTGAGCTCAGCATAGATATTGTGGAGTTTCTCCATTTCAACTTCTGTTACGCTCTGTTCCAGTAATGTCAGTTCCATCTCAGAAAAATCCCATTCATTAAGCTTGCGTCATAAATTTCAGACTAATCTGAGAACCTATCTGAAACAACAACACCAGAAATCCCAAGGACAGATGCAACAACAAACTCTGCGACTTCTATGTTGGGCTGAGTTATTCAATGCCAATCAAAGGTGAAGAGAGCCTCCGCAATCTCTTGCAGTGCTAGAGACATGATAAATCTTTTGAATGAGAATTAAAGGTCTTTCTCTTTGCAGAGCATCAGGTGATGCGTCGTGACAGTCAGGAATCCAGGCAGCTCACTTTTTTAAATGAGAGGAAAATCAGGAGCGTGTGGTGCCTTTAATCCAAGTATGTGCTACTGGCATCAAAATGCTGTCCATCAAGATTGCTAAGACAAGCTTCTCCCTGTTCTGTTATTAACCTTCCTATGAACAGGCTAACACAATGGGCTGGATCTTCTTGCTAGTGGCAGGAAACAGAATTTAGGACTCTTTCTAGGTCCTGAACCAGCTGCATGAAGAAACAATTACTCACTGGGATCTTCAAAGGGGTGCCAGCTTTGCTTGGAGTGAAAACAGGTACTTGTGTCCAAGTAAGGGTCATGGGTGGGCTGCAGGGCCAATCAGGGGCTTGCCAGAAGGAGGGGAGATGCCGACTGTAATGGGCATCGGGAGCATTGCCACTTGGAGCTGCTTCTCTCCCTCCAACTATTTAAAATCTTCTTTAAAAATAGTTACAGAGCCTCAACCACCCCGGTTACAGAAGAACCCTCCCTCCATGGCAACCTGTGGCTGTTCCTGCAGAAGAGTTGATCTCTAGACTTGATCTAACGTTATTGGGTCTAAATTGCACCAACCAGTGTAGGAAGCCATGAGACTGCAAAATCCCAGGCAGCTTCCTTTAATTCATCTTAATTATGTCCTCTCTGTCGATGGAGGTGCTGGGAAGATCGCGAGTCTCCAACCCTGCGTGGCAGAAATGTCTGGCAGCAGGAGACTAGAAGGTCAGTGGCACAGTAGTTTTAAGGCAGTTCCCACCCATGTGTGACCTCAAAGTTCAGCTCGCTGTTTGATTCTCATTTGCAACGTGTTTTAATTATTCTGTATTTTGCGCAGTCCCCATCCATATTACAATGCCGATAACCATGTTTATCGATTTTCCAACTTGAAATATTGTTCCTGCTAGTGATGGGAGGGATAAAGGAATCAGACATGGAATCTCGTTCACTAGATCCTGCCGGTTAACACATCCAGCTTCTTAAACCAAGTCTAAAGTTCACTGGTGTAAAGTTTGTTAGAAATATTAACCTTAATATTTGCTAAGGTTGGTGCGGTGCCTGGCATTGGCATTTGCCAGGTATCTGCAGCTGTAAAAGAGACTCCAGGATAGTATGTAGCTTTCCTGAAACCAGGGTCATTGATGTCTCAGAGCAGATGCAGGGCTCTCTGAAGAGCGAGGGCAAACAGATAGAGGTTTAAAAAAAGGGATGAGGTCCAACAAGCAGAATATAGGAAATTAGGACCGAACTTAGAAGGTAGGACCTCAAAGGTTCTAATCCTTAGAGAATCCCTGGACTATTACCAGTGCCACCAACTCGTAAGAGTAGAAATAACAGGATATTCCCGATGAATATGTGACTGGAGAAATAGTGCAGGAAGGAGGGATTCAGTTTTCTAAGATATTGGGACCAGCTCTGGGGAAGCTGGGACTGTTGCATGCATGATGCATGTATCTGGTTTTATTTATTTATTGTCGCGTGTAATTTATTATACTTATATAGTGTCGCCACTCTCTGGCACAATCTTAAAACACAGAAAAATCAACCAAAGCATGGAATATAAAGGCAGCAAAATAAAGAAAAAGTGTTCGACTTTACAATTCTTCTTGTTAAATGCTCCGCCATGGGCCCAGTGGCCAGGCACGAGCCCCTTTTCTTTGCACTGCCACCGCTGGAATGAAAGTTATCACTTAGCGATTTTTAAGAAGGCATCTCTCACCTCCAACAATGTCCTCGGCACTGTGTGTCTTCACTCGGATCTCATCAATCCTAGTGAGGACACCAGTGGTCACCAATCCAGCTGGGCACAGCACCAGCCCGAACTCCGCCACCACCTCACCAATGCAGCCGCTGCTGATACCACCCTGTCTCGTACTGGGCCCAAACTCACCTGCGCCACCAACTCCATGAACCTGTGCCAGATGCAGATGCCACAGGGAACTCCAACTCGCCTCTTCCACAGCAGCCATGAGTCAGCACTAGGACCTGCCTAGAAGCCACTGGAACGTCAAAATCTCCACTGTCACCACCACTAGTCTATGCTGGGCCCACTCACTGCCATCGATTCCAATGCTGCAACCAAACTCTTCCACTAGAAGTACGTGATATAAAAGAGAGAAAAAAAATGAGAAAAGAGTGGAAAAAAAAGAGAAGTGGACAGAGTGGACAAGCACAGGGCTCAGAAACCCTCGACCATCTCCATCTTTGATGGACTGCATCCTATGCCCTTTTGTGGGGTGGAGGGGCAATTGGTGTTTGCTAGTATAGCCATTTTAAACTAAAATGGCAGAGGGATGGGGACCTGAGCAGGGAAACAGAGGAGGAAAAAATGAGGACAGAAACCAAAGATGGCAAGATAAGCAAAATTGGAATTTAGAAAATTCAGAGGCAGAAAAACAAATAAGACTTATACTGTTATGCTGATAAACAAGGTTGCAAAGGCAAGCCTGAAGGCTTTGTATCTTAATATACTGAACATTCCCAATGAGGTAGATAAGTTAGCAATGCAAAAAGATATAAATGGTTATGATTACAGATGTATAGCTGCAGGTTGACTAAGGATGGAAACCAAACATTCAGGAGTATTCGGTATTCAGGAAAGACAGGGAGAAGGGTGAAGGAGGTAATGTAGCATCTTTAGAAAAGGTGTAAATAAATTCAGTAGTCAGGAAGGATATTGGCACAGAAAATCATGATGTGTGAGTCAAGGTGAGAAACACCATGGAGCATAAAATGTTGTGGTTGACTATGGACCCACAAACCGTAACGGAAGGCATTAGACAAGAAACCAGTGATGCATGCAATAAGTGTACAGATATAATCATGTGTGAGTTTGATCTATATACTGTATAAATTGGACAAATCAAACCAGCAAAGCTATTGTGTAGCATCAGCCAGGATCAAGTTGAATGGCAGTGTGCACTCAAAGGGCCGAATGTCTTTCTCATCTTAATTTCTATGTCTCAGTTCAACAAATGCCAAATACATTGCGAGTTCAGCAAATTAGTTCACAAAGACCAAGCTTAGTCAGATGATGAGATGCAAGTGATTTTTAGAATTCATTTCAGTGCTGACCGAGAATATTCTTTGTTCATAATTATATTCTGTATAATAATGGTAACTCTGTTGAATAGTGCCTTTTTTAATACATTCAGAGGAAGCAGGTATGGTTGCCTTTGAACCCATGTTCTTGTCACATGTTGACTGAAGTATCTTCTGACTTCGTTTTATATGTTTAAATTAGAGAAGTAAAGAACAGATTAATATGTAGGGTAGCTGTACTGTATGACTAGTTTATGGATTTTCAGTAATAACCCGAGGTACAGAAACTAAACAAAGTGCTGTCTTCAATTTGGAGTTCAATCCGATGCCACCCATGGGAGTTGTTTGAATAAGCATGCGCAAGCTCAGCAAGATGACAATCTATAAATCATATTTCAAGAAACTTATTTTAACATTTTCAATATAATTGAAAAGTGCACCACTGAGTCAAAATCTACCATTTTTATTAGATATGCTCTGCATCTTATTTCAATTTTAAGTATCTTCTTGACTAATCTTATTACACTTATTTGGTTTTTGTTTCTCACTAGCAGCCCTGCAGTTCAGTAAGTACTGTTTGTAATTTTATTTGATTCCCAAGTTGCAGCCCTCAGTTATAAGTTCAGTTATGTGTGGCAGCATTCTGTTCAGGGTTACATAAACCAGACTTTCACAAGGCTCATATATCGTATCTATAGATGTTAATAAATAGGATTTTATTAATATGACATCATGGCATTTGGCTGCACAGTGAATTGAGATTTGTGTCGATGTCCTTCACAGTGGGATGATTTCATCAGTATACTCCCTTAAGTATAGAAGGAAAGAAAGACTTGCATTCGCAATTGTGTGTTTCACAACCACTGGACGTCTCATGCTGCCATGCAGCCAATTAAATACTTGACAATTTCTGAGTTGTTCAGGTTGTGCGTTTGCTCGCTGAACTGATAGGTTTGTTCTCAGATGTTTCATTAGCATGCTAGGTAACTTCATCAGTGAGCCTCCAATGAAGCACTGGTGTTCTGTCTCGCTTTCTAATTATGTGTCTGTTAAGGTGGGTGATATCATGTCCGGTTCTTTGTCTCAGAGATTGGCAAATGAGGTCCAAATTGAAGTGATTATTGATAGAGCTCCAGTTTGAATGCCAGGCCTCTAGGAATTCCCTTGTGTTTCCCTGTTTAGCCTGTTCTAGGATGAATGTGTTGTCCCAGTTGAAGCAGTATCCTCCTTTATCTGTGTATAAGGATACCAGTGATACTTTTATCACTAATTTCCCCACGAGACTGTTTACTAAACTTAGTGACTCAGACTAAGCCCCACTCTCTGCAACTGGATCCTCATTTTCCTGACCTATAGGCCACAATCAGGGAAGGTTGGGTATAATGTTTCATCTTTATTAATGCTCAACACTGGAGCCCCCCCAGGGGAGCGTACTCAGCCCCCTACTATATTCACCATATACCCATGACTGTGTCACCAAATACCAGACTAATGCCATTTACAAGTTCGCTGATGACACTACCATAGCCAGTCGAATCTCAGATGGTGATAAAACAGACTGCAGACGGGCGGTGGAAGACCTGGAAAAATAGTGCACTGAGAACAACTTAGCTCTCAATGCTGGCAAAATCAAGGAACTCATTATTAACTTTTGGCAGGATGTTACTCATCCCCCAACCACCCCCCCACCTCAACACATTAACAGCATAGCTTCATGTGGACGTGCAGGTTACAAAGGCCCAACAACACCTCTTCTTCCTCAGACAGCTGAGAAAATTTGGCATGACGATGAATACCCTTGCCAACTTTTATAGGCATGCCATCGAGAGCATTCTATTTGGATGTATTACTATCTGGAATGGCAACTGTACCATTCAAGATCGGAGACAGTTACAGAGAGTGGTGAACTCGGCCCGGATAATTACAAAGGTCAACCTCCCATCTATAGAATCCATCTACCAGGCCCACTGTCAAGGAAAAAGTGAGGACTGCAGATGCTGGAGATCAGAGCTGAAAATGTGTTGCTGGAAAAGCGCAGCAGGTCAGGCAGCATCCAAGGAACAGGAGAATCGACGCTTCGGGCATAAGCCCTTCTTCAGGAATGAGGAAAGTTTGTCCAGCAGGCTAAGATAAAAGGTAGGGGTGAGGGACTTGGGGGAGGGGCATTGGGAATGCAATAGGTGGAGGGAGGTCAAGGTGAGGGTGATAGGCCGGAGTGGGGTGGGGGCGGAGAGGTCAGGAAGAGGATTGCAGGTTAGGAAGATGGGTGCTGAGTTCGACGGATTTGACTGAGACAAGGTGAGGGGAGGGGAAATGAGGAAACTGGAGAAATCAGAGTTCATCCCTTCTGATTGGAGGGTTCCCAGGCAGAAGGTGAGGCGCTCTTCCTCCAACCATCGTGTTGCCATGGTGGAGGAGTCCAAGGACCTGCATGTCCTTGGTGGAGTGGGAGGGGGAGTTGAAGTGTTGGGCTACGGGGTGGTTGGGTTGGTTGGTCCGGGTGTCCCAGAGGTGTTGTCTCAGTCAAATCCCTCTAACTCAGCACCGCCTTCCTAACCTGCAATCTTCTTCCTGACCTCTCTGCCCCCACCCCCACTCCGGCCTATCGCCCTCACCTTGACCTCCTTCCACCTATTGCATTCCCAACGCCCCTCCCCCAAGTCCCTCCTCCCTACCTTTTATCTTAGCCTGCTGGACACACTTTCCTCATTCCTGAAGAAGGGCTTATGCCCGAAACGTCGATTCTCCTGTTCCTTGGATGCTGCCTGACCTGCTGCGCTTTTCCAGCAGCACATTTTCACCGCTGTCAAGGAAAGGCCACCAGCATTCTCAAAGATCCAACCCACCCTGGCAATGCTTTTCTACAACCTCTACCATTGGGGCAGAAGGTACAGGAACCTGAACACACGCACCAGGCTGGTTTCGAAACATTTTCTACCCTACTGTTTTTAGAATACTGAAGGACTCTCAAATTCTTAGCATTCACCTATACCTGTGTTTTTGCCGATGTTTACCTATTATTTACTTATCTATGCTACTTAACTTTGTGACCTACCTGTGTTGCTCGCAAGGCAAAGCTTTTCACCGTGTCTCGGTATACGTGACAATAAATATAAATCAATTCAATTCAATTCTGGTCATGTCTTCTGGTGGTTAGTTGGTGTTGGTGTATCCGGGTGGCTAGATTCCTGCCTGTCTGTCCAATGCAGTGTTTGTAGCAGTCCTCACATGGTATTTTGTAAATGACATTTGTTTTGCTGGCTGTTAGTAAAGGGTCCTTTAGGTTCATCAGTAGCTGTTTCAGTTGGTGGGTTTGTGGGCTCCCATGATGCCAAGGGGTCAGACTAGTCTGGTAGTCATTTCCAAGATGTCTTTGATGTATGGTAATTTGGCTGGAGTCTCTGGCCATATTGTTTCGTCTTGTTTGGGTTTGTTGTTTGAGAATCGGTGCACCGTGTTTATCGGATACCCGTTGTTCTTGAATATCCTGTATAGGTATTTTTCTTCCGCTGCTTGTAGTTCCTAGGCGCTGCAGTGTGCTGTGGCCCATTTAAATAATGTCCTGATGCAGCTCTGTTTGTGGGAATTAGGATAATTGCTCCTGTAGTTGAGTATCTGGTCTGTGTGTGTTGCCTTCTTGTAGGCGTTTGTCTGCAGTTCTCCATTAACTGTTCATTTTTTAAGCTTAAATATTTTTTTTAAAGGGTAGTCACTGTTGTAGGAAAAGTGACAGCAATTTGTGCACAACAAAATCTCACCACGTGCTAATGAAAATCTGTGTTCTTGTTTGAGAAATAATTATTGATCAGGTCTTTGGGTACAATTTCCCTGCTTTTTTTTTCAAATAATGCGATTGTATTGTTTGCGTATGTCTGCAGGGGACAGACAGGATTTCAGTACAAATCTCATCCAAAAGAAAATATGCCGATATTTAGGAGGTTGAGGGATGATGTCATTTCGAAAAAAGAATTTGCAAGGAAAAAATAGAAAACTTGTTTGGGAGGGGGAGACCTGAACAAAAGAATATTCCCTTAGAATTAGAACTGCATTGTTCAGGAATGATGTCAGCAAGTATCTGTTCACACAAAGAGTGGTGAATATCTGAAACTTTCTCCCAACAACAAATATCCATGGAGACTAGGGTTTAGCTGAATCATTCACAGTTGGGCTGATAGGATTTTGTTAAGCAGGAACATGAAGGGAATCACAGCCATGAGAGATAAATGGAGTTGAGATATAGATTATTCAGTGGTGGAACAGGCTTGAGAGGTTGAATGGCCTAAAGTTGTTGGTGCTGTGCAAAGTGAGGACCAAGGGGGCCCTTTTGTTGTTGAGAGAGGGAAGAGAAGGGGGGGGGGGTGAGGGCAGAGGTGCAGAGGTGCAGAAATGGACAGCAAGAGGAGTTAGAGATGGACCAGGTGAAGATAGCAGATTTCAAATTGGAAGCAAAATTGGTAAATTTTTCCAGTTCCAGACAAGAAAGGGAAGCAGCACCGAAAATGTCAATAATGTATTAGAGAAAGAGTTGTGAGAGCTGACCATGTAGGTCTATCTGGTTTACTAATGTCCTTTACAGAAGGAAATTTGCCCTTCTCACTTAGCCTGGCCTGTATGTGTCTCCTGATCCGTAAGAATGTGGTTGACTCTTAGCTACTCTCAAGGCCAATTAGAAATAGGCAACAAAAATTGCTTACCTAGTCACCATTTATCTCTCCACCCTGGAGGCTCCATGCCTCCATTCCTCATGAAGGGCTTTTGTCCGAAATGTCGATTTTCCTGCTCCTCGGATGCTGCCTGACCTGCTGTGCTTTTCCAGCACCACTTTGATCTCTACAGCAATTGCTTACCTTTCCACGAATGCCCACATTCCATGAGTGAATAAAAAATGTTTACTTACTTCTCACTGAAACACTTTTGGGACATGGATGTTATGTTGACTCAGCTGTTGACTGATCTTTGCAGCTGTTAACATTTAGTATTTTAGTACTTTTTTCTTCACTGTCCTGAATGAGATGTTTAAAGCTAAATTAATTCAGAACCATTTACATTTTACTAAATTAATAAACAACTATTTGCATTTCAGTACATTCCCAGGAACAACTAGTCATTTTTACCATTCTGTAATTGGGTTAAGATACCCTCGAAAAATGATAGACCAGAAGTATTAGTTTTGTTGCTCAGTTACTTTTCTGCAAATCACTCCTTTCCACTCAATACAATGGGCAGTACAAATTGCATAAGACAAAACCAAAACAGCATTTTGTATTGGTTCGAATAGAAGGATTTTTATCAGCAATCTAAGGACCAAATTTCTCAAGTGAGATTTAAAATATCCCAGAAAAGGAAGAGTTCAGTTTCTGGTTCTTTAATTTACCGACATCTCTCAGTTTTTTAAAGCCAAGAGACCCAATAGATCTTTTTGAAAACCTATACCACTTGTATCCATTAGAAACTGTGTGCATTTTATTTTATGAGATTGTTGTGCAAAATTTTATTTTCTCCTTCCGTGTGATGTGGGAGTGGCTGGTTCAGCCAATATTTGTTCATTCCCAGTTGCCCTCAAGAATGTGGTAGTGAGCACCTCCTTAAGTGCTGGAGCCCTTGAAGTGTAGGAACTTGCAATTCCAATACAGAGGGAATTTCAGGATTTGCACCAGTTTTACTGAAAGAACAGTGATGCATTTCCAAGTCAGAATGTTGAGGAGTAGTTTGGAGGGGAACTTGCAGCTGGTGTTGTTGCCAATGGAGCACTTCATGGCAGTGTAACCACTAGGAGGGTCTCCACATGTGCCGTGTCATGCCAAAGCACAGCTTCTGCTTCTGGAAAGTACTGCCACTCTCAGACCTCGGAAATCCAAGCAGTGGCAGAAACAAATACAGCAAACGCTATTACTGTGCATCTGCTGCCATTTTAAGTGATAGAGGCCACAGTTCAGGAAGGAGCTGCCAGGAGCATTGGTGAGTTGTTATACAGTAAATCTGCTGTCACTGTCTTTCAGCAGTGAGGGAGTGAATGCTCAAATTGGTGGACTGAGTTGCAATCAAATGGGCTATTTTATTCTGGATGGTGTCAAGTTTCTTGTCTACTGTTGGAGCTGTACTCATCCAGAAAAGTGGTGAGCTTTCCATCACACTTGTGCCTTGCAGATGGTGGACAGGCCTGGGGGAGATGTCTGGAAGTGAGTTACTCATAAAATTGTACAGCATGGAAACAGATCCTTTGGTGCAATTCATCCACGCCAACTAGACATCCAAATCTAATCTAGTCCCATTTGCCAGCATTTGGCCGTTATCCCTCTAAACCCTTCCTATTTACAAACCCATCCAGATGCCTTTAAATGTTGTAATTGTACTCTTTCCCCCACCACCTACTCACATCAGGATTCCCAGCCTCTGACCTTCTCTCTTACCCACAGTATTTATATGATTGGTCCAGTTCAGTTTGTGATCAGCAGTAACCCCAGGATGTTGATAATGGGGAATTAATATTGGAATGTTGATAGCTATGGAAATTCCACGGAGGTTCAAGTGGAGATTGTTGGATTCTTTTTGTTCAAAATGGACATTGCCGGGCTCCTGTGTGGTGCAGGTTTACATGTGAATAGCAATTAATAAAAGAGTGACAGTGTTTACGTTAAGACTTCAGTGAATCAATTTGAGATGCTGTGCTTTCACAAGTCAGAAGGAAGTGAAATGTAAAACTCTGGACAGATGCCCTCACTCTTACTCTTCCACACTGTTCAAGTATTGCTGCTCTTCCAAACTGGAGCCAAATACGTATCTGACAGTCTGGCATTTCACCAAGCTATGTGATACTTCTATTTAAGGTAAAGCATTTTTGAAATCCTGCTAATGCTGCACATTTCACACTAATATGCAGCAAAATTTGCCCTTTTGTAGCAGTGTTTCTCCAGCATTCTGTGAAATATCTAACATTTTGTATATTAAGTTATACGTTATTAAGTTAAGCAGATGACATGGTGCCAGAGTGGTTACCACTGCTGCCTCACTGCACCAGGGATTCGGGTTTGATTCCAGCCTTGGGCAACAGTCCGTGTGGAGTTGGCACATTCTCCCAGTGTCTGCGTGGATTCCTCTGGGTGCTCTGGTTTCCTCCCCCAGTCCAAAGATGTGCAGGTTAAGTGAATGTACCATGGTAAAAATAACCCAGTAGTGTCCAGGGACAAGTAGGCAAGGTGGATTATCCATGGTTTTAAACAAAAACACTTGCAAGGTTACGTGGATGGGATAGTTGGTACAGACTTGATGAGCCAAATGGTCTGCTTCTGTACTGTAGGGACACTATGATTCTGCATTATAAAAATGACAAGCCTCTACTTATATCAAAATGCCTGCACTTATTTTTGTTCTCTGTGTGACCTGATTTGACAGACTTATTATTCTTGTATTCCTAAACCTAGTTGTGGCTGTATTATGCAAATATGTGTTATGATTATTGAGCCTGTTCCAGCAAATAGGTGCCAAACTCAACAATGTGGATTTTTTTTGGCTTTATTGAAGTTTCAAAACAGCATTGAGAATGCAGCTTTATATTTGATTCTTAACAATAAGAGGTGTGTTTATTTTGTGAAAAATCAAGTTAAATACCATGGTTGTTGATTCCCTTGAAATTTTTTTAGTCACTGTGGAGTCTGATTATGTCTGAAAATAAAGTTGGGTTTCTTTAATGGTGTGTTTGCAAAGCCAATGCATGTTATTTTAAATAGTTTAATCTCTTTTTACACACAAAGAAAATTTTTAAAAATTCCATCCTGAAATATATACAGAAAGTAAATCAACGAAATGTATAAATAATTAAATCACACCATGATTGAACAGTGTCTGAAACCATGTATCCCACTTAGAGTCATAGAGATGTAAGCATGGAAACAGACCCTTCAGTCCAACTCATCCGTGCTGACCAGATATCCCAACCCAATCTAGTCCCACCTGCCAGTACTTGGCCCATATGCCTTTCAACTCTTCCTATTCACAAACCCATCCAGATGCCTTCTAAATGTTGTAATTGTACCAGCCTCCACTATTTCCTCTGACAGCTCATTCCATACATGCACCACCCTCTGTGTGAAAAAGCTGCCCCTCAGGTCCCTTTTAAATCTTTCCCCTCTCACCCTAAACCTATGCCCTCTAGTTCTGGAAAAAGACCTTGTCTATTTATCCTATCAATGCCCCTCATGATTTTATAAACCTCGATAAAGTCACCCCTCAACCTCTGATGCTCCAGGGAAAACAGCCCCAGCCTATTCAGCCTCTCCCTGTGGCTCAAATCCTCTAACCCTGGCAACCTCCTTGTAAATCTTTTCAGAACCCTTTCAAGTTTCACAACATCCTTACCAAAGGAAAGAAACCAGAATTGCATGCAATATTCCAAAGGTGGCCACCCAATGCCTATATTCAATGCTCTGACCAATAAAGGAAAGCATGCCAAATGCCGCCTTCACTAACCTATCTACCTGTGCTCTACTTTCAAGGAACTATGAACCTGCTCTGTAAGGTCTCTTTGTTCAGCAACACTCACAAGACTTTAACATTACGTGTATAAGTCCTGCTCTGATTTGCCTTTCAAAAGTGCAGCACCTCGCATTTATCTAAATTAAACTCCATCTGCCATTCCTCAGTCCATTGGCCATCTGATCAAGATCCAGTTGTACTCTGAGGTAACCTATTTTGCTGTTGACTACACCTTCAATTTTGGTGCCATCTGCAAACTTACTACTATATCTCCTATGTTCACATCCAAATCATTTATTCGAAATGATGAAAAGCAGCGAACCCAGCACCAATCCTTGTGGCACAACATTGGTCACAGGCCTCCAGTCTGAAAAGTAACCCTCCACCACCATCTTCTGTTTTCTACCTTTGAGCCAGTTCTGTATCCAAATGCCTAGTTCTCCCTGAATTCTGTGAGATCTAACCTTGCTAACCAGTCTACCAAGAGGAACCTTGTCAAATGCCTTGCTGAAGTCCACATAGATCACATCCAGTGCTCTGCCCTCATCAATCCTCTTTGTTACTTCTTCAAAAACTCAATCATGTTTATGAGACGTGATTTCTAATGCACAAAGCCATACTTACTATCCCTAATCAGTCCTTGCCTTTCCAAATACGTATAAATCCTATCCTTCAGGATTTCCTCCAACAACTTGTCCACCACTGGCATCAGGCTCACCGGTTTATAGCTCCTTTTCCTTACCACCTTTCTTAAATAGCGGCAGCACATTGGCCAACCTGTAGTCTTCTGGCACCTCACCTGTAACTATTGATAAAACAAATATCTAAGCAAGAGGCCCAGCAATTAACTTCCCTTCTCAGACTTCTAGGGAATACTTGATCAGGTCCTAGGGATTTATCCACTTTTATGTGTTTCAATACATCTAGCACCTCCTCTTCTGTAATACGGACATTTTTCGAGATGTCACCAAATATTTCCCCATATTCTATATCTTCCATGTCCTTCTCCACAGTAAGCATTGATGCAAAATACTCATTTAGTATCTTCCCCACTTCCTGCGTCTCAACACATAGGCTGCCTTGCTGATCTCTTTTAGATTAGATTAGATTACTTAGTGTGGAAACAGGCCCTTCGGCCCAACAAGTCCACACTGCCCCGCCGAAGCATAACCAACCCCTACCCCTACATCTACATCTACCCCTTACCTGACACTACGGGCAATTTAGCAATGGTCAATTCACCTGACCTGCACATCTTTTGGACTGTGGGAGGAAACCGGAGCACCCGGAGGAAACCCACGCAGACACGGGGAGAATGTGCAAACTCCACACAGTCAGTCGCCTGAGGCGGGAATTGAACCCGGGTCTCTGGCGCTGTGAGGCAGCAGTGCTAACCACTGTGCCACCGTGCCGCCCACCATATTCCCTCCCTGGTCCCCTTTTGTCCTTAATGTGTTTATAACATCTCTTTGGATTCTCCTTAACCCAATGTGAAGAAGCTATCTCATGTCCCCTTTTTGGCATCCTGATTTCACTCTTAAGTATTACTCCTACAGCTTTTATACTCCTCTTAGGATTCACTCAATCTCACGTGACACATACTTCCTTCTTTTTCTTAATCAAAACCTCAAGTTCTCTAATCATCCAGCATTCCCTATACCTACCAGCCTTTCCTTTCACCCTAACAGGGATATACTGTCTCTGGACTCTGGTTATTTCATTTCTGAAGGCTTCCCATTTTCTAGCCATCCCTTTACCTGTGAACATCTAACCCCAATCAGCTTTGGAAGTTCTTGCCTAATACCATCAAAATTAGCCGCCTTCCAATTTAGAACTTCAGTTTTTAGATCCGGTCTATCCTTTTCCATCACTATTTTAAAACTAATAGAATTATATCACTGGCCTCAAAGTACTCCCCCACGGACACCTCAGTCATCTGCCCTGCCTTATTTCCCAAGAGTAGGTCAATTTTTGCTTCTTCTCTAGTAGGTTCATCCACATACTGAATCAGAAATATTTTCTTGTACCCATTTAACAAATTTCTCTCCATCTAAACCCTTAACACTATGGCAGTCTCAGTCTATGTTTGGAAAGTTAAAATCCCCTACCACAACCACCCTATCTATTCTTATAGATAGAGTCAGAGAGATGTACAACATGGTGACAGACCCTTCCGTCCAACCTGTCCATGCCGACTAGATATCCCAACCCAATCAAGTTCCACCTGCAAGCACCCGGCCCATATCCCTCTAAACCCTTCCTATTCATTTACCCATCCAAATGCCTGTTAAATGTTGCAATTGTACCAGCCTCCACCACTTCCTCTGCAGCTCATTCCATACACGTACCACCCTCTGCGTGAAAAGGTTGCCCCTTAGGTCTCTTTTATATCTTTCCCCTCTCACCCTAAAACCTATGCCTTCTAGTTCTGGACTCCCCAACCCAGGGAAAAGACTTTGTCTATTTATCCTATCCATGCCCCTCATAATTTTGTAAACCTCTATAAGGTCACCTCTCAGCCTCCGACACTCCAGGGAAAACAGCCCCAGCCTGTTCAGCCTCTCTTTATAGCTCAAATCCTCCAACCCTGGCAACATCCTTGTAAATCTTTTCTGAACCCTTTCAAGTTTTGCAACATCTTTCCGATGGGAAGGAGACCAGAATTGCACGCAATGTTCCAACAGTGGCCTAACCAATGTCCTGTACAGCCGCAACATGACCTCCCAACTCCTGTACTCAATACTCTGACCAATAAAAGAAAGCATTCCAAACGCCTTCTTCACTATCCTATCTACTTGCAACTCCACTTTCAAGGAACCTATGAACCTGCATTCCTAAGGTCTCTTTGTTCAGCAACACTCCCTAGGACCTTACCATTAAGTGTATAAATTCTGCTAAGATTTGCTTTCCCAAAATGCAGCTCTTCACATTTATCTGAATTAAACTCCACCTGCCACTTCACAGCACATTTGGTCAAGATCCTGTTGTAATCTGAGGTAACCCTCTTGGCTGTCCACTACACCTCCAATTTTGGTATCATCTGCAAACTTACTAACTGTAATTCTTATGTTCGCATCCAAATCATTTATGTAAATGACAAAAGGTAGAGGACCCAGCACCGATCCTTGTGGCACACCATTGGTCACAGGCCTCCAGTCTGAAAAACAACCCTCCACTACCACCCTCTGTCTTCTACCTTTGAGCCAGTTCTGTATCCAAATGGCTAGTTCTCCCTGTATTCCATGAGATCTAACCTTGCTAATCAGTCTCCCATGGGGAACCTTGTCGAACGCCTTACTGAAGTCCATATAGATCACACCTACCACTCTGCCCTCATCAATCCTCTTTGTTACTTCTTCAAAAAATGCAATCAAGTTTGAGAGACATGATTTCCCATGCACAAAGCCATGTTGACTATCCTGAATCAGTCCTTGCCTTTCCAAATGCATGGACATCCTGTCCCTCAGGATTCCCTCCAACAACTTGCCCACCACCGAGGTCAGGCTCACTGGTCTATAGTTCCCTGGCTTGTCCTTACCACCCTTCTTAAACAGTGGCACCACGTTAGCCAACCTCCAGTCTTCCGGTACCTCACCTGTGACTATCGATGATACAAATAGATAATTGAAATCTCCTTACACCTTTGTTTCTCAATTTCCTGCTGGCTATTAGGGAGTCTATAATACAATCCCAATAAGGTGATCATCCCTTTCTTATTTCTCAGTTCAACCCAAATATTCCCATATATGTATGTCTGTATTCCCAGGAATATCCTCCCTAAGTGTAGCTGTAACGCTATCCCTTATCAAAAATGCCATTCCACTCCTCTCTCGCCTTCCTTTCTAATCTTCCGATAGTATTTCTATCCTGAAATATTAAGCTGCCAGTCCTGTCAGTCTCTGAGCTATGTTTCTGTAATTGTTATGATATCCCAGACCCATGGCCCTAACCACGCTCTGAGTGTATCTGCCTTCCTTGTTCGGCCTCTTGCATTGAAGTAAATGCAGTTTAATTTATCTATCCTACCTTGTTCTCTGTTTTGTTCCTGCCTGCCCTGACTGTTTGACTCGCTCCTTTTCCCAACTGTACCAGTATCAGGTTGATCTCTTTCCTCACTATTCCCGGGTCCCACACCTCCACCTTATTAGTTTAAATCTCTCGAGCAGCTCTAGCAAATCTCCCTGCAAGTATATTTAGCCCCTTCCAATTCAGGTGCAATCCGTCCTTCTTGTACAGGTCACTTCTATGCCAGAAAAGATTCCATTGATCCAAAAATGTGAATCCTTCTCCCATACACCAGTTCCTGAGTCACACATTCATGTGTTCTATCCTCCTACTCCTATCCTCACTAGCTCATAGCACTGGGAGTAATCCAGGTATTATTACTACTCTCGAGGACCTGCTTTCTAATTTGCTGTCTAATTTGCTATGTTCTCCCTTAAGAATCTCATCCTTTTCCCTTCCTTTGTCATTGGTTCCAATGTGTACAACAATCTATTGCTGATCCCTCTCCCCCGTGAGAACATTCTGCACCGTCTCTGAGACATCCTTGATCCTGGCACCAGAGAGGCAACACACCATTCTGACTTTTCACTGCTAGTTGCAGAAACGTGTGTCTGTGTCTCTGCTGGAGAGTCCCCTGTCACAATCAATTACTTGGAACCCAACGTACCCCTCATTACGTTATAGCTGGTCTCAATATCAGAAACTTGGTAGTTCATGCTACATTCCCCTGAGAGTCTTTCACCCCCTACATTTTCCAAAACAGCATACTTGTTTGAAATGAGGATAGCCACAGAAGACTCCTATGTTACCTGCCTACCCCTCCTACCTTTCCTGGAGTTAACTCATCTATCTGACTGTATCTGCAGCTTTTCTCCCTTGCTATAACTGCCATCTATCACACCCCCAGCTCTTGTAAATTCCTTATTACCTCAAACCGCCGCTCCAACTAATCCATGCGATCTGATAGGATTCACAACCAAAGGCACTTCCTGCAGACATAATTATCAGTAACATGGAACTCTCCCTAAACTCCCACATCCGACAAGAAGAGCATATCACTCCACCAAAGGCCATCTTTACTCCTTCACTATATGCAGCTCTAAAAAAGCAGTGCTCTAGGGTAACTTAGTACTTATGGTTTATATTTTAAAAAGATTAATCAAGAGACCGATCTCAATAAAACAAATAAAGAAAGAATCTACTCTACGCACTACTGTAGACTTATGGCAAAGTTACACATTAAAAACTATGCACTTATCTGTTCCTGTGCTGTGCACTCGCCCACACTGGTTTCTCCAACGTCAACTGTGAATTTTGTTTAATATTTCCTAGACGCACTCCGATGTCCAGAGGTACATGAACTCAAACAGCGAAGGCAGTAACTGTGTAGATTCACAGCTGTGTCAGTTAGCAGTGTAGGTTTCTTTCTCTCCCTCACTGACCATGTGGACACTGCCTTTTGTCTGTCTTCCTCCTTTAAAAGTGTAACTGTTGTGATCTTCTTACCCCAAAGTTCCAAAACAACACAACAGCTTAGATATAAAACAGTAATTGCTGCACCTGAAATTCAAGGAAATCACCTCCAACATCTAAAATACCTCAAAAAAGGAGCAGCTCTTACAGCCACGATTTTTCCCCATCCTGACTTCTCTTGGTAATGAAGATTTCATCCAATCTGTGATGTATTTTATTTGTGGTTTGGTTCTGTTCTCTCAACTTTTGCTTTAATCTCCCAGGGTTATTAATTTCCTAGCACTTATTGATCCTTCACTGATTGTTTACTCTCTCTCTCACACTCTCTTCTCTTCGCCCCCTCCTGCCGCCACCACCACCTTTCCCTGTTTTGCAACTCCCTCACCAGTTTGTCCACACTCTGCAAGTCCTGTTAAACATTCCTTTTTTTGTGGTTTTCTTTTCCCCTGATTCTGTTTTCAAAGGCTTCTGTCACTGCCTGTTCTTCTCCGGTCTTATTCTGATTTTATTTTCACCATGTCTTTCTTCTCTGTTAGTCTCTGTCCTAAACTGACTCTCTCTAACTTGAGGAAGTGGAGCTATGCAAGCACAACATAGAAAAAAAACAATTTTTTTCAGGCATTATCAGCATATGGAGGGCAGTCTCACATCCTTATAAGGACACACCGCATTCAGATGCTTCCATAAACGAAAATTCACTTGTATTTTCTTTTCAGGTTCATACCAGGAAGATTGTGTGTGACCTCACATAGCTCTATATTTATTTTGTTTTTGTAGATCTCTTCACAGTTGTTAATCATACACCGACATCATAAATATATTCAGTTACTATTTAAAATTTTGAAAACAGTTTTAAAATTGTCATGTCGAAACATGTATCGCAACAAAGCTGAAAACTAGCACCAGTAAATTCAATTATTAGAAAAGGTCAGAAAAAGTTTTTAAAAATTAATTCAGGGGATGTGAGCCTCACTGGGCAGGTCGTATTTATTACCCATCCCAAATTGCCCCGAGGGCAGTTAAGTGTCAACCAGATTGCTATGGAGGCAAACAGAATCACATGTAGGCCAGATTAGGTAAGGGTAGCAGTTTCCTTCCCTGAAGGGTATTAATGGACCAGATGAGTTCAAATCTTTAGCCCAATTTATGTTTACATATTTAGACTTGAAATAATAAGAGAAATTGTGTGGCATATGTGTTGCGAAAGGTAATGCAGACTTCGGTGAAATTCTTCAAGTTAGACTGCAACTCAGCCACAGAGCGACAGAAATAACAATGCTGAAAACAAATTCTGGATCTGTCAAGGAACAGGAAGATTGATTAAGACCAGCGATTGAGGACTGCCTTGGATTGTGAAGGCAAAAATTCGATTGAGAGGCAGATGGATGATGTGAAACAAAGAGTTTCAAAGTTCAGTTCATCTGTCAGGATATGTGATATAGGTGTGAGGAAGGGTTTTTGGACATTTATTTGGAAATGTGTGCTAGTTTGGTCAAATGGTTTGAGTCAGTGACTGGATAATTCTGTTGACAGACTCGCTAGCTTTTCTGAATAATAGCAAAAGTGGTGCAATTCTGAGCTTCACAGAAAGGTGTGAGAGATGTGTCACAATCTGTGGGACGAGGAGATTATTTGATTTTTGTTTTGTGTGTCTGTTACGTCAAACTTTGTAGGATATGCCAAATAACTTGAATGGTCCCCATCATTTGGACTTACATTTATGATCTTACAGGATGTTACTGCTTGATTCTGCAAGACTTCAGATCCAGAATGTCACAAGCCAGGATGCTGGCCTTTATGGGTGTACAGTGAGCAGTGAACTTGGAACAGATACTGAAACCTCGTTACTACTGTATTCAGGTAGGTGTGAATTGAAATTCAATCTAAAAATAAATGTTACAGAATTAGAAATTCTATAATTTGTTTCTAAATAATCAAAACAAAATTTGCATATGCTAATATCACAGTGGCTTGATCAGATGAGTAGTTACTTTCATTTTTTTCTGTGTGCGATAGTGAAATTGTGATTTTTTTTAAACTAGTACAGACATAAACAAAAATCACTTATCTCGTAAAAACATGTTACTTTTTCTGACTTATTCAATGTATTTTAGTTTTGTAAATTGTGAATGGAATATTTCCCAAGTTCTTTCAAGAGAAAGGAATGTTGGGAAAGGAATCACTATCTGTATTTAAAAGGAAGGTTTTGACAAGAGGGAGGCAAGTTTCTGACACTAATCCAGAACTCCATTCCTCACAGCACTGTCCGTGTATCCGCTCCCCAGAAAGGCAACTCATCACCACCTGCTCAAAGGATAATTAAGGATGGGCAATAAATGTTGGCCTCATGAGCAACATCCACGTGCCATGAACAATTCTTTTAAAAACAACTTGTAGCCAAAAATGGAGCAAAGGGTTAAATTTTATGCTAAAGCTGGGTCCCCAACGTGAAAGTCAATGACAATCCTGCCTACATTTGAACATAGAACATTACAGAGCCGTACAGGCCCTCGATGCTGCGCCAGCCTGTGAAACCAATCTGAAGCCCATCTAACCTACACTATTCTATTCTTGTCCATATGCCTATCCAGTGACCATTGAAATGCATTTAAAGTTAGCGGGTCTGCTAGATTAGATTAGATTCCCTACAGTGTGGAAACAGGCGCTTCAGCCCAACAAGTCCAGACCAACCTTCAGAAGAGCAAATCACCCAGACCCACTTCCCTCTGACTAATGTACCTAACACTGTGGGCAATTTAGCATGGCCAATTCACCTGACCTGCACATCTTTGAACTGTGGGAAGAAACCGGAGCACTCTGAGAAAACCCACGCAGACATGGGGAGAATGTGCAAACTCCGCACACATTGTCGCCCAAGACTGGAATAGGACCTGGGTCCCTGGCGCTGTGAGGCAGCAATGCTAACCACCGAGCCACTGTTGCAGGCAGTGCGTTCCACGGCCCTAATACTCTATAAGTAAAGAAACTACCTCTGACATCTGTCATATATCTATCACCCCTCAATTTAAGGCTATGTCCCCTCGTGCTAGCCATCACAATCCGAGGAAAAAGGCTCTCACTGTTCACCATATCTAACCCTCTGATTATCTTATATGTCTCAATTAAGTCACCTCTCAACCTTCTCTCTAATGAAAACAGCCTCAAGTCCCTCAGCCTTTCCTCGTAAGACCTTCCCTCCATACTAGGCAACATCCTCGTAAATCTCCTCTGCACCCTTTCCAAAGCTTCCACATGCTTCCTATAATGTGGTGACAAGAACTTTATGCAAGGCTCCAAATGTGGCCACGCCAGAATTTTGTACAGCTGCAGCATGACCTAATGGTTCTGAAACGGAGTCCATCTACTAGTAAAAGCTAACACACCATATGCCTCCTTAACAACCCAATCAACCTGCGTGGCAACTTTCAGTGACGGACACCGAGATCTCTCTGCTCACCTACACTCATAAGAATCTTACCATAAGCCCAGTACAATGGGATGGCACAGTGGCTCAGTGGTTAGCACTACTGCCTCACAGCAGCAGGGTCCCAGGTTCAATTCCAGCCTCGGGTAGACTGTCTGTGTGGAGTTTGCACATTCTCTCCATGTCTGCGTGGGTTTCCTCCCACAGTCCAAAGATGTGCAGGTCAGGTGGATTGGCCATGCTTAATTGCCCATAGTGCTAGGTGCAGAGGGAAATGGGTCTGGGAGGGTCGGTGTGGACTTGTTGGGCCAAAGGGCCTGTTTCCACACTGTAGAGAATCTAATCTACTCTGCATTCCTGTTACTCTTTCCAATGTGAATCACCTCACACATTTCTGCATTAAACTCCATTTGCCACCTCTCAGTCCAGCTCTGCAGCTTATCTATGTCACTCTGTAACCTGCAACATCCTTCAGCACAATCCACAACTCCACCGACCAGCATGATATTCGCAAATGTACGAACTCATCCTTCTATACCCTCATCCAGGTCATTTATACAAATGACAAATAGCAGTGGACCAAAACAGATCCTTACAGTACTCCACTGGTAACTGAGCTCCAGGATAAACATTTCCCATCAACCACCACCCTCTGCCGTCTTTCAGATAGCCAAACCACTAAATCACTGATCACCAAACCATTGATCCAAACCACTAAGTCACCCTCAATCACATGCCTCCTTATTTTGTGCAATAGCCTACCATGGGGAACCTTATCAAATGTCTTGCTGAAATCCATATACACATCACCAACCACTTTACCCTCATCGACCTGTTTGATCACCTTCTCAAAGAACTGAATAAGGTTTGTGAGGCACGACCTACCCTTCACAAAACTGTGTTGACTATTCCTGATCAACTTATTCCTTTCTAGATGATTATAAATCCCATCTCTTATAACCTTTTCTAACACTTTACACGCAACCGAAGTAAGGCTCACTGGTCTATATTTACCAGGGCTGTCTCTACTCCCTTTCTTGACCAAGGGAACATTTGCTATCCTGCAGTCTTCTGGCACACTTCCTGTAGACAATGATGAAGATCAAAGTCAAAGGTTCTGCAATCTCCTCCCTGGCTTCCCAGAGAATCTTAGGATAAATCCCATCTGGCCCAGGGACTTTCTATTTTCACACTTTACAGAATTGCTAACACCTCCTCCTTTTGAACGTCAATCCCATCTAGTCTAGTTGTCTATATCTCAATATTCTCCTCAACAACATTGTCTTTTACTAATGTGAATGCTAATGAAAAAGATTCATTTAGCGCTTTCCCTATCTCTTCCGACTCCACGCACAACTTCCCACTACTATCCTTGATTGGCCCTAATCTTACTCTTGTCATTCTTTTATTCCTGATATACCTATAGAAAGCCTTAGGGTTTTCCTTGATCCTATCTGCCAACGACTTCTCATGTCCCCTCCTGACTCTTCATCGCTCTCTCTTTAGATCTTTCCTGGCTAACTTGTAGCTCTCAAGCACCCCAACTGAGCCTTCACATCTCATCCTAACATAAGCCACCTTCTTCCTCTTGACAAGGGATTCACCTTCCTTAGTAAACCACAGCTCCCGCGCTCGACCACTTCCGCCCTGCCTGACAGGTACATACTTATCAAGGACACTCAGTAGCTGTTCCTTGAATAAGCTCCACATTTCAATTGTGCCCATCCCCTTCGGTTTCCTTCCCCATCCTATGCATCCTAAATCTTGCCTAATCGCATCATAATTGCCTTTCCCCAGTTATAACTCTTACCCTGTGGTATGTACCTATCCCTTTCCATCGCTAAAGTAAACAAAACCGAATTGTGGTCACTATCGCCAAAGTGCTCATCATATCCAAATCTAATGTGGCCTCGCCCCTTGTTGGCCTGTCTATATACTGTGTAAGGAAACCCTCCTACACGCATTGAACAAAAACTGACCCATCTAAAGTACTTGAACTATAGTATTCCCAGTCAAGATTGGGAAGTTAAAGTCCCCCATAACAACTACCCTGTCACTCTCGCTCCTATCGAGAATCATCTTTGCTATCCTTTCCTCCACATCTCTGGAACAATTCAGAGGCCTTTAGAAAACTGCCAACAGCGTGACATCTCCTTTCCTGCTTCTAATCTTAACCCATGCTGCCTCAGTAGATGCGTCCTCAAATGTCCTTTCTGCAACGATAAGACTGTCCTTGACTAACAATGCCACACCAGCACCTCCTCTCTTTTACCAACATCTCTGTTCTTCCTGAAACATCTAAATCCCGGAACCTGCAACAACTATTCCTGTCCCTGCTCTATCCAGGTCTCTGAACTGGCCACAACATCAAAATCACAGGTACCAACCCACGCTGCAAGTTCATCCACCTTATTCCGGATGCTCCTGGCGTTGAAGTAGACATAATTCTAACCAACTTCTTGGTTGCTGGAGACCTTTTGTAACCTTAAAACCTCATTTCTGACCTCACTACTCTCAACCTCCTGTATACTCAAACTACAATTTTGGTTCCCATCCCCCTGCTGAATTAGTTTAAACCCTCCCAAAGAGCATTAGCAAACTCCCCTCCAGGATATTGGTACCCCTCTAGTTCAGGTGAAGACCATACTGTTTGTAGAGGTCCCACCTACCCCAGAAAGAGCTCCAATTATCCAGGTATCTAAAACCCTCCCTTCTGCACTATCCCTGTGGTCACATGTTTAACTCCTCTCTCTCCCTATTCCTTGCCTCGCTAGCAAGTGGTACGGGCAACAAACCAGAGATAACAACTCTGTTTGTTCTGGCTCTAAACTTCCTCCCTAGCTCCCTGAATTTCGGCCTTAAATTCCCATCTCTCTTCCCACATATGTCATTGGTGCCTATGTGGGCCATGACTTGGGGCTGCTCCCCCTCCCCCTCAAGGATGCCGAAGAAAGGATCAGTGACATTACACACCCTGGCACCTGGGAGGCAACACACCAACTGTGAGTTTCTCTCGTTCCCACAGAACCTCCTATCTGTCCCCCTAACTATGGAGTCTTCAATGACTAATGCAAACCAACATTTGGCTGGTCCACAACAATCACTGGTCTCATTTCATTTGGTGTTCTCCTCTCGCCACTGCCTTCAAGTGCATTATCCCACAACCTGACGCAGTCTGTGTCTACCTCCTTCCCAAAATCCACAAACAGGACCCATTGTTTCTGCCTGATACTGCCCCACATAACTCATCATTTTCTACCTTGACTTCATTTTGTTTTCTCTCCTGTTCAGTCCCTGCCCACTTACATCCACAGTTCTTGTGATGCTTGACATCAGTTTTGGAATTTCCCGTTTGAGTGCTCCAGCTGTCTCCTCTTTACCGTGGACGTGTAAAGGGATTGCACCCTAACAGGGTAGTCTCAGGGCTCTCTGCTTCTTCCTGGTATAAAGGCCTGAACCATCTCCATCCATCACCTCCCTCCTCCACCTGGCCAAGCTCATCCTCACTTTGAACAACTTCTCCTTTAACTCATCCTACTTTCTTCATATGTGGCCATGGGCACTTGCATGGGTCCCAGTGATGTGGGGTGCATGGAACTCTCCTTGTTCCAGTCATACTCTAACCCCTCCCGCTCCCCTCCCCCCAAACTCCTTTTGTGGTATATCGATGATGTCATCAGCGCTGCTTCTCTCTCTTGTTTGGAATTGGAGACGTTTAACAATTTCACTTCCAATTTCCACCCTGCTTGCACCTTCATGTCAGACTCTTCCCTTCCCTTCCTTGACATTACTGTTTCCATTTCTGGGGATAGGCTGGCCACCAATATCCACTACAAAGCCACTGACGCCCACAGTTACTTCATCCTGTTTCCTGTGAAGACTTCATTCTCTCAGTTTCTCCATCTCTGCTGCTTTTGTTCCAAATGCCAGCTTCTATATGTTCCCCATCTTCCTCAACCAAGGATTCCCTATCATTGTAGCTGACAGAGTTCTCAACCATGTCCAACCCATCTCCTGCACTTCAGCCTTCATCCATTTCTTTTCTCCCGAGGCGATGTTCGGGTCCCCTTGGTCCTCACTTACAACCCCGCAAGCAGCCACTCCAAAGGATTGTAAGCTCCCATTTCAGCTACCTCCAGTGGAATGCCACCACTAGGCATATATTCCCCTCCCCTAACTTGCCAGCCTTCCATACAGACCATTTCCTCTGGGACACCCTGGTCCACTTCTCCTCCACTTGCAACACCTTCCCATGCAATCACAGAAGATGTAACACCCGCCTATTCACTTCCTCCCTCCTCACCATCTAAGGCCCCACACACACCTTCCAGGTGAAGCAGCAATTTACCTGCATTTCGCTTAATCCAGTCTCCTGTATCCGCTGCTCGCAATGTGGTCATCCCTATGCTGGAGAGACGAAGCGCAGACTGAGCGATCACTCTGCAGAACATCTACATTTTGTTCAACAAAAAGACCCTGAGCTTCCTGTTGCCTGTCACTTCAGCACACCACTGAGTTCCCTGGCCAACATCTCTGTCTCAGGTGTGCTGCGGTGATCCAGTGAAGCTCAGAACAAACTGGAAGAACAGCTCCTCATTTTTCACTTGGGAGCTCTACAGCCTTCTAGACTCAATATCAAGTTCAACACCTTTAGGACTTGAGACACCTTCTCCCATGTCCTTACCCCAACCCCCACACTGGGCCTTGTCATCACATGGGTCCCTACCACAACCATCCCATTGTCAGCTACTATTTGTCCATATCAGCAGCTATTGATTCTCCCAGGCTAAGCTTTACCCATTCCTTTGTCCAACTATCTCTCTGGGCTCCATCTCCAACTTGTTTACTCATTCTGCATCTGCCCCCACATCTCACCTTCAGCATGTATACCTACCTTTTCCCAGCTCCAATCAGTTCTGAAAAAGGGTCGCTGGACCCAAAATGTTAACTCTGCTTTCTCTCCACAGATACCGCCAGAGCTGCTGAGTTTTTCCAACAATTTCTGTTTTGGTTTCTGATTTCCAGCATCTGCAGTCTTTGGATTTTTTTTTGTGTCTCCAGAGTTAGGCATGTTTGTCCTGTGAGAGGTTCCGGCAGCCTGGATTGACAAGACAACGGTGGACTTCAAGGTGATTCAGGATGGCCAAACACACAGCAGATGCAGTACAGTGTGGCTAAATGTGAAGTAACATTCAGCATTTTGGTCTGGGATTTCTGGTCACAGGGTATTGAACCCTAAGATGAGTCACTACCTCTAGCCTAGCTCCAAGGCTACCCCTAGGTTTTACTGGGCAGTTGGTACTACCTTGCATGACACGAGGGTGACTCCCAGCAGTGTGAGGGGAAGCTTTCTTAATGCTGGGGTTAGCCCAATTTGATACCCCTCCCATCAGCTCTCCACCTCCACAGAGAGTGTAAAGTTCTTAGAGATGCAAAGAAGGCCTGAATCAGAGAAGAGTAACATAGGCCTGAATACATTTACAGAATTCAGGTGAGACAAAATGAGGAAAATTAGGATAATCATTAGAATCCCTACAGAGTGAAGCAGGCCATTCGTCCCATCGAGTCTCACTGACCATCCAAAGAGCATCCCAACCTGACTCATCCCATCTCTGTAACCCTGTTAACCCACTTAGCCTACACATCCCCGGACATTATGGGTGATTTAGCATGGCCAATCCATCCTAACCTGTGTATCTTTGGACTGAGAGGAAACCAGAGCACCTGGAGGAAACTCATGCAAACTCCCCACAGAGAGTTGCCCGAGGCTGGAATCGAACCCTGATGCTGAGGCAGCAGAGCTAACCATTGAGCCACCATGCCCCCCCCCCCAAAGATGTGAAATTGATGTATGGGCAGGCAGGAAGTCGGTGAAGATTATCAAGAAGAAACTAAACATCAGTACCTTCCAATGCACCTACATAACAACTGAAAGGGACAACGTTCAATTATTTTTGGAATCATTTATTCTTGGAGGTATTTCTTCATTAAATGTCCAGACATACTGACAGTTATCCTTGGTTCAATCAAGTTACAGTAAAGACCAGGGTGCAAACATTTAATATGGGAAAATGAGACTTAGTGTTGGAAAGGATGCAATTCATACAATACAGGCCGCAGCATTCCATCAGGTGGAAGATTGGAATAATATAGCAGCAAAGCCGTGGAGAAGTGTTCCAGTAAGAGTGGGATTGTTATTGAGGATGAAACAAGCTGTCTTGTTGATGGAAAGAATGCATACAGTTATATTTGCAGTGCTCTATATATACAACTGTACGTAATCTTGGCTTAAAGTTTGAGCATGGTTTGTGATAGCAATCATAGCAGAAAACTGTTCTCCCACTGCGGATTATTAACTGCAATAAATTGTAATCTTATGTCACTTATGATGATGGATAATAGGACCAGGAATCTTGCCAACTGACGCAATCTAATTTATTGTCTACAGGAGGACTCAACAAAATTCATTAGCATCTAGAGTTTTTCCCACAATCACAATGGAAAAAAGTCCATAATCTAAATCCTGATATGCCTACATTCATATTAGGATCAGGAGTAGGCCATTTGGCCTTTTAAGCCTGCTCTACCATGCAGTGAAATCTTCGTCTGGACTTCACATTCCTGGCTCCCACCCCGAAACAATTTTTTTGACCCTTTGGTTGTCAAAAGACCAATGCAAATATATGACATGCACAGTTATGAAACAGGCAGAGGGATACAGACAAACACTGGCTTCAACTTGTGAGTGTTCCACTTGAATGAAGAAAGGGATATTGGCATTGGAAATATTACACACTGGGGAAAAGAATTTGAGGCTAATCCCAGATCTTACTGATACTGATTACTTTCAATTCCTCCAACTCACTGGACCCTTGGTTCTAGATCATTTCTGGAAGGTTAGTTTTGCTCACATTTGAGGAGAACTAACGTGTGTGTTCAATACCTCGGTTACATCTTCCTTCCACATTGTGATTTCCCTGCTTTCTGACTGTAAGCACCCACATTTTACTCTTCACATATTTATGGAAGCTTTGGCAGTTATTCTCACATTGACTGCAATTTTACTCTCATACTCTCTTTTCTCCCTTATTATGACCAAGCTTTTTGTCTGTTTTGCTGAATTCTAATCTGCTTCCTATACTCAGCTTTTTCTGGTGATTTTATATTTCTCCTTTTTAGGTCTAATACTGTCTTATATTTCCTTTATAAGCCCTGGTTGAGGCGCCTTTGGGCCAGTCAGGAATGAACAATTATTGTAATTCATGCATATATTATTGAAATGTTGACTAGTGCCAAGCCACTGTCAACCCTTTTAGCGACATTTCCCGATTTGTCCCTGCAGAGGTTCAGACTATTCTCTTTACTATTGAATCCCCTATCACTTTAGTGCTGCTATTCATCTGCCTGCCTTTGTGTGCACCACAGCCATTTATGGTTCCAGGGGCTTGACTTCTGTACTGTTCCCCAGTAGTACCCAAAATTGTTTGGAGATGGCCACAGCCACAGCCTGCGCTATCTGCCTTCCTCTTCTCTCCTGGTGGTCACCCATCCTTTTCTGCCTGTATAGTCCTTCCATGCAATGGAACTGTCTCACAGAATGTGCTGTCCACAATAATGTCGTCATAACGGATGCTCCGCAGTGTGTCCACCCAGCTAGAAACTGCAATGGACAACCCCAACCAGGGAACTCATGTTCTGTGGTATCCACCTGACCGAC
Source organism: Chiloscyllium punctatum (assembly GCF_047496795.1). Lineage (NCBI taxonomy): Eukaryota > Metazoa > Chordata > Chondrichthyes > Orectolobiformes > Hemiscylliidae > Chiloscyllium > Chiloscyllium punctatum. The sequence continues at coordinate 19,958,747 of NC_092786.1, forward strand.
CGTATTCCCATCACTGCACCTTTAAAGAATATGAATTATGGGCGAATCTTGCTTCACTTTGAACAGTCCAATTGTAATGCAAAGTCTTTGCTTTAGCTTAACATCCCTTATGCTACTTTTACTACTTATTTTGTTAGCCCTAGCTTCCTCAGTTTAATCCAAGTACAGCTACTGTTTAAAAATGAATGCCCTTCTAAATTATAGCAATTTGTAGACAATCCTTAACAGCAGTTTCTTCCCAATCAATGAACTTCATTTCCTTGCGGACTCTTTCATTTTCATTTGGTTTTGAACTCAGCACCTGCTGCTCCCTCTGATTCCCAAAGTAGGGTTTAACACAAATCAGCTGCTTTCCCTGCACTCGTGACATCATGCTGTTGTTGGATTCAGTGCAGGTAGGCTTCTCAATTGCACCTTATTTCACCTTTCATCTCTTCCGTAGGAGACTTTATTTCTGTCAGTAAACGTTAATTAGGCATCTCTTTCTTCCTCTGCCCCAAATTCGTCCTTTGTCTCAAACTTCCACTTACTCACTCTGTCTCAGTCTCCCTTTGGCAAAATCACCTTAACTCTGACTGGCTTAGTCCAATAGCACGTCAATTTGCACACGATTTAATTTCAAAATTCACAAGTGGACTGTGTCAGAAACATTACAAGGTTGGCTGATATAAAAGAAAATGCTGCAAACACACAGGAAACTAAGCAACGCCTATGTAAAGTGAAACAGAATTAATATTTTGTTCACAGTTTTTCCATCTTTCCACAAATTCTGCCTGACCTGATAAACTTTGCCAGCATATTTGGAATTTCTGCTTTCTGCTTGGAGCTGGACTACTTCGGGGGGATTGGAAATGTTCTGCTTAGGTTTCAGATTTCCAGCATTTGCAGTGTTTTGCTTTTGCTTGAATTTTTGTGAGGAGCATTTAAGTCTCCACCATGATGGACAGGGCGTGTAAGTTCACCAACATTTTCTTTAAAGCCAGTCATAATAAGGAAACAAAACAGAAATTGCTGGAAAAGCTCAGCAGGTCTGCAGCATCTGTAGAGAGAAATCAGAGTTTTCAGTTCTTATTTAGTAATAAGAAAAGCTTGGAATGTGAAGAAAGGACTTTTTGTAAAGTCTATCCGGCCTGGTGTGTTAGTATTTGCAAGCTCCCCTGAGTGTTCTTTCTGGTCAGTCAAGGTCAGAGCATGAAGCTGGTATTTTGATTTCTTGATTTATTTGATTTGATTTAAGTTTTATGGTCACCATTTATTCAAGTACAGGAGTACGGTGAAAAGTGTACCATGTATTGCCACACATGGTACCATCTTAGGTAAGAAGATACTTCGGTCCAAAGCTTAGGTACAAATAATAATAGAGAAACAAAGTTAAAAGTAAAGCATTGCTGTTGTTCTTGGTATAAGTAGAAAGCTAAAGAAATAAAATTTAAAAATTAACATTACTGTCCTTCCTAATATTAGGTGGAAAAATAAAGATAAAAGTTCAGTATTTTGAAATGCCTAGTTCCATTGTGACTACAAGAATATCACCAATAACTCTTGGTGACTCAGTCTGTGATGAATTTTCATGTTTTGCCAAACACAGATAGTCCCAGTATGTGGCAAAGTATCCACATTCTGCCAGAAAATGAATCAAACCGGCTCACTAACTAAGTCACACAATTGTTACAGTGCAGAAAGTGGTTGATCAGTCTGTGGTCTCTGGCTGGCCAAATGAGTATCTCATCTGCCTGCCTACTCCCCTCTTCAAATCAACCCTTTTGGTACCTGGATTGAACCTGCCTCCACAACATTCTCCGACAGTGCATACCCAACTCTAACCACTCATCATTGTTTTATCTCCTATCACTTTTATATCTTTTACTCATTACTTTAAATTAATGCTTACATGTTTGAAATTCTTTGAAGTGGGAATATTTTCTTTCGACTTACTTCATTGAATTATAGAGTCCCCATAGTTTAGAAGCAGGCTATTCAGCTCATTGAGTCCATGCCATCCTTCAAAGAACATTCCACCCAGACCTACCCCTCTTACCGTATCCCTGTAACCCTGTATTTCCCATGGCTCATCCACCTGGCCTGCACATCCCAGTACTGAGTGAGGAAACCAGTTCACCCGGCAGAAACTGACGCAGATACGGGAGAACGCAAACTCCACGCAGTCACCCGAGGGGAGAATTGAACCCAGGTCCCTGGCATTATAAGGCAGTAGTGCTAACCACTGATCCACTGTGCCACCAAAGCAATTTACTTTGTCCAGAGCAATTCATCACATTGATGTGACTCCCAGTTGGTGTCCTAAACCTGTATTAATAAGTGCCTGAGCAGTTTTATCATGTTAAAGACACTATATAAATGCATCTTGTTGGTGATACTTCAGTGTCTCGGAACATAATGCAGGAATGGTTACTTAGAAGTGGCAGCCTCTTTGTGTGTTCCTAAATAGGTTCATTTTTCTCCAAATGGCCACCCTTAACTGCAGAGCCCGGCAATTTAAAGTATTCCTGTGTCTTGCAAAGGTTTGCCCTCCCTGTCCTTCTGCTTTTAGTTAATTCAGCCTAGATAAGTTTGAACTTGCCACATTCCGACTGGGATTGGACACCAGTTAGAGGACCAGCAGGGCCATCCCATCATTTCCACTGAGGATGTCCTTCTGCCATTTCATTGGCAGCTATCTGTGATTGAGGACTTGGTGGTATAAATCCTGGCTACCGATAATTACTGGCCACTCAAAAGCTAATACATTCTCATGCCACTCGCACCAGCGAGAGCAGTGTCTGTTGGTACCTCTGCACACACCTGGTCTGCTGGTACCTCTGCATATGTCTAGTCTGCTGGTACCTCTCTACCCACCTGGTCTGCTGGTACCTCTCTACCCACCTGTGCCACAGCTCAGGGAATCGTACAGCTATTCCAGACCACAGGAGAGTGAAGGTGTAAGGAGGTGTCATTTGATGGAGGAACAAGTAAGGAGAAGGAGGAGGTCTTTCAGCAGCCGCCCTCCCTCCCTGAAGCCAGGTCCCTCAATTGGCGCAGAGTGCCTAAGATGTGAGGAAGCCCCAATGAGAAGAGAAATATTCCAAGAGTGCTAAAGAGACCCATGCAGCTCCCTAAGAGACGACTGAATGGTGGTGGGCTAAGGTTAAATGGAGGTAATTAAAGAGCTCGATTGATAGCCCTCTACCAATGGCCAGAATCCCAAATCACTCCTTCTGCAGGGAGATCTAATTACAGGGCCTGACTTCCATGGTTACCAAGCGTTGCATTAAATTCAGCCCTATGTATAATTTAGGAATATTCACAGTCTTTACTTATTATAATGTTTCAGCTTTGTTGTTTTCACAAGGCTATGTTTCTTTGATGTTTTACCAGAAGCCCCAGTTATTGGATCTTCGAGCAAAAATGTCACAAATCTTGCAACATGGCATCTAACTGCAGTTGTCGGGAGTGCTTTATTTGTCAGACTTGGGGCAACGATCACTATTACTTGTCCCGTTGTAGGTGAGTGAAACAGATGGGATTATTGGCGGTCATTGCATTATATGTTTCCGTTATTGAAAACCTTTTACAGCTCCGAGGGAAAAATATTCAACCTTGTGCCAACTCTCTAAAGCAGCTAATTCATCCTTCACCATTCCAGCATTATGTAAAACAAAATCCTCAAATATTAAACCACTTTACTTTAAGCAACTGTTATGAATGTGGTCTCCCCAAGTGAGAGGGCTCTCTCTCCCTGACAATCCTTTGAGGAAGATTAATTCTGCCTTACAAGAGTTATTCTGAGGTTGATTTTAACTTATTCCCTTTAGTTAATGATTCACCAACCAATGGAAATTGTTTTGTTTCATTTTGTTTCACCTGTACTGCCTGAGATGAATACTGAGGATCTCCCTTCGAGACAGAGTACCCCTTATGAAGATTAGCCTATGTGCAGGATGCCCAGCACATTTACCCTCTTGAGTTAATGATAACTCCATTGGCCGGATATTGCTCCACGGTGACCACATAAGACCCACGGGTCACTTACGTCTATCATATCAGGATGACTCACCTCTATAAGCAAGCAAGAGCTCACATTGACCAGAGTGAGAGTTGATGAATAGTAAATTCTCACTGCTGACCAGAGTGCTTGGAAGCAAGTGGTCAGAAAGGGCATGGGAAAAGCCAAAGGCAAAATAAATAACTAGCTGATGGGAAGGAGAAGGGGAAAAACAACAGTCTACTCAGCCAGTGTTAATCATCTGGGTTAGCTAAGGGAGGGGCAGCCACTCGTGAATCAATCTCTGTGGTGGGCAAGTTGTTGGAGGGAATCCTGAGGGACAGGATATACATGTATTTGGAAAGGCAAGGACTGATTCAGGATAGTCAACATGGCTTAGTGCGTGTCTCGCAAACTTGATTGAGTTCTTTGAAGAAGTAACAAAGAAGATTGATGAGGGCAGAGCAGTAGATGTGATCTATATGGACTTCAGTAAGGCGTTCGACAAGGTTCCCCATGGGAGACTGATTAGCAAGGTTAGATCTCATGGAATACAGGGAGAACTAGTCATTTGGATACAGAACTGGCTCAAAGGTAGAAGGCAGAGGGTGGTTGTGGAGGGTTGTTTTTCAGACTGGAGGCCTGTGACCAGTGGAGTGCCACAATGGACAGTGCTGGGCTCTCTACTTTTTGTCATTTACATAAATGATTTGGATGTGAGCATAAGAGGTACAGTTAGTAAGTTTGCAGATGACACCAAAATTGGAGGTGTAGTGGGCAGCGAAGAGGGTTACCTCAGATTACAACAGGATCTGGACCAGATGGGCCAATGGGCTGAGAGGTGGCAGGTGGAGTTTAATTCAGATAAATGCAAGGTGCTGCATTTTGGGAAAGCAAATCTTAGCAGGACTTATCCACTTAATGGTAAGGTCCTAGGGAGTGTTGCTGAACAAAGAGACCTTGGAGTGCAGGTTCATTGCTTCTTGAAAGTGGAGTCACAGGTAGATAGGATAGTGAAGAAGGCATTTGGTATGCTTTCCTTTATTGGTCAGAGTATTGAGTACAGGAGTTGGGAGGTCATGTTGTGGCTGTACAGGACATTGGTTAGGCCGCTGTTAGAATATTGTGTGTAATTCTGGTCTCCTTCCTATCGGAAGGCTGTTGTGAAACTTGAAAGGGTTCAGAGAAGATTTACAAGGATGTCGCCAGGGTTGGAGGATTTGAGCTAGAGGGAGAGGCTGAACAGGCTGGGGCTGTTTTCCCTGGAGTGTCGGAGGCTGAGGGGTGACCTTCTAGAGGTGTACAAAATTATGAGGGGCATGGATAGGATAAATAGACAAAGTCTTTTCCCTGGGGTGGGGGAGTCCAGAACTAGAGGGCATAGGTTTAGGGTGAGAGGGGAAAGATATAAAAGAGACCTAAGGGGCAACTTTTTCACGCAGAGGGTGGTACGTGTATGGAATGAGCTGCCAGAGGAAGTGGTGGAGGCTGTTACAATTGCAACATTTAAGAGGCATTTGGATGGGTATATGAATAGGAAGGGTTTAGAGGGATATGGGCCGGGTGCTGGCAGGTGGGACTAGATTGGGTTGGGATATCTGGTCGGCATGGACGGGTTGGACCGAAGGGTCTGTTTCCATGCTGTACATCTCCATGACTGTACAATGATGTTAAATCTCAAAGTGACATACGCCCCATGCACCATCATCTACCAGATTGACAGATGTCTATTAATTTCTTTTTCTAAAATCCCTTATGATTGTGATGTACTCTATCATATCTGTAAAATTCATGATTAACCCAGATTATAATATTGGCTGCATTTCAAATGTACTCCCTTTGTGACATCCCAAAGTTGTGAAAAACACTCTATAATTACAAGGCTTTTGATGCTTAGCATGTTTGATTAGCATTAATCTGCCTATAATTATCATGAAGACATAGACTGCTAATATCACCGCTAGAAATAATATGGTTATGATTTAATGCTTTGAATAATATTCCAAGCCCCTTGGGGAAAGAGAATTGAATTTATACCATAATCCATTCTGTTAATGTGATATGTGAATGATAGTGCCAAATTTGATGCATATGTTTGTAAATATGAATCTTATGTAAAGTAAAACAGACAATGCTGGAAAGTCACGGCTGTACTTGTGAAGAGAGAAACCAAGTTAATGAGCAGAGTTTAAGTTTTGCGACAGAGTCTGTGCCAGCAGATGGAACCCAGTGTTGTCTCTGGCAAAAACCCACCATCAGGCAGTTGACTGAGCAGTGTGGGGGCAGAAACCCCACCCCACAATACCGCTCCCATCCACCCAAAAAACACTACAGAGCAGACAGAAGTTGACAGCTGCTTCTTACAAACAGTGCCACTGGGTGTGGTGGCTATTGTTGGTCATGCACCTCCAGAAGCCCAGGGTTAACAAGGGATCTCAGGTTAAGTTGAATATGGGTCAGATGGAAGGGGTAACATGAGTGAGGGGTGTTCGAAGGTAAGAGCAGAGATGTGGCTTTTCTTGTATTCCCCCTTTCCATTTCCTGCTGGTGAGTCCCTCCATGGCGCACTTTCAACAGCCTGGCAAACATCCCCTCCCTCCAACCGTGACCCCCCCCCACCGTTCCGGCTTGGCAAATTCCCTCCATCTGCCTGCATGCTAAAATGCCAGTGGAAGTGCCAAGTGGCCCCTAATTGCCCTCTGAAGGACCATGATTGATGGCTGAACAGCATTCTGACCCTAGACTTAATCAGGTAGGGGTGTGAAGATGGTGGGATCCCCACCTTAACCCTCTCCTCCAAAGCGATGCATCCACTTTCTGCAAACCCACCTCCAGAGGTTGAGGGCTGACATTAAATTCCACCCAATGTTTTAGGCCAATAAATGTTACATGGCAGCATTGAGATTATTTAGCAGATCAATGATGTGTTCCTTTTCCAACAGGTATGCCTGAACCAAAGGTTATGTGGCGAATGAAGGGTGGCTTGTTGGGTGGCAATTCTGTTCTCCTTCAGAACGGCTCTCTGGTGCTGAAGAATGTGACACTTGCCAATCGTGGAACTTATGATTGTATTGCCACAAATGAAATTGGACAAGCCACTGCGTCCACGTTTCTGAAACTAGCTGGTAGGTCTTGTATGCTGTCATTTATCACAGGGTGGCATGGTTTACAAGGAGCAGTATTTATTCCGTAACAATTATCAGTGAGTGTCCGTTATCACTGGACCAAAGGGAAAGGGAAGTTATCCCCATGCTAGTCACACATGCTTCACAATAGCCAGAGTGCAGTGATGCCCTCAGAGACCAATAACCTTTACAAAGAGGTCTGCATACCTCAAACATGATGGACTCGAAGGATCATACACTAAGATTTCATGTTTTAAGACTGTTACTGAAAAAGACATTGAAATCCACATTGACTAAACATTCTTTAGTAATGAAAATACAAAACGTATTTAGAGGGAGAGCTGGTAGTATTATAGCAATGTCACTGAGCCAGCAAATCCAAGGTATCGCTTTGTGTTTCAAATCCTATGCTCTGTTCAGTAATGTGTTACATGTCACTCCAGATCCAGAGCAAAAATGTCTTCTGAAATAGTCTAGCAAGCCAAGAATAATTAACGATGGGCAAAAGCTGTTTGTCTAGTCAGTGATGCACATATCCCATGTAAGATTGAAAACAAAACTCCAGAAAAAATATCCCCCTTACCTTCCCAACACAACTGAAAATCTCTTTCTGCATTTATGTTACACATCTCCACAGAATTGTAGATTTTTATTTGTTCTTTTAACTGAAGGTAAAATCAAGCATTTCATATCCCTTTCATTCTGTCCAGCAATAACCCACTTTTGTTTCCATTATTTTATTTTTTTTCACGGGATGTAGATGCCACTGGCTAGGCCAATATTTATTTCCCATCTATAATTGCCCTTGTGAAGCTGCTGCTAAGCTGTTTCTTTAACAGCTGCAGTCTAAATGGTGTCCATACTCTCTCAGTGCTGCTAGTAAGAGGAGACTTTGGTCCAGCAACTGAGAAGGACCAATGATCTAGTTTCCTAGGACAGTGTGAGACTTGGAGGTGAGCTTGTAGATGGTGGTATTCCCATTGATTTGCTGCTCTTGTCCTTCTCGATAATAAAGGTGGGATTAGAATGTGTGATTGGTGTATTGTTGCAGTGCATCTTGTAGATGGTAAGCACTACAGCTACTGCAAGTCAGTGGTAGAATGAGTTGATGTTGAAGATGGTGGTTTTGTTGCCAATCCAGTGGGTTGCTTTGACCTGGATGGTATCGAGCTTTTTGAGCATTGCTGGAGCTGCACCCATCTTGGCAAGTGGAGGATGTTGTATTTCAAACCTGACTTGAGCATTGTTGGTGGTGGGTAGACTTTAGGGAATTAGGATGTGAGTTCACCACAGACTTCCCAGCTTCAGCTGCTTGTGTGACAGTTGTATTTATGTGGCTCAGCCAGTCCAGTTTCCTGGAAAGACTCCCTTCCAAGTAGCACTGTGGGTGTCCCTATACCCCAAGGATTGCTGCAGTTCAAGAAAGCAGTTGACCACCACCGCCACCTCCCATGCAATTGGGAATAAGCAATAAATGCTGGCTCAGTCAGCAACACTACATCCCTTTTAAAAACTAAATAATAAAGCTATTGGCGTATTGTCAGGTAGAGCTAGTGGAAGATCACAGACTCCATTTTACCTTGAAGTAAAAGAATATAGTTTAACAAAGGATCATCTTAGATAATGTAGTTTGCAGAAACTTGTGGCAGAGCTGACACTCAAAGCAGCAACATGCTGATTTAACCACAGACTCTGTGTGCAGAACAAATGAGAAACCCAGGAGACAGCTTGAATTTAAAAAAATTAGATCATCTGATCCTGAAAAAAATCATTAAATTCACAATGTAACATTTGTAACTGCATAATTATTATCAGATAAGATTCATGTGATATTGATTCTATCCTCTGTTGTGTAGATCTGGATTCTCATTAAAATGAGAAGACATTCCTACTCCCTAATGACTAGAGCAATTCAAGAAGGTAGTTCATCACCATCTTCTCCCAGGCAATTAATGATGAGCTTTTCCAGATCTCCCTGGTTCTGCCAGTTGCATATTCAGACACAAGGGCATCATAAACAAGATAGCTTCTGACCTACAACTACCCTGCTCCCAGATTGATGGATCTGTGAGGTCCATGGTAGTGGTAGCAACTTACATGGGCACGGCCTTCTTGCAGGAGAGTGTGAAAGACAAGTACATCTTTTCCTCATAGCTGCTACGTAAAACCCTAATGTAAGAAAGGATTGAAGCTGTAGGCCTTGTGCAAGGGAGCATGTCCAAGCCAAGACAATGACTTCATCCATTAAACACTACTTGTCTAGAAATTGGACAAGTACAATCCATTTTCTGCAACGAGGCAAATTGACCTCATTATCTAAGGAAAGAGTCAGGTTTGACTTAGAGCATCAATTCTGTTTCTAACTCCACAGATGCTGCTCTACCTGCCGAGTTTCTCCAATATTTTCCATTTTTACTTTAAATTTGCAGCATCTGCAGTTTTTGTTTTGCTTTTGTTTGGCCTCAGTGTTTTTACAGTTCAACTACAGGCTGTTCTGTTAGACCAAATGATTCTGAACTAACTTTTTGTATTGAATATCTTGTCAGAGAGTGTTGCACATTTATATCCCATGCAATTTACAAAGACCAGAATGGCAAAACTAAAATGGAAGGAACCTGGATGCTGACGTTGAGTACTTAACTGCATGTTTCAGTTTGCTAATGTCACCTTGTTCAATGTCCACTCTTAGCTGGCTTACTAAATTAATTAGTTTGCAAAAGTCTGTTCTTCTGTCCAAGTTACCAAGAAAGGTATCTGGGACAGTTTGATTTTGTTTTTGCTAATATGATCCTCCAAGGAGCCAATCAGGGAACTGTTGCCGAGAATAAACAATGCAAAAGATTATTGCTCTTACAAACCCATGCGAAAAGTGGAAATTGTCATGAGGTAAGAGTGAGAGTTGCAAATTAAATTTGTCAAAAAATAAAAAGCTCTGAACAGGTTCTTTCTCAACATTTTCCTTTAGAGCCAAGAACTGCTCTTCCATTTATAGCAAACCATCAACTTAAAGAAAGGAAGCGTGTCTTAATGGCATCACAAGCTGGCTCTCCAATTACAGTTAAACAAGGAGATGTATTCCGTATAGGTGAGTATGTGATGTATTCCGTGTAGGTGAGTTTCGCTCGTTCGCTCTCTCTCACAAGCACATAAATCAGTAATATTTGGCTACAATTAAACCTCTTTCAATGGCTTAGAAATATTCGATTTGACATAATAGTATGTGGAAATAATTAATTTGGCCTTTCTGCCTACTACTTATACTGTTTTCAAAGTGACCATTTCTATAACTTTATAACTCTCTGGAAATAAATAGCTGAAAATATCTTGAAAAAAGTCACCGTTTGTAACACTGGGACCAATTCTGATATAGATTAGTTTTAAGTAGCTAAGCACCACTGCATGTTGAGGCTGAATGATAATTAGCTAAACCCTAAGTGTGAAGTAACACCAAGGTAGCATTTGACAGAGTATGGCATTACAAATTGATCACAAAATTTGTAGAGTTTGTATTGATTAGAGTCATTCCTCAATGAGCAGTAGATGCTTAAGGTTATTGGAGACCAATCATTTCAGCCCCAGGATATCTCTGCAAGGGTTTCTCCGGGTACCTTAACTTTCATGTTACTTGTATTGCTAAGTGTTTAAATATTATTAGAGATTTATATTTCATAGTTAGAAGATTCTTTTTTCCTTTTTGGTACAATGCTATAGTTTCCTTCATGAGAATTACCATCACACTATTTTTGGATGTATTAAATATGTTTTTTGTCTAAAGTTAGTCCTCCATATATGTTTCCTAGGTTGTCCAGTGTTTGCTAAACACAAAATGACCATCAGCTGGTATTTTGGGAATCAATCCATTCATACAGTCCTGGGACTTGAATATAAAGTGTTGGCTCGGGGGCGTGTCCTTGAAGTGAACACAGCCTTTAAGAGGTTGGCAGGGCAGTACAAATGTCTGGCATCCAATGATACTCAGTTGCTTTCTGCCTCAGTGAATGTGAGCTTCATAGGTAAGCCAAGAAGTCATTTACTTTTTTGTACCATTTATCATTCATCAACTAATATCGTATTTGTGTTAGCAAAGTGAAACTTTATGAATTATGAAGGTGAAGTCTATGTAAGAAGGCATTCAAACCTGATATATCGATTCTTCCAGTGTTCGTTAATGATACTACATGTATTACAATGTGGTTATGCTACAATATTATTTTTCTTATGTCCACCAGTGACAATCTATAATTTTTGTCTACTTTTTGTAAGTCAGCCTTTTGCCTTTACATTTTTTTTTGTACATTTCCCATTCGCTACGCATTCCACAGATGTTAGCCCAAATTTTCAGCCATGGTGCATGGATTATCAGTCAGACTGTTCTCAATGTCACAATCCTGCCTCCTGTCAGATACTCCTGCACACACTATTTACATGGTGCGGATCCCCATGGTACGAATGGATCCCCATGGTACGAATGGATCCCCATGGTACGAATGGATCCCCATGGTACGAATGGATCCCCATGGTACGAATGGATCCCCATGGTACGAATGGATCCCCATGGTACGAATGGATGTAAGCTAATGCTGAGACAGGCAGGTGAGAAGGCCTGCCACAATTCACTGGGAAATCAGCACAGTTCTGCACATGTATGCCTTGTATCCTGGTCCTCACCCGTCATCCCACCCTCACCCCCCTCCATCTCCTCCTTGTATCCCTATCCATATCCCCAGTTCCCCCAGTACAGTCATTATTCAATTGGTATCCACTATAGACTGAATGTGCTACTCATAATATTGGCAGGTCTTTGTGATGCATAAACAGCCACCAAAAAACCTCTTCAAAAACATAATTTTCTAAACTTCATCAAACCTGTGTAAAATCGTTCACCGTTTTCTTGACAGTTCATTTAGCAATTCCTGCTGAGTTGAATCCACTAACAGAGTTTAAAGCTCAGCCAAACATTGACAGTAAGATTTCGTTGCACATCTCTACCAAACAACCCCTAGAGCTAACTACATTAAGGCAGTTGAAATAAGGGAACAGATAGCCATCTTTTGTAATGATCCAAAGGTTAAACTGCTGATCAAGGAAAATATAAAATCAGAGGTAAGCTAAGACATAAAAATGTGAATGTCAGTACGGTTAAATGTAAAGGAAAATCCATAAAATAAACTACTCTAATTTGTCAGAACTATTCCATAATAGAATATAGACTTAGGACAGTACACGATAAACTTTGCCCCAGTAAACTTTGGCCCATGATATTCTGCCAAACATGATACCAAATTAAATTGATCCCTTCTGCCTGCCCATGATCCAGATCCCTCCATTCCTTGCTTATTCATGTGCTTGTCTAAAAGTCCCTTAAACGCCCCTATCAAAGTTGCCTTCCCCACTATCCTGAGTTGTGTATTCCAGGCACCTATCACTCTGTGTAAAAAGCTTGCCTCTCACATTTTCTTTGAATGTTCCCCCCTTACCTTAACTGCATGCCCGTTAGTACTAGACACTTCAATGCTGTTCATTTAATGGTTACTTACAAAACCAGATCAAAACCCAATGATTAATCACTCTATTTAACTTAACATACACTATTACATTTGAACAGGCAAAGTTATCAACACCTTGTCAACATCTTTTTTAATAAATTCCTGAATCCAGACTAGGCTTCCCTTATGGCTCTTCTGAGATGTTGTAAGTTATAGCTTGACCCAATTGTGTGGAAATATCGAGGGTGTTTGCCCAACCCCACAGTGGAATAGGAAAGGACATGTTTGCTGTACTCTGGTTCGCTGTCCAAACTCCTCTCCTGCTCATATAAAAACCCACACAACAAGAATGAATGTGAGAATCCTGGAATCAGGTCATGCCTGATATTTGTCAATCTTGTTCATCTCCACCCATCTTCTTGTGCACCTACTGAACTGATTCCATAATGCAATAGGTTTAAATAATTAATGGTAAGTTTGGCTTGAAGTAAGGCTGACGTGGGCATGCTACTTTCTGCAGTATTTATATTACACTCTTCATAACTGGAATAACTGGACAGAGGCCGGTATCCCATCACCAGGTCACCCTTTATGTATATGGGCTCTGACCAGCCAGCCCAGAGCTAATCCCGAGACTGAGGAGAGTCTCTGAATCTTCTGTTTATTTTTTTTTCTTTTTTCAGAACCTCTAACACTCCTTTTCTTTTTCCCTTTTTTTTCTATTAACCCCCACACTACCGCCTAACTGCGGTAGTGCTTATTTTTCCCCAGCACCCATGGTGTGTATGTGCAGGTGTGAGACACAGTGAGAGACACAAAGTGCATGAATCTTTATTCAATTTCCACCACCAGGAAGATAGGAAGGCAGCCGGGTGGCATCTTCTGTTTATTTTTTTTTAATTGCGGTGAATGTCCTGTTTATTTTTTTTCCTTTCTTTTTAAATTAACCCCCACATTACCGCCTAACTGCGGTAGTGCTTATTTTTTTCCCAGCACCCATGGTGTGTGTGTGCGCAGGTGTGAGACACAAAGTGCACGAATCTTTATTCAATTTCTACCACCAGGAAGATAGGAAAACACCCGGGTGGCATCTTCTGTTTATATGTGTCAGCCAGGGTTCCCTGATTGGCTCAGGTTTACAACACCAATGAAGGATCTCATAGTAAATGAGGCCCACCTGGTCCTCATTTCAGACACTGCAGTAACTTTATTAAATATCATGTTCATAGATCAACATCAAACATGAAAGGAAAGAGCAAAGTATTCCACAGGCACATAAATAAAAGAAAAATCAGAATGAGAAAAGGATCACTAAAGGGTACACTTAATATAATCACTGGTAATAGCAAAGGCATGCCAAAACTATTAAATCATTAGTTTGCCTCAGTGTTTACTGTGTGTCTAATATAATAAGTACCATGTCAGCTGAAGAGATTTAAAAAAGAAAAATATCGAAGGTGGAAAGAGAGGAAGTAATTGATAAATTTATCAAACTTCGAGGGGAATAAAACTCCAGCTTTGATAAACAGCATCGACACAGACTCAAGGCAGTTAAGCAAGAGGAAGCGGAGACACTTAAACTGAACGTATAATCAGAAATGGTTAGCCATTAGAAATGGGCCGTCATGTTCACTAAGATCATTGACTTTTCTGAAGATATTAACAGAGAACTTAAGCAATGGTAATGAAGTGGCCATGCTACATTTCAACTTTCAAAAAAGCCCATAACAAAGTGCCATGTAGTAAACTCATGATTGATGTCATATTTTGTGGAGGAGGCAAACAATTAACAGAATGGAAATTCCGAAGACGACTCCCTGGACCCGAAGTATTAACTCTGCTTTCCCTCCGTGGATGCTGCCAGATGCTGTACATTTCTCTGACTCCACGTCCTCCTGAGGTTTTCCAGCACTTTCTGTTTTTGTCACAGAATGGGAGCTAAACTGGCTACAAAAGGGAAAATGGTGAGATAAAGGCAACTCCCCATGCTACTGCATGTGGAAAGTGGTGCTCCACAAGAATTTCTGCGAGAACCACTGTGGTTTGCAATTTACATAAACATTGTGGCTTGTGAGATTGGAAGTACAATTTCAAACTGTGGAAAGGACAACAATTGTAGTGCAGTTTATTCAGTGGAAGATTGTGATTAAAATACAAGAAGGCATTGATCAACCTGTGCTCTGAGTATGTAATTGGCATATTAATTTCAGTATAAACTGAGGTTTGCATTGTGATGTGATGCATAGCGTGAAGAATAAGGAAGACACATCTTCCTTGAAAAATATGAATTGAATTATATAGGAATCCATGACCAAATCAGCACAGGACTTATATGCTTAATGGTAAGGTCCTGGGAGTGTTACCAAACAAAGAGACCTTGGGTGCAAGTTCATAGTTTCTTGAAAGTGGAGTCACAGGTAGACAGGATAGTGAAGAAGTCAGTGCATTGCATATAGGAGTTGGGATATTAGTTAGGCCACTTTTGGAATACTGTGTTCAATTCTGATCTCCCTGCTATATGAAGGATGTTGTTAAACTTCAAGGGATGCAGAAAAGATTTACAAGGATGTTGCCGGGGATGGAGGATTTGGGCTATAAGGAGAGACTCAGTAGACTGAGGCTGTTTTCCCTGGAGTGTCAGAGGCTGAAGGGTAACCTTATGGAGGTTTATAAAATCATGAGCATGGATAGAGTGAATTGTCAAGGTTTTTTTCCTGAGGCAGGAGAGTCTAGAATTTGAGGGCATAAGTTTAAGGTGCGAGAGGAAAGATTTAAAAGGGACCTAAGGAATAACGTTTTCACATGGAAGGTGCATGTATGGAATGAGCTGTCAGAGGCGATGCTGGAGGCTGATACAATTACAACATTTAAAAGACATTTGTATGGCAACATGAATAGGAAGGGTTTAAAGGGATATGGACTAAATGCTGGCAAATAGGATTAGATTATTTTAGGATATCTTGTCGGCATGGACGAGTTGGACCGAAGTGTCTACTTCCGTGTTGTACATCTTTATGGCACTATGATTCCAAACAACAATAGGGGTCATTTCTGGAGGAATTTGAAAAGTGGAAAACTTTTGCTAAACATCTGAGACATCTTGCTTAGATTATATCTGGAGCATTGTGCTCAGCCCTGTTGTTCATATTATAAAACAGAGACCTTGAAGATGCACTAGAATAATAGAAGACAATGAGGGGTTATAGCTATCAAGAAAACTGCCTTTAAACAATGAAGGCTGAAGGATGATCAAAATCTGTAAGGTAATGAAAGGGTTTGAGCAGGTAAGTGCAGGGAAGATGTTCCCACTTGTGAGGAACACCAGGTATTGATATCACATAGTAATCTTAGAAAAATTACTGGCTAATAAATCCCAAAGAAGTTTGGGATGTGAAGCTCACTACCACAAACAGCCATTGTGGTAAATAGTATAGATACGTTTAATGACTGCAGAAGGGCTTTTGCCCGAAACGTTGATTTCGCTGCTCGTTGGATGCTGCCTGAACTGCTGTGCTCTTCCAGCACCACTAATCCAGTAGATACGTTTAATAGCAGGCTAGGTCAACACACAAGGGAGAGAAAGGATGAGAAGAATATCCTGATCGAGTAAGATGAAATAGGATCGATAAAGCATGAACTGATATTGTTTTGCTTAGCCAAACAATCCGTTTCTAAGAATTAAATACCATGAAATTCTATCTAAGTCATATCATAACCCCGAAAGCAAGGTAAGTTCTATGTAAATCAGGCAATCGCCCCAAAAGGAAGATACTTTCAATGATATAGGGCCTTGTATGTTTTCAGGAAATATCCTTTCGTTTCAAACAAATTTATTTACTTTTGGAATATTGCCAATGCTGTTACGACGGTAGTTGTAGGAGTTAACATTTTGAAGAAGGGTCACTAGACTCGAAACATGAACTGTTTCTCTCCACGGATGCTGCCAGACCTACTGAGTTTCTCCAGCAATTTCTATTTCTGTTTGTTTCAGATCTCTACTATCTGCAGTTCTTTGGAATGTATTATTGAGGGGTGATAAGTATTGAGCCAAAGTTGATCAGCAACCTAAATTGAATGTTTAACTCTGAAGTAAGACAGACTCAAATAAAAAGGTCCAAAGCAGGAAACTATGGGTCAGGAGAAGGTGATACTTACTCATGCTGAAGTAATTATTTTTGTGACTGAACCTTTGCAGCTCTTTTTCTGCTTATGCTTTTTTTTAATGGCCTGTCAAATACTTCAGTGACATTCAGTTATTCTAGTAACCACATTCAATTTTCACAGCTGTAAAGTGGCTAAAAATTGCCATATTTTTCTGAAAATTTTGTGCCACAGGGACTTTGAACAGAAATAAATCAACATCACACCTAATTGCCACACTGGAGACCCTTGCGTATGGAAGTTGGTAGGGCATGTTGAGGTTGCACAGGACGTTGGTGAGGCCCCTCCTGGAGTACTGCTATATGAAAGATATTAGTAAATTGGAGAGGGTTCAGAAAAGATTTACCAGGATGTTGCTGGGAATGGGCGGTTTGAGTTAAGCTGGACAGGCTCACACGTTTTTTCACTGGATCGCTGATCAAGCAGTCACCTTACCAAGGTTGATAAAATCATGAGGGTCATAGATAAGGGGACGAACCCTAAGGTGGGCGAGTACAAAACTAGGGGGCATATTTTTAAGGTGAGAGGAGAAAGATTTAAAAGGACATGAGGGGCAATTTCTTTATGCAGAGAGCAGTTTACGTATGGAATGAACTGCCAGAGGAAGTGGTGGACGCAGGTACAGCTACAGCATTTCAAAGATATTTGGACATGTACATGAATAGGAATCATTTGGAGAGATATAGGCCAAATGCAGGCAAGTGGGACTAGTTGGACTGAAAGGTCCGATTCAATACTGTATGATTCCATGAGTCTATAAATTAAATATTCTTTCATAAAATGTGACCGAGTTACAACTTACGATCTGATTGTTACCTCAAGTATTGGTGGTATTCTCCAAAAAGTCCAAGCAACTCTGACCTGCTTGATCTGATTCACCTTATTTGTTGATTTAATTTATTTGTGTTTGAGAAAGGATGGTCTTGGTGAATTTGCATCAATGCTTCATTAAACTCACTAACTTACATTAGCTTTTAAGTTTTATCTGCAGCTTGAGACATCAACAATTAATAGAGATAGAGGCTTTAATTTATATCTGCTCCAGGAGATTTGTACACAGAGCAGACAATGAGTGAGGGAAATGACCTTATCATGCCACCTTTAAGACTCCTATACTACTTGCTTTTTGCATTTACAAAGTGTTACAAGGGCCAACATTTTGTCTTCACTGTCTGAATGGTGTGCATTGTGACACAGAGGGAAGAATTGGCTGTGAGGGTTTCACTCCAGTAACAAAGCTCAACTAAATTTCCCTTTGTTGAACTTAATTGATTCAATTAGGGACGTATGATCCTTCCCTTTCATACTATGATGTGCCTGGAAGAGCCATAATGACTACATAGTAAAGGTGGAAAACTCTACCCCATGGAGTCTTTTGGGTGAAAGTATGAAAATCACTCATGATATTTCAGGGCCATGTTATTGTCTCTAATCTGCATTCACAGTAAAATCTCCTCTCATCACTTAGAGTTTCTTACCATCTCATTTTATATCACTTTTTAGATTATCAGATTAAGGATGTTTTTGATATTTGAGGGTTACCAGGCTAGATGTCAAGTGTGTCACAAATAGTCTAAACTCCACTCTAAAGTTATATGTTTCTCCCAGTCTCAGGGGAACCCATAATCAATGTGAATGGTTTCAAGTTGCAAAATGTTTTAGTGATTTCAGTGTTATTCCCAGCCTAATTACACTGCAGGACAGCAAATGTCAGAATCATTTGGCATCACTAATTCCAACACCTGCCATCTGAGGAAGATATATGTTTAGATCAATACTCGGGCCAAGTTTATAGACAGTTGAACAACCTGGTTCTACTTAATAAACTAAACCAAGGAAGGGCATTTTCACCCAACCACCTTACAGGTTGCATCCTATTTCCCCATGCACAACCTACAGCTTAAGATACTATTGTGATTAATGCAAACACAACTGAACTTATTCTGAGTCATAAACTATGAAAAATCACTGAAGATAGGTTTTGCTTATGATTTTTTTCACATTTTACCAAAATAACGTTTACCTTGTATTGAACCATTCCTCTGTTTCACATCACTAAACTTACGTTTATGTTTCTACATTGTCAACAATATCTGTTTTTTATCTTGTGTTTATAATCTTGTATTTTTAACTTTGAACCTTTGAACTAGCATTTTATGCTCCAAAAGACTGAAGAAACTGTCCAAAGGAATTATTATTATTATTATTATTTCCGTGGCAGCATTCTAATTCTCTCAAGTTATTGTTGACTTCTTTCCTGAATCAGATTTCATGTGGGTGCCCGGTAACTGGGGTGCCTGCACTGCAACCTGTGGCAACGCAGGAGTCCAACAACAGAAACTGCTCTGCCTGAATACAAATGGAATTGAGGTGATTGAGTCAGCATGTTATGAACTTCCCAAACCTCCCTTGCTGACTGAACCATGCAACACTCAGGATTGTCCAGCCAGGTAAGAGTGTCACTTTTGTTCCTTTGGTGAAAGGGCTTCTGCATAAGTTTCATGCAATTAATTTAGCCGAGTCCATGCTCAGCGAGTGGCAGGGAATCGGATGAGCTACACCAAGTGTTAATATGTAACGTCAAGGTGTTAGTGTGAGATATGCGCACAATGGCACATGCAAGTTAAATTTATCAAAATGCACGGGTGGTGGATTTTGATCTTCTCCACCCAGTAGAATGAACTTGTGTGAAGGGAGGAGAACTCCAATAGAAGAAAAGATTTGAGTGGGTCTTTTTAAAGGATCCCAATGTCTGATTTTTAGTCAATTGTGGATACACTGCATTTTGTTTGCAGGCACAGGGGTGGTTGCAAAACATATTGAAATTTTCAAGACTCTGTTAGCTTAAGGGTATCCAGGCAGGTAAGTGGAGTGAGTTGCAAGGGTTCAAGGCCAATTTCTGTTCTTAAGTCTTGCTGTTCCAATCACTGGAAGTTCATAAGAAACTCTACTGTCTACGTAATGAGAGACATCCTCAAAGAAGTCAAGTAGGTTTATTTGCAAGGATCTTTCCTTCTGAGAAGCTGCCCTTTTCTGTTATTCTTGTTCCTGATGTTTGGCTGATGAGCCTTTCTCACGGTGTTGTCTTGATCATTTAGCATCAACCGACCTGGTTTACAATTTAAACAGAGCATAGTAGTTAACTGCCAGTCATCATTAACTGGTACATTCTTCAGGACAATGCATGCACCAATCAGAGTTTGTTTGTTACCCAAACAGCATTTTCCTCTTGGACAGTATGTTGGTGAAGATGTTAGTTTTCCCCTGAAATTGGTGTTCTTGTGTATTGTCCTGAGCACAATAAAAGGCTTTGGCACAACATGTCTTTTATCAGTTATACTTGAGACCTGTTCTTCCATAGATCAGCTTCGCCATCTGCCTGAAACCTGTTGTTTCCAGCTGTGGAATCTTGCCAGCGTTGTAAATTCCTTTTTGCTGTCAGTTATTGCACAACAAATTATCATCCTGTTTTCCATTAGACTTCTCAAATATTCCATCTGTTTGGTTTTATTGACTAGTTTGAATCCCTTTTCACTTATCAAGAACCACTGCCACGCTGATTTTTAAATCTTCCAGAGTCTTTATATTATATTGTGATGGAAATAAATTAAAAATATGGAGCAAGTCAAGAACAGAAAGTGAAGTCAGCATTACCATCAGCAACAGTGAAAACTGATTTACATAGCACCATTAACATATAATATATCCCGAGGTTCTTTATAGACTTAGAGAATTGACTTTTCAGAATTGGAGAAATGCTGACATCTTAGAACCATAAGACCTTAAAATATAGGAACAGAATTAGGCCATTTGGCCCATTGAGTCTGCTCTGCCATTCTAGAATGGAGAAAGGGAGAGGTGAGTGGATAGGTAGAGATGGAGCCCAGAAGGAGCGTGAAAAGATAAGATAAACAAGGAGATTAGGGAATCAGGTCAGGACAGAAGAAAAGCTGAATAAGGGATAATAAGAGCTAAGAGTGAGAAAATGGATTAGCTGTGCTGAATGCAACCCATATAATACGATAATGGCCCTAGGAGTATGTGGGAGTTGGTGACCCTTCTAAAAGCAACTAATGTCACAACAGGACCAGCTGTGGGGTGAATGGAAAAAGCTGGGAAGGAAGGACTACGACTCTAAAGGTACTGAACTTGATGCTGAGTGCTAGAGGCTGCAGGGTCCCCAAGTGAAAAATGATATGTTGTTCTTTGAGCTTGCGCTAAGACTCACTGGAACATTACAACAGGCCCAAGACAGAAATGTTGCCATGGGAACACAGTGCTGTGTTGAAGTGGCAGGCAGCGAGAAGCTCAGGGTTATTTTTCCAAAGAGAGGATAGGTGTTTTGCAAAGTGGTCACCCAGTCTGCAATGGAGACCACATTGTGTGCAGCAAATACAGTAGACTAGAGTGATCTTGGAAGTACATCTAGGACCTTGAACACTGAGGAGAAAGGAAGTAAATGGGAAGGTGTTACACCTTCTGCGATTGTATTGGGAGGGGCCTTCACAGGACATGTTGGGAATGGAAGTGGAGTGAATCAAGGTGTCCTAGGGAGAACGCTCCCTGCGGAATGTTGACAAGGAAGGGGGGGATGGGGAATATATGTCTGGGTGTGGCACACTACTGGAGATGATGGAAATGGTGTATTACAATTCTTTGGATGAGGAGGCAGGTGAGGTGGTAAGTGAGGACCAGAGGGACGCTGGTATTGTTGTAGGAGGATGGGAAGGGGTGAGGGCAGAAATGCGGGAGATGGGTTGAACATGATTCTTTGGTTGAGGAAAGAGGTGGACATTTCTCAGGGCCCTCCCTTCGGAAGATAGTATTGTCAGAACAGATGTAGCAGAAACCATGAGAATGGGAGGAGTCTATACAGGAAGCAGGGTGTGAGGATGTATAGTCAAAGTAACTGGGAGTCAATGGATTTATAGTGTATATCAGTGGCCAGCCTATCTCTAGAAATGGAAACAGATGTCGAGGAAGGGAAGACAAAGTTAAAAATCACACAACACCAGGTTATAGTCCAACAGGTTTATTTAAAAGTACAAGCTTTCAGAGCACTGCTCATTTGTCAGGTAGGATTACAACCTGGTGTGTGATTTTTAACTTTGTCCACCCCACTTTGACATCTGTTTCCATTTCTAGAGAAAGGCTGGCCATCGATATACACTACCAATCCATTGACTCCCAGTTACCTTCACTGTACATGCTCACACCCTGCTTCCTGTATAAACTCCATCCTATTCTCATGGCTTCTGTCACATCTGTCCAATACTGGCTCCTCCACATTGAGGAAAGGAAGAGAAGGGAGGATCAGAGATGGATCAGGTGAAAGTGAGAGGCAGTAAAATTCCTTTTATGATGAAGTAAACTGGGTGACATTAAAGGGTTCAATATAGATCTGCTACATGTAAGGCAAGGTTTAGTGCATACTCTTACCTGTCAAAAGACATATGTGCTTAAGTGGAATTTACTGTATGAAATCACTACCATGTTACAAATTGGCTCTTCACTTCCAGCAGCCAGAGCAATGGAAATTAATAAAGTGTGATTGAATTGTTAACTGTGAAATAAAGAAGACAACAATACAAGAGAAGCCTTCCACCTTGGCCTATTAGAATTGACTCTATTAGGTTTCAGCATGCTGGTTACAAAGGACTGATTGCTGTGTTTTTCTCTAAAACCACAATTTCAATGTAAATTGACAAGTAGGAGCTGTATCAATACAGAAGGTTGTAGTCACGCATACTGACCCGGTGTGAATCTGACATTTTATTACATTTTCCCAAAACACATTCACCAGTTTAGTGATTTTTTTTTCCTAAAAAACACACATTCCTGGAATTCTTCCCTAGTCAGGAGTACCTTTACCTCCGTTGGTGTTTGCAGTATTTGAAGAAAGTCACCTTATCAAGGGCATTTCAGCATGGGCAATAAATGTCGTTGGTCTTTCCAGTAATGCCCAGGTCATGAAAATGAATTTAAAGAAATAGACTTGCCTGATCATCAAGTGAATACCAGGTTTACCAATTGTGCCTTATGTCTGCTGTTAACCATATGATTCAATCTTTATACTCAACTAAGTTTTCCTCACAGCTTCATTTATCCATTGTGAATGAACATCCAGTCTATTTTGCGGTCTTGGGAAAAACAATAAAGTGGCTGGCCACTCAGTCTATCCTTTTGAAGAGAGATCATCATGACCTGTTTCTTTCCTCAGGAGATGTCTGACCTGCTGAGTATATCCAGCATTTTGTTTTTGATTTACTCAACCTTTTTGTTTGATAGTTCATGAACTACAGCAACTCACTTTGGCCCCTTTGACAACACCTTCCAAACCCCCATCTCCACCCTGTGAAAGACCAAGGGGGTAGAACAACATCATCTGCAAGTTCCATTGACCTCAAACGAAGCCATTGCTCCTTCACTGTCCCTGGGAATCACAATCCCAGAACTTAAACAGCTTAGTGGGGGTAGCTGCAGCGTCATAGACTGCAGTGGTTCAAGAAGACAGTTCAGCACCACCTTTTCAAAGGTAATTACAAGTGGGCAGTAATTGCTGACCTAGTGGGTGATATCCATAATCAATAAAAAAAAACAGTTTTGAAAATGGTAACACTGTGGCTGTCAGTTTCAGACATTTCTCCATTTTCCTAAAACCTGAGATACAACTAATTCCTGCTTCCTCTGGAAAAGTTTGTCCAGATAGTCTTGAAGTTTTTTTTATCTTCCTCACCACCCCTTCCTACCTAGCTTTGTGTCAACTGCAAACTTAATATATTACATTTACTATAACTTACATTGCATTGATTCCCACAATAAAATTGTTGATTCATATTGTGAATGACTGGGGTGAAAATACTGATCCTTACAGTACCCCACTAAGCACTGCCTCCCAACATGAAATTGACTCATTTATTATTAATCTGTGCTATCTGTCTGTTTGACAATTCCTCATTCATACCAGTATGTTTCTCCTATCACATGTGCTTTAATTTTGCTAACCAACATCCATCAGGCTCCTTTTGAAAAGCCTTCTTAAAAATTCACGAATGTGGCATGCACCAACTCCCATTTATTAACCTTGTTAGCAGCTTCCCAAAAAACTTCAACTGCTTCATCAAACACAGTTTCCCATTCACAGGTCCACGCTGACTCTGCCCAGTGGGATCATTATTACCCAGATGTCCGTTTATCACTCCTTATTTCATAAATTCCAGTATTTTTGTTGTAAAGACTAGGAGGTCTGCAGTTTCCAGTTTTCTACCCCACCCTCTTAAATATTTGCATCCTTTAATCTGCAAGAGTGTTCCAGAATCTAATAAATTTTGTAAGATGATCATTAATGCATCCACTATCTCCAGAGCCACCTCTTTCCAAACCCGTTCTGGATGGTATGTGTTTCAGACCTGCCTCCTTGCCCTACCTGTGGTTGAGAATGGGATCTGCCTTTGAGTAGAAAACCAAAAAGAAGAAGATGCCCACGAACTGAGAGATCTCAGTTTTAATATCTTATTGATTTGTTGTCGAGTATTGTCAAATTCAAGTTCTGAGCACAGTGCCTCAGTGGTTAGCACTGCTGCCTTAGAGCGGCAGGGACCTGGGTTTGATTCCAGCCTCGGGTGACTGTCTGTGTGGAGTTTGCACATTCTCCCAGTGTCTGGGTGGGATTCCTCCCACAGTCTGAAGGTGTGCAGGAATGAAGATTCTCTTAAGTGAAATCTGGTAGCAGGACATGTCTCGAAAGTAAGTGGACTTGGTCACAAGAATTACCACCCTCAGAGTTTTAGTTACCTATTTTCTGTGAATTGGCCATGCTAAATTGCCCATAGTGTTCAGGGATATGTAAGTTAGGTGCGTTAGTCAGGGGTAAATGTAGAGTAATAGGGTGGGGGAATGGGTCTGGGTGACTTCCTCTTCAGAGGGTCGGTGTGGACTTGTTGGGCCAAAGGGCCTGTTTCCATACTGTAGCGATTCTATTCTATTTTATTCTAAGTTCAGTCTTGGTGCAATATATTTTCAAAATTGAACTTGCATAGCCGGTGAATATCTGTCACCTCTAACGTTTTCACTTGATAAAGCACTGTGTAATGTGCATAGAAATCATTACTTCTATTATATGTATCTTTAAACTAGAAGAGAAAGAATTCACAAATGTTTATTCTGTTTAGTTCTCTGGGTTTGGAGAATCTGCATAAAATGGTTTTCTGCAGTCATAAATTCTTATGCCAAACACTTGCTTCTAATTTTACCCATGTGTATTTCTTCTGAACTTCACTTGCAGTGCTAATTTAATATGTTAAATTGTCAGCATGCCTTGAATACCCCTCGAGATTCTACTGCACAATGTGTTCTTTCATGCTTGCCTTGTGTAATAATCTGAACTCCAG
This sequence comes from Chiloscyllium punctatum, assembly GCF_047496795.1. NCBI lineage: Eukaryota > Metazoa > Chordata > Chondrichthyes > Orectolobiformes > Hemiscylliidae > Chiloscyllium > Chiloscyllium punctatum. Next base: position 19,983,891 of record NC_092786.1, read on the forward strand.
CTGTAATGAGCTATTGGTTCCAACCCAGGTTCAAACTTCCAGTGCAACCTCCAAATTTGCTGTGACTCTAATATGAACACCATGGTATGGGTGCTTTTTAGGATGTGAGTGAAATTAAATTGGAAGTGAAACTCAGAAGAAGTCATGTCATCGTCTTGACAACCTGCTGGTTTTACTGCAGTGCAGCCTAATTTCAGGCCATCTGCTTTATTTAACACAGAAAGCGGCATGGTTGTGTGTTTTTTAAAAATTGTAACATTTAAATGGAATGAAGATTCTCTTAAGTGATATCTGGTAGCAGTACATGTCTGTAATGTAAGTGGACTCAGTTACAAAAATTACAACTCTCAGAGCTTTAATTACCTGTTTTCTGTTTTCTTATCAGTGAGTAGAACACTGCAGTTATCAGAGTAACCACTTTCTTTTAAAGCTGCTTTAAGTGTAACTGCAAACCTTCTCAGAGTGTTGGTGCTGTATGAGGCTAATTCTCGATCTGCTGGATTTCTGATGAGCAGATCCATGCAGATGTGAGCAGCCAGAGCATTGAAGGCCAGGAAGGTTTTTTTTAAATTATTCATTCACAGGATGAGGGTGCCACTGACTAAGCCAACATTTATTGCCAATCCCTAATTGCCCAGAGTGCAGTTAAACGCCAACCACACTGCTGTGGGTCCGGAATCGCATGTAGGCCACACCAGGTAAAGATGGCAGTTTCCTTCCCTAAAAGGCATTAGTGAACCAGATGAGTTTTTCTAACAATCAACAATGGATTCATGGTCATCATTAGACTCTTAATTCCAGATTTTTAAAAAATTGAATGCACATTCCACCATCTGCCATGGCAGGACTCGAACCTAGGGCCCCGAGTCTCTGGATTAACAGTCCAGTGATAACACCACTAGGCCAATGCTTCCCCCTATTTTTGACGCATTGACTCTGAAATGTGAGAGGGTAAGAAAAGGTCAGATGAAAGCTATGGAGGAAGATTGAAACCAAGTAAGAGGCATATGGAGAGTATGAGAGAAGAAAAGGAAACTGAGCTCAAGAATAACTTAGACCACAGAGTTTGCAGAATCTCACTGTGTGTAAATTGGCTGTCCTTATACAAACAGTGAAATGTTTCTGAATGCTCCATTGATCAGGAAGCAATTTGGGAAATCCGAGAGGACGCTTCATGAATGACAATTTTTGCTTCTTTCTGCCTTTATTGTGTTTTTACTTTTTTTGCATTTAAGTTTATTTGAAGGAGTTAAAGTTGAAGGACAAAATTGTCCAAGGTATATTCTTAGCTTCCATTTCACTACCAGCAGTGAGGTTCAACTATATACAAAAGATATCATTGACAAAAGCAGAAATTGCTGGAGAAATCCAGCAGGTCTGGCAGCATCTATGGAAAGAAAGCAGTGTTAACATTTCAAGTCTAGTGACCCTCCTTCAGAACTGGAGATCTTGGATTTTACCATGTATTGAATGTTTCTGTAACCAGGCGATCAGCTCCTCAGAAATTGAAGACATCCGCATTCCTCAGCATCAAGATGGGTATGACATCTGGGCTTGGTCTGTGTCAAATAGTGTTCAAGCCACAGAAATGCCAAGGAATGATGATCTCCAGCAAGAGAATCCAACCGTCTCTCTCACCTAGAGAGACTAGGGCGGCAAATACATAGGAACGCTACCTGCAACTTCTCCTCCAAGTCACTGATTTGAAACTTTATTGACAGCATTGTCAATGGATATCAATGATTGAAGAGAGCAGCTCACTATCACCTTCCCAAGGATAATTTGGAATGGGCAATAAATGTTTGCCAAACCAGTAATCCTTCAAATTAAAATAAAATTGAGTAAGCTAAACAACATTTATATTGCAACTCAAACATCAAAATTTGTCCCAAAATGCTTCAGAATCAAAACAAAAAGAAATTCAAGCCATAATTTCTGTCATCCTAATGAACATGTGATTGTTTGAAATGTTGTCAAATACAGACCAAAAAGGTTGTATTTATTGATAGAGTTGAATCTCATTCTGTTAAAGGTTGGCAAAGAATGCTGATTTTATAAAAGTTGTCTGTTAGCCAAAAGAAATGTGTTGATAAATGAGAAACATCAGGCAATCAAAACACTGAGAAACATATTGTCAAACCATTCCCAATATGAAAAGGCTCTATTGTCAGTTCATCAAAGATACAAAGTCAAAGATCCATTCCAAACTGCAGGATTACTAGATAGACTCCAAGGAATGGTGGAAGATTGCAAAAATATGTTTCCAACATAAGGACCTGATAGACCTCTCTCTCATTCTGCGAAGGTGGTGTCCCATGCCTCATTTTTATGGATGTTGCTAAATCAAGTCTGTCACCCAAAATTGAAGATCTAGTACCAAATATTTCATTAAACCCCAGTAACTCCACCAGCCAAGTGAAGAATCACGCTCATGAAAGATCATCGTGTCGAAAACCTGGATCCCAGAAAAATTGCTAACCCCAAAGGCACAGGTTGTTGGTCTGTCCAAACACTCTTTGTGTAACCAGCTGCTCTTTTGCTCATCTATTTCAACTCATGCTGCCAAATGGTTTCCCAAATCGGTAAAAAGCTACAAACCTCATGTGCAACTGCAATAAGGAGTCAAGGTCAGACTCTGATAACTATGTCCCAGAATCTCTCCTGCCAATTATGTCAAAATTGTTTAAAAGAATAAAGAGCAAGAAGCTGTTAAGTGATCTCAATCTCAACAAGTTATTGTTTGCTTGCCAAGTTGGCAAAGAAACAAAACAGCAATTCACATTCTCAATTTCATTGTCCAAACCCAAGGCTGTTTTATCTAATAGCCAGAGTTAAAACGAGAGCAGTTCCTCTTGGCATTCGAAGCTGTACTTCCACCTTTAAGGGATATCTGCTCTGCAAAGCTGATGTCCTTTTACTCCCATGTAATTGAATGCTGCAGGAATTGGTGCAATCAAGTTCAGAAATTTTGCCTTAAAAACATTTGGTGCATTTAACCATTTCTAATAAAACAATATCACCTGCTTCAGCCCTTAAACATGGGCCAGCCTGAAATCCAATAGTTTTCTCGTTATCAAGCTATAATCCCTAACATTCAGTGATTTTTCAAAAGTTGTTTATCTTAAACATTAGAATTGCTGTATGACAGTAGTTTCTCAATGATTTGCTGATCTGGCTGCTGCATTGTTTGAGAGTCACAAAGAGTGGTGCTGGAAAAGCACAGAAGGTCAGGCAGCATCCGAGGTGCAGGAGAGTTGACGTTTTGGGCATAAGCCTTTCATCAGGCACATACATTTCAACACTGATACTCCAACGTATGCAGTGCTCACTTTCTGGCATTGTTTGGGGCCATGTGGAATACAATAAATGAATATCCATCAATTTACCTCTACATTGGCATGAGAAGAATATTGGCCCCATATTGCTTTTCATGATTGTCAGGAACAAAATAAGCTTCACCATGCAATTTCTACATTGGTCAATTTCCAATTTGAAAAATTAATGGCAAAACAAAATACTGCAGGTTCTGGAAATCTTACAACTGTAAATGTTGGAGAAACTCAGCAGATCTGGCAGGATCTGTGGAGAGAAAAGCAGAGTTAATCGTTCAGATTGATGACCTTTCATTAAAATTGAGAAATGAGTTGTTCATATTAGTTGTCGAAATATGTGATTGCATTAAGCTTTTTTAAATACTGACATCATGTATGATAATTTCAAGCTTAGTGGCAATGATAAAAGTGAAGGAAGAGAGAGTCACGTTCATACATGGATTTTTGCAACCTTATGATGTCACATAACATTCTACAAATGAAATACTTTTGCAGTACTGTAATGTAGGAAGCCAATTTGCAAATAATACCGTACAAGAAATAATATGATCATGATGGATAATCTGCTTTGGGTGTTGAGTGAGAATTAACTGTTGTTGGTCTAGACACTGGCATATTCTCCTATTCTACTCGCAAATAGTGAACTCTGATCTTTTAGGGCCATCTGAGGAAGCTGGTGAGAATTTAGCCTAGATTATATCAGTTAGTAGCATTCTCACATCAGGAGTGAAAAGGTTGTGGGTTCAAGTTGCACTTCAGGAGGTGAGCACAAAAATCTAGGTTAACACTCCAGTGAGGTACAGGAGAAGCACCACACTCTCTGATGTAATGCCTCTTAGATGAAATGTTATGATTAAGTTGAGACTCTGTCAGGTGGATGTAAAATATCTGACACTCTCTCATAGAGCAGCAGAGAAGTTATGCCTAGTGTCCCAACTAATAATTGTCCCTTAGTCAGCATCTTATAAACAGTTTTTTGGGTCATCATCATGTTGTTGTTTGTGGGAGTTTGCTACTTGCAAATTGACTGCCATAATTCCTGGATTGCCACAGCTACTACACTTTAATAGCATTTTGCAACCTTCTGAGGCCATGAAGTATGTTATATCAATGCAAGTCCTACCTTACCATCTCAACCAAACAACCTCACCTCCACAGCACCACATTCCCTTAGTACTGCAGAGGAGTATCAGCCTAGATTTCTTACCTCAAGTTCCTGGTGTAGGGCTTGAACCCACTACCTTTTGATCCAAAGGCAAGTGCGTTACCACTGAGCCACAGTCAATGAAGAACTTAAGCAACAAAGAATAGTTTAAAAATCTATATTTCACATGAAACTAAAAAAAATTATATTTCATATGTTGTGCAATTATTTACGATTATGGGTGTGGTGTGGTTGGGAAGAGAAGAGAAAGGCATTGGCTGATCAAACAAAGGGACTTAAGGCAAGGAGTTTCTGGTACAAGGTGGAATTATTGCAACATTAAGCATTTGTCTTATAAAATGAATTGCTAGCATTGTTGCTGCCATTTAACATGAGCGTAATGAAATTAGCAATATTGGTTTACTTGAAATATTCAAATTATATTTAAGTCAACATACTTGCCATAAGATTTTTGATGATGACCCTATTGGAGATACAGGATAAGAAGCAGAGTTTTGGTCCAGTCCAAGTATCTCATGACAACACAACCCACGGACAAAGGATGTTTCATCCATAAGCACACTACCTAATGTCCACGTGCTACATTCAAACTTCAAACTGATCTGATTGACACTATGACGGTTTTGTGCAGGAGCTTTTGAAGATGAACAGAATGAAAATATGGGGTTTTGATTTATTGACTCTGATGAATATGATCTTGTCACTGCAGATGGCATTTTAATTCGAGTCAGCAGTATCCCTAGCTCTATCTTCTGCACTTACAATACATTCCTGACTGCCCTATTTATAAAACAAGTTAACATCTTTGTAAACACAATGAATGAGTTCAGCAAAAATAGTCCCCACTGAATGTTTAATTTTAGCATGATAGCAAAGTCACCCTGCCTTCCTTAACCCATTTTTGTCATCACAAAGAAATGATTTTGCATTAATGGAATTCATTTCACAATAGACAAAATTATCTCTTTATTAAGCTATTTTCTGCCCTTTAGGTGGGTTGCGACGACAACGTCAGACTGTTCAGTCTCGTGCGGGAAAGGAATCCGCCAGCGACGAGTGACATGTGAGCAATTAATGGCTACTGGAACAGTAAAAACATTATCTCCAGCGTATTGTGCAGACAGCATAGAACAGCCCGCTGAAGTAGAGGATTGCTTATTGCAGCCTTGTGTAGGGTGGAGCAGTCCAGCATGGGGACAGGTAATGATATAGATCTCTGCTAAAAATTATTTGGTTCTTTTCAATAGCAATGATGATTATGATGAAAAATGAAAGAGTTCGGAGTTTTGCTGAGGCCAATTTATTAGCACAATTGTGAAAGCTGTTGTGTGAAATTCCTATACTGACCCCATTTCAATCTCTTGTACAAAGACTCTCCTAAGAATTTTACTCAAATGGCTCAGCACTGAGTGAAAAATAGCAGACCTGCAAGCCAAAGGAATTTTTTAATGTAGTTTTAATGACTTAACTAAACCATGCGAAACAAATCTTGGTCAAATATAAGGCATCTTCGGTCATATTTCCTGCATCGCTTGTTTCGAAATTGCAGGTTTGTAAACTCTACCCCCTGCCTCCTGGCAGCTGATCAACTACAAGTAATGCAACTGTACGCAGTTTGCACACTGTTCCCATGTCTACATGGGTTTCCTCTGGATGCTCCAGCCCAAAGATATATAGGTTTGGTGGATTGGCCATGGGAAATGCAGGGTAACAGGGATAGGGTGGGGGAGGTAGGGGGGGGTGGTGGGGGTGGTGCGGTAGTAGTAGGTCTGGGTGGGATGCTCTACAGGGAGTTGATGTGGATTCGATGGGCCAAACGGTTTGCTTCCACATTGCGGGGATTCTAAGATACATTTCAATCTTTGTCTTTACCGTCTGGGTAATAGACAACCTGGGAGCAATTCACAGGAAACTATCAAGGGGAGAAGATTTTTAACATCTGTTACACAACCCAACTAGTGCATTAATTTACTCAGAGGGAGAATCAAACAGATTCTGTTCACGACCTACAACTCTTTATGGCGTGTTTTTGCTTCTTAAGTCCACTCAGGCCATGCATACAGCTGAGAAAGTGAGGTTGGAAATTTACTCCATCATCCAGTTAATGGTGCCATTTTCCCAATAATTGTCTTTAGGTTTGCTCCACTATGGACTAATCATCTCTGGTTGTAATTGTGCCCTTGGGCAGCAATGTATTGTAACTTGGCAGCATAGATTCTCTCCCAATGGCAGCTGAGCCAGAATTACCAGTGAACTAAAGTCAAAAAATCCCCTGCCAATGTATGAAAAAATTTGATTAATTTAGTATTTATTGGTCATCCCTAATTGTCCTTGAAAAAGTGGTGGTTAACCAACTTCTCGTGGTGTAGGAACACCTTAGTAGGAATGGGCTATAAACCTGTCTGGATAATGTGTGTTTTGGAGGGGATCATGAAGTGGTGGTTTTCCCAAGAATATGCTGCCATCGTCATTGGTCATGGATTTGGAAGGTGTTGAATTGAAATACAAGCATTCTTTAGGGTTTTAAAATATGTAAGAGAAGGGAATAAGTTGACCCTAATTTTGCTGAAAATAAGTGGCTGTTGGCTAAGGTATCCAGTGTTAAATTATTGGTATGAGAGGCACACAGTACATCTCCTTTGGGATATTGTTGATATGGTGTTAGATTATGTGTCACCCCCTGGTCTTTATTTTGCTGAAAACCACAAAGTGAGTCTCTGAATTCAACAACTGGCCTGTCTATGATATTAATGTATAAATTCTGATCTGTTTATATTCATAATCTGTGATTTCATAGGTGCAAAAAAAGTTGTCAAAGAGGGAGTTTTTCTCCAGTTAATGTATTAACATCAAACATGATCTTCTGATGGTGTCAAATGACACCAAACTTTAATCTCATTGCTGCGCAGTATATCAATTAATGCACTTAGTACCTTATGCAACTCTCCTGCATTTGGCATTTGATTAGTAAAGTGCAAATAAGTGGGCATTAAAATATTGGTAATCGACAGAATTCTCCTACAGAATACTGGGTACTGATTGGTTTGACTGCTTAACACCTTGCTGCATTTAATTCCTTGCTATCATGACTGCCTGTGAAAACAGGGCTGAGATTGTCAAATGTTACATAGTGCCGTTTACTGGAATTTAGCCGAAGTGCAGTGAACTGCTTATTAAAAAGTTTATCCACACAAACAATATCTGAGCACTATCTTTGCACGTATTTTTTAAAACTGTTTTCTTGGATCTCAGACATTCAATTGCTAGAGGATATGCATTCTCATGGCATTGCTTTGAGCTGAGGTTAGCAAAAATATTTGACCTGAAGGTAGCCCAAAAGGCCTTGCTATAAATTCTTTGGAACAAATAACAAATACACGACAGGCACGGGAAAAGAGAATGGATCTCTGGAAAATGTGAAGTGAGTGATGCCAATTCTGACAAATTGTCAAAAAGACATCATGAAGTCTGCACCTATTTTGATTCAATGATGAAGAAGAACCACTGTTTCCCCCTGCATTGCCCCCATTTTGGTTGTCTTTTTTGATTGAAGTGCCCTGGGACAGTTTATTAAAATAAAGGACCCATAATGATAGAAATTGTTGTTAACCTTTGACATAACCTGAGCTTCTGTTTTATAGTGACCAAATAAACTACTAAGCTTTAGCTTGGTATTTCTAATTTAAGAATGATAGTGACCCCAATTCGGTTAAGTTTACTTTATCCGTGGATAGGGATAGGTATATATTGCAGGGCAAGAATTATAGCTAGGGAAAAGGCAATTATGATGCGATTAAGCAAGATTTAGGATGCATGGGATGAGAAAGGAAACTGCAGGGGTTGGGCACAATTGAAATGTGGAGCTTATTCAAAGAACAGCTACTGGGTGTCCTTGATACGTATGTACCTGTCAAGCAGGGAGGAAGTGGCCAAGTGAGGGAACAATGGTTTACTAAAGAAGTTCAATTTCTTGTCAAGAGGAAGAAGGAGGTGTATGTAAAGATGAGACGTGAAGGCTCAGTTACGGTGCTTGAGTGTTACAAGTTAGCCAGGAAGGATGTAAAGAGAGAGCTAAGAAGAGCCAGGAGGGGACATGAGAAGTCGTTGCCACATAGGATCAAGGAAAACCCTAAAGCTTTCTACAGCTATGTCAGGAATAATAGAATGATGAGTAAGAGTAGGGCCTGTCGAGGACAGTAGTGGGAAGCTGTGCATTGAGCACAAACAGATAGGAGAGGCACTAAATAATAATTTTCATCATATTCACACAGGAAAAAAGACAATGTTGTCGCAGAGAATACTGGGATATAGGCTATTAGACCAGATGGGATTGAGGTTTACTAGGAGGAGGTGTCAGCAATTCTGGAAAGTGTGAAAATAGATAAGTCCCCTGGGCCAGATGGGATTTATCCTCAGATTCGCTGGGAAGCCAGGGAGGAGATTGCAGAGCCTTTGGCTTTGATCTTTATGTCGTCGTTGTCGACTAGATATTTCCAGAAGACTGGAGGATAGAAATGTTGTCCTCTTGTTCAAGAAGAGGAGTAGAGGCAACACTGGTAATTATAGACCAGTAAGCCTTCAGTTGTGAGTAAAGTGTTGGAAAGGATTATAAGAGGATCTTTAATCATCTAGAGGGAAATAAGTTGATTAGGGATAGTCAACACAGTTTTGTGAAGGGTAGGTTGTGCCTAACAAAACTTAGAGTTCTTTGAGAAGGTGACCAAACAGGTGGATGAGGGTAAAACAGTTGATGTGGTGTATATGGATTTCAGTAAAGTGTTTAATGGGGTTCCCCATGGTAGGCTATTGCACAAAATGCGGAGGTATGGGATAGAGGGTGATTTAGCGGTTTGGATCAGAAATTGGCTAGCTTATAGAAGACAGGGTGGTGGTTGATGGGAAATGTTCGTCCTGGAGTTCAGTTACTAATGGTGTACCACAGGGATCTGTTTTGCGGCCATTACTGTTTTTCATTTTTATAAATGGCCTGGATGAGGGCATAGAAGAATGGGTTAGTGAATTTATGGATGACACTAAAGTCGGTGGAGTTGTGGACAGTGCAGGAGGATGTTGCAGGTTACAGAGGGACATAGATAAGCTACAGAGCTGGGCTGAGAGGTGACAAATGGATTTTAATGCAGAAAAATGTGAGGATTCACTCTGGAAGAAGCAACAGGAATAGAGTGTACTGGGCTAATGGTAAGATTGTTGGTGGAGTAGATGAGCAGAGAGATATTGGTGTCCATGTGCATAGATCCCTGAAAGTTGCCACCCAAGTTGATAGAGTTGTTAAGAAGGCATACTGTGTGTTAGCTTTTCTTGGTAGTGGGATTGAGTTGTGGAGCCATGAGGTCACGTTGCAGCTGTACAAAACTCTGGTGCAGCTGTACAAACACACTTGGAGTATTACATACAGTTCTGGTCACCGCATAATAGCTTTGGAGAGGGTGCAGAGGTGATTTACCAGGATGTTGCCTGGTTTGGAGGGAAGGACTTATGAGGAAAGGCTGAGGGACTTGAGGCTGTGAGATAGGGTGGAACAGTGAGAGCCTTTTTCCTCGGATGGTGATGGCTAGCACAAGGGGACATAACTTTAAACTAAGGGGTGATAGATATAGGACAAATGTCAGAGGTAAGTTTTTTTACTCAGAGAGTAGTAGTGGTGTGGAATGCCCTGCCTATGGCAGTGGTAGACTATCCAACTTTAAGAGTATTTAAATGGTCATTGGATAAACATAAGAATGATAATGGAATAGTGTAGGTTAGATGGGCTTCAGATCGGTTTCACACATTGGTGCAACATCGAGGGTCAAAGGGCCTGTACTGCATTGTAATGTTCTATGTTCTAAGTCACAAATACTATGGATCAATATACTTACTGCTGCTAATAAATTTATTAATGCATCTCATTACACTGTCAAAAACCACATTCTTTAAGCGCATAATATTTTCAATACACTTTTGTTTTGTTTGACAGTGCTCTGGTCGTTGTGTGGGTCACAATATTGCAGTACAACATCGCCAAATTGTATGTCAATATACAAATGGAACTTCAGCCACAGAGATTGCCTGTGACAAAGCCAAGAGGTACTAAGCAACTGAGTTTCATTTTTGACCTTTGTGATCCTATCATTTATATGACCAGGTTATTGAAAACTATTTGTGGATGGTAATGATTTCCAATAATTTAATGTCAGGGAAGTATTTGAAATAGAACTTCCAACAGGAGTTGAGTTGATGGTTTCAATTGTAGAAAATTATTTTCAGTACTTCCTTGAAATTGGACAAGTTTTCTGAGTGGGCAAATGTGGATAACTGTGAGATTAGCCACTTTGGTAGCAAAAACAGGAAGGCGGCTTGTTGTCTGCATGGTGATTCATTGGAAACGATGGGTTGCAACGAGACCTGGGGTGCCCTTGTACATTAGTCATTTGAAAGTAAACATACAAGTAAAGAAAGCAAATGGTATGTTGGCCCCTTATAGCGAGCGGTTTCAAGTACAGGGGAGCACTGATATTTTGTTGCAATTCGACAGGGCCTTGGTGAGACCCCATCTGCAGCATTGATCTGCTCTCATCTTGGTTTTCAAATCCATGCAGGGTCTTGCTCCTCCCCCATCTCATCAGCCTCACAATCATACAAGGTATCTATGCTCATCAAATTCTGGTCTTTAGAGCAACGCCAACTTTAATTGTCCCAACACTGGTAGCCATCCTTTTAGTTTTATTAGCTCTAAACACTGCACCCCTGTTTACACATTTTTGCATTTATCTCACTTTTGTCTTTTAAGATATGGCTTAAAACCTACATCTTTGACCAAGCCCTTGGTTATCATTTTTGATTGAAAAGCCTTGAGACAGTTTATTGGGTTAAAGGTATTGGGAGAAAGGATATTATTATTAAATTGGGGAGGGTTCAGAAAAGATGTACAGATTGTTGCCAGGGATGCAGGGTTTGTGTTATAAGGAGAGACTGGATGGGCTGGGACATTTTATACTGGAACGTAGGAGGTTAATGAATGACCTTATTAAGGTTTATAAAATCATGAAGGGTGTAGATAAGGTGAATAGCAAAGGTCTTTTCACCAGGATCAGGGAGTGCAAAACTAGGGGACATGTTTCTAAGATGAGAGGAGAAAGATTTAAAAGGGACCTGAAGGGGAAACTTCTTCACACACGAAGTATTCATATATGGAATGAACTGCCAGAGGAAGTGATAGATACACATACAGTGACAATATTTAAAAGAGATTTGGACAGGTATATGAATAGGAAAGGTTTAAGCAGTCAAAATGCAGGCAAGTGGGACTACATTAATTTGGGAAGCTTGGTCGGCATGGACTAGTTGGAGTAAAGAGTCTGTCTCCATGCTGTATAACAGAACGATTGTATAATTTTAGAAACTGTTGTTTGCCCCTGATGTTAACCCAGGCCTTTTTTTTTATGGTGACTGAGTAAAGCAACCTCCTCCTTTGTTGTGTTGATCTTTGATGGGCTTTTATTCAAGAATTGCATTGGCTAATCGGGTAGGCTTTATGACAAAACATGGTCTGTTCTGCTATAACACGTGTTTCTTCAAAATGAATTGGCTTTAAAGCGATTGAAGAATTTAAGCTGTTATTTGTAGAACACAACTTTCCTTACCGTTATTGGCCATAATGTGATTCCAGCTCCTTTCATTTAAATGATGCTGCTATTGTGCAATTTTCTTTTAACGCAGAACTATCACGTTATGTCAGAACCGACTGTAGCTGTAACTTTTTTTGATCTAATGGAATCCCTGGATGATCAAGTTTCTTTGTAAATTTTGCTGGTGTTGCAGAGAACATGTTCCATATCTCTGTCGTCTTTTCCTACAAAAGCAGCAGTGGCATTGACAGTGAGGAAACCTCCCAAAGTCTTGGAAGGTTCCACTCACCTTCTCAAACGATCCCAACTCTCTGTCTATTCCTGTCCCAATGATTAGTAATAATGTGTTGCAATCCACAGGCCTGCCTCTGCCAGAAAATGTAAATCCAGTAAATGTAACGTGGAGTGGAGAATGGGACCGTGGAGACAGTGTGCAGCAACATGTGGAATTGGTTTCCAGTCTCGCCGTGTCACTTGCATCCACAAGAGAAGTAATGAGACTGTGGCTGATCAGTATTGTGGATGGAAGAAACGACCAACTACATGGCAACGTTGTAACCTAACCTCTTGTGACAGTGAGTACATTTCTATCTGCTTAAAGTATCTTGCAATAAAATTTACCATATATACTCGTGTAATAACGGAATTTTTTGACTACTTTTTAAGGTTAAAGTTATTGCATGGATACTACTTTTGAGGGGCTGAAATTAATGCCCATCAAAATTCATACTGTATTATTAGCAGAAGCCCAAGTGATCTCTAAATGAATAAAGAGAGAAAAAAAAACATGAATTATGGTAATTCTGAAAATCTGAAGCACAACAACCAGCGGATTGGGAAGACTGGGAGCAGAGCAGAACAACCGGCAGACTGGAATGCTAGAGTGGAACGTTACAGCCACCACATTGACTCCTAAACGTTGATCTGTTACCTGTGAAGAACTAAGGTTGACCTTTACACAAGATATATGGAACATTCCAGGTCAATTGGCCAAAAATAGCAACACATTTTCAGCAAAAATAGGGGATTGACTTGTACATGAGATCAACTATTTCCTGAGTATATTTGGTAGCTTCAGGCATTGCACAGGAAGACCTCATCTGTTTTAGCATCGAATAGCATTGGGTACACGTTTGTTGGGATTGCATTCTAAATTTCTTGTGTGATAAAACTGTGGGAACTGAGTAATTGAATCATGTTTCCAGTCTTCACCGTGGTAATATTTGGTTTTGGATATGTTGCTTGCAGCTTCCGAAGGAGGATGTCTGGATACAACACGCTACTGTGCACTTGTCAAAAGACTGAGGCTGTGCCATCTGAACACCTACAAGCAGAGATGCTGCGAATCCTGCAGAATGCTTTAAGTAATGTAAGCCACCCTCCAATGGATCATAATCAATCTGTCATGGACTGTGAAGTGATTTATACAGAACTTCATGTTGGTGAACTGACTGCAGTTGAACATGGTGCAAGTTGAACAAGAAGGATATTTTTAATATTGTTGTAAATCTGCTTGTACATACAGAAATTCACAAAATGTGTCCTTGATATTTGTTATATTAGTCAAATGTGTACTGGTTGAATTTTAAAGCAAGAGCTACTCAGCAGTTCTGCTTTTGTAGATTTGTTGTATTTTACTGTTTGTGTTTTTCTCCCAAGTTATGAGACAACTGCTTATGTTACATCACAGGAGTTAATATGGGAATTATTTACTTGGAGCCAGAACTTTCTCTGAATGTCTGAGTGAACTGAAGTTTTGCACTTTCACAGTGCAGATCAGGGAAAGCTTTCAAACCAAGTGAATTATTAATCAGTGTATATCCCTTTTAATTACAGTAACTCATTTTCAATTCACATTGGGCAAAATAGTGAAGTTTGCAGTTCAGATACTTAGACAAAAACATGGAGTATCCAGTCGTTTAATCTTTTAACTTGTAGATGCTAGGATCAGTAGTGAATTTCTGACTCTGTGAACATTAGAGGAAATTGAGAAAACTGTCTTCCCAGCAGGAATTCCCCACTTGTTGGAAATGCAGTTAGAGAATTGACTTATCATGTTATAGTTTATCCATCCTTTCTCCTTTTAAGAAAGCATTTTCCTCACAATGAAAACATTGAATTTACTCTATCATTGTAAAAAAATATCATATTCACTTACAGATATAGCATGCTTGGAGCATACACTTAAAGGCTGATCTCACTGAGTGTCTTTGGCTGCAGTATTCTATTCTTATTTCAGGCAAGTCTGGAAGGTGTCTCCTGCTGCGTTGACTAAGTTATAATGTGGTATATCTTCTAGTTTTATGCATCGTCTCAAGGTGCTCCTTTGATGGAAAAGTAGGAAAATGCCATTAGTAAAATATTTAGTCATGGTTGGTTGTAATATGTAATTAGTGGCACAAGTGCATTTTACATTGCACTTCATATATAGAAGGAAATATTCAAAAAATGCAAAAACCTCCCTGCCTCTGGAGAGTCTCAACCACTTTCAGATATACTGCTAATGGTTGACCTTTTGCTGTTAACTTAATATTGCTGCAGAGACTTGAGGCCTCCGCTTTGCACAGATATGTAATTCATATAATTCCCAGGGCTAAAACAGGTTAGAATCAGTGTGTGGGAAATTTTTTTTATGGTAGTTCATTATAAAAAGCACATGCAGAAAATGATTCTCGTCACTAGAAGGGCAAGCTGTGCACTGTATTTCTGACAATTTCAGTATAGAGTATTTATGATAAGTATTTACATATAAAAAGTTACTATACAGTGATTCATTCATTGTAAGCTCCAAATAGTAACCAAAAATGCTGTGTTCCTACTTTCCAAAGTCTCCTGAAGAAGTGACTAATATGATTGAATTCATTGTACTCAGACACTTCAGTTTCTGCCTTTATTACAGTTAAAATTCAGGGATCACCTGAAAAAGCAATTGAGATTTCTTATTAACTCTTCGTAAATTACCATTTTAAATATATGGAATTTCTCTCACCTTACCCATTTGTCCTTCGAGTATTGCTGAAAATAGTTTTTGGCAACAGTATGAGTGATGAACTCTCAAAAAAGTTCAAATTACAGTCATATTTGCAATGGTCTGTAACTTTTTCATTTTCCATATCCCAATTTTCAAGTATTTTCATCTTCTGTTTTCAAATGTTCTCTTAATCCAGAACAATTCTTCAGTTAAGGGAGCATTTCCCAAAAGTGAAATGAAGGTCCAACATGAATTTCTGAAGAATTCATAAAATGATAACTCTGTTTCTGTCCCCACAGATGCAGCAGACCTGCTGAGTTTCTTCAGCATTCTGTATTTTTATTTCCGATTTCCTGCATCCACAGTATTTTGCTTTTCTAAGAAATGTTCTGTTACTCTTTTGTCTTTCCTGATAATTTTTGGAATTTCACTCCTCATCTGTCACCCTGCCACTGCCACCTAGCAATGCTCGGATGCTTACAGAAAGTACTGGAGAAACTCAGCAGGTCTGAGAGCATCTTTGAAGAGAGAAACAAAGTTAATGTTTTGAGTCAAATATGACTTCTTCAGAGCCAGTTCCGAAGAAGAGTCATAACTGTTCAGTCTGTTTCCACAGATGCTGCCAGATTCGCTGAGTATCTCCATTTTCTGTTTCTCTTTCAGTTTCCAGTATCCACAGCATTTTGCTTTGATTTGAGTGTTCAGATACTTGCTGTATGAAGAACAGGTTCTGATCTCCCTCATCTCTTTAGCACATATTGGTGCACCAATGCTGTGTATCGTTGTGCATAATATAGAGCTGAAATAGTCAAGTACATTTGTATCATTAATAATAAGACTATATGCTCCTTAATTTAAACCCTAAGCATTGATTCATATACAGCTCATGTGCAGCTGTTGGGGCTTTATTAAAATGCATACCCTGGCTACAATAAAGATGACAGAATATTTATTTTTATTCTCCATCCGAGTCAAGTGTGAAATGGAAATTTTTAAATAGCGTAGCAGAGTAAAATATTGCTAGACTTATGTTTCCTAATATTAGTAGTCAGTCTTGAAGAGCTATGTATAAATTTCAATATCGTATAGCATTCACTATCATGAAAGCTTTGCAAAACCAGGATATCAGGAGTAATTTCTGAGTCTTGCAAGAAGTCCCATTTACCATTATGAACAAAATTTGAAGCAAAAATTTGACGCATAATCCCAAATCTGGATTTTCCAATTTATAAAGCAGTAATTATTGCAATATTTCAAAATAGGTTTGTACAATTTGGGATTTTGTTGTTAGTTACTAAAATAATGTAAAATCTGCATAAGTGGGGAGGAAATATATAAAAAGGGATTTACATTACTATGTAGTAAATGCATGGTTACAAAGTAATCATAAAGGGTGTTAATTTAGACATTTATGATAAATTAGAATGTCAGTACTGAAAGATTCCTGTAACAGTAACAAATAATTAAAGTATGTGTTCAGTAATAACATATCTTTGTGTTGATTTTAACAGTATTATAGGCGATGGAAAACATTTATTGTCTGTTCGCATGCTGTTGTGCATCGATGAGTGCTCCAACTATGTTCCTGTATACAGCTGTTTTAAGTTGGTCTTTATCATAAATATGATACTCGGTACCTGGAGTGATAGCCTCTAATTTTACATTGTCTGATCATTAATGGGTCTTGGCCTTTTGCAAAAGGTTGTGCGTAAATTAAAGAAAAATAATTGTAACATATTTACTTGTACATATTTATTTCCTGTCAAGTGCAATACTGAATGCTGTATATTGTGTGTCATAAAGAATATTTTTGTTGGGACTTTTATTTTTTACTACCAAACTTTGGTTTTGAATTGCTTTTCACTTTCTATTTATACTTAAAATGCTTATAGCTTCATCGAGCACTTGCCAATTTTGTCTAAGTTGCTTCCTCCTCCTTCAGACATAGAAATGCATGTTGCTTGAATTATCCCAAGATCAGGCTTTATGCCTATTTACTTACAGTTGCGCTATAATGTAGGGGTGTCCAAACTGTATTGGAAAACAGACCTGCAAAGACTAGTTGACTCAGTTCTATTTGCACTTATGTATCTTACTTGTAAGTTTATCTGGTTAGAATTCTGTGGTCCTGGGGATTTGAAAATGATTAGATCTAGAGATGGAACAGTTCTGAATTAGGACACCACCATCTGACTGTCTCCGCTCTTGACACGGCTGCACATATTCTTCAGCTCTTCATTGATTCCTAGTGCACAAATTTAGATGGTTCTTCCTTGTGTTAAGAACCTTACTTTGTCCATCCTGTTTTTGCTACACCTCTACAACTCACCTTTCCACTTCAAAGGCACTATATCAATGCAAGCTATTTGGTTATTTTATGTGCAAACATACAAAATTAAATCCAAAGTAGTACAATCATGGCTGATCTGATTGTATCTTGAATTCTACCTTTCCAGATAACTTTGATTTTTTTTTGTCTACCTCTGCCTTAAATGTCACTCCACTTCCACTGCCTTCAGCTACAGAGAGTTCCAATGTCACACAAGCCTTTGAAAGAAAAAATATTGCCCCTCATCTGTGTTGTTAATGGCAGTCTCTAATTTTAAGCCAGTGCCTCCTAGTGGACTCAAATGTTTGGCTTCAAATCTTCACAGTATAAATGACGAGATGTTTGGACACCCCTGGTAATAACATGGAGCAACTTTTGGTGGTTTGTGTCTAATGTTTCCAACATTGCACAGCCCCTTACAGTTAGTTGTGATGCCAGAGGCGATATTCATATATTTTGTTAAACTTGCCTCTGCTGAAAAAATTTCAATAAACCCACATTGTATTGCAAATATATAATCATGAAAACAATATTTGTGCTGTGTATGTTATCCAAATTTGTTGTGTGATTTTTTTTTAACTGCAGTTTAATAAAATTGAACTTTTAACCACAAATATCAATTCCTAGTTAATTTCAAGAATGTTATTTTCAGTGGTGAAGTTTTATTCCTTCAGATATGATGGACATTGCTCACACATTTCAATACATGGTACTACCTCATAAATAAATCGTTTTCAGCTTCCTGAAGAATTCTTATTGGTAGATCTTACTCCATATCAGTGGATTTATCATTGGTCAGCCATGCCCCAACCATCTTCATGGATGCCGCAAGTTTAAGATATTTTTTAATCAATCTGTTCAGAGATGTTATTACGCACCTCTGGAGCAGATGGGACTTGACTTTAGGCCTCCTGGCTTCGAGGTAGGGACATTAATACCACTTCCAAGAACATGTCCTGTCAGAGCTGATAATGCTAGATATTTTTCTTTCGTGGGACGTGGCAATGATGGCAAAGTCAGCATTTATTGTACATTTTCTAGAGTCACATGTAGGCAAGACAAGGTAAAGATAGTAGATTTCCTTCCCTAAAGGACATTTGTGAACTTGGTTAAATTTCAACAGCATCTTTATGAGTGTCTGTACTAAAATCAAATTAATAATTCTGCAGCACAAAATTCTACCAATTGTTTTGGTGGGTTTTAAACTCATGTCCTCAAAGCATTAGCCTGGAGCCTCTGGTGCAGTAACATTTTCACCATACCACTATCTCCTCAATCCAGGCCCAAGGGATAGATTGAGAAGTTTATTGTCATGTAATTTGCTGTAACGTAAGGTCAGAAAAGTGATTTTTGATTCAGCTCCCAGCAAACAATAAATTATAACCATTTTACTATCATAAAAAAAACCCAATGTGCTCACATGCGAGTCAAAATACAACACCAAGAAACATAGAGATAAATGTTTGGTCAAAGGGGTAGGTTTTAGAGACTAACTTAAAGGAGGAAAGCAAAGTAGAAGAGCAGGAGGAAAGTCCAGGGCTTTGGGACTGAGGAAGCTAAAAGCAGAGTCACCAATTGTGGAACAATTTAATATTAGAGCTGCTCCAGAGTCCCAGATTTGAGAAATGGAGTTAATGGGCTGGAGTGGACATAAAGGTAAAGCAGAAATCAACTCATTGTCTCATGATGTTTGAACATTCCTTTACAGTACCTCCAAGTAAGATTCACAAAGCATGGAAGCATTCCTGCTCGTCAAAGACACTTGTGTGCTTAAAATCTAGATTCGGCTGTGTAGGTCTACACACAGGAATACTGTAAAGGGCCTGAAAATTTGACTGGAATCCTGGGAATATCATGTCTTGGCCTGTCCTCCTCACACACTTTCAGCCAGAAGTGGATGTTCCAGCTGATGCATGGACCCTGCTTCTCTCAGGGTGCTGAAGTTTGTGTTTCTGCCTTCCTTAACCTACCAAGGGTGAAAAGTTTGCTCAGTGTAAAAAAAATTTAAAACTTGGAGCAAGATCAGGCAGTATACCCTTTAACTCTGCCCTGCTATAGTAGAACATGAAGAAGGTTTCCTCAGATTACAAAAGCATCTTCACCAAATGTGTCAGTGGAATGAAAATTTTTAGATGAGGTGCAATCTGGGTAAATGCAAGGTAAAAGGCGTTTGGCATGCTTGCCTTCATTGCACAGTCCTTTGAGCATAGGAGTTGGGACATTATGTTGAGATTGTACAGGACATTGGTAAGGCCTCTTCTGGAGTTCTGTGCCCAGTTCTGGTCGCCCTGTTATAGGAAGGGTATTATTAAGTTGTAGAGGGTTCAGAAGATATTTACCAGGATATTGCCAGGTATGGAGGTTTGAGTTATAGATAGGCTTGGACTTTTTTAACTGGAGCTTAGGAGGTTGACAGGAGACCTGATAGAAGTTTTTTTAAAATAATGAGGTATAGATAAGGTTAATGGTAGTTGTCTTTCCCCTAAGATGGGGAATTTTAAGACAAGGGAGCACATTTTTAAGGTGAGAGGAGAGAAGTGTAAAAATAGCATGAGGCAAATTTTTTACAGTGGGTGGTTCATGTGTGGAATGAAGGTCCAATTACAACATTTAAAAGACATTTAGATGGATACATGAATAGGAAAGGTTTAGAGGGATATGGGCCAAGAACAGGCAGGTGAGACCAGTTTGGTTTGGGTTTATGACAGACAGTTGCCCGAGGCTGGAATTAAACCCAGGTCCTTGTCAGTGAGGCAGCAGTGCTAACCACTGAGCCACCATGCTTCCCCTTTCTCCATGCTTCATGAAGTCTTTACTGTCCAAAAAAATGAACATCTTAAATATATTCAGTTACTTGGCTGCCACAGCCTCCTGGAGTAGAGCATTCTGCAGGCACACCATCCTTTGAATGAAGGAATTTTTCATCATCTCGTTCTGAAATGGCCTACTCCCATTCTGAGATTATGACTCCTGATTTCTAGACTGCCCAAACATGGAAAACATCCTTCCTGCATCTAATCTGTCAGCCCTATTGGAATGTCATGTATTTCAATCAGAAGCCAGACCCAGTCAAACTAATCTCACCTCATAGGACAGTCCTGCCATCCCTGGTATCAACTTTGTGAACTTCCACTTCATCCCCTCAAAATCAGGTATATTTGTTTTTGGTAGAGACTCTATAACTGTCAGTGTGGTATAGTTCCCTTGGCACAGTCCCTGTGGAGTATAGTTGCCTTGACACTGACTCTGTGGGGTTTAGTTCCCTTGACACTGTCTCTGTGGAGTATAGTTCCCTTGACACTGACTCTGTGGGGTTTAGTTCCCTTGACACTGACTGTATGGGGTATAGTTCCCTTGACACTGACTCTGTGGGGTATAGTTCCCCTTGACACTGACTCTGTGGGGTTTAGTTCCCTTGACACTGACTGTATGGGGTATAGTTCCCTTGACACTGTCTCTGTGGGGTATAGTTCCCTTGACACTGTCTCTGTGGGGTTTAGTTCCCTTGACACTGTCTCTATGGGGTATAGTTCCCTTGACACTGACTCTGTGGGGTTTAGTTCCCTTGACACTGACTCTGTGGGGTTTAGTTCCCTTGACACTGACTCTGTGGGGTATAGTTCCCTTGACACTGACTGTATGGGGTATAGTTCCCTTGACACTGACTCTGTGGGGTTTAGTTCCCTTGACACTGACTCTGTGGGGTATAGTTCCCTTGACACTGACTGTATGGGGTATAGTTCCCTTGACACTGACTCTGTGGGGTATAGTTCCCTTGACACTGACTCTGTGGGGTTTAGTTCCCTTGACACTGACTCTGTGGGGTATAGTTCCCTTGACACTGACTCTGTGGGGTTTAGTTCCCTTGACACTGACTCTGTGGGGTTTAGTTCCCTTGACACTGACTCTGTGGGGTATAGTTCCCTTGACACTGACTGTATGGGGTTTAGTTCCCTTGACACTGACTCTGTGGGGTATAGTTCCCTTGACACTGACTCTGTGGGGTTTAGTTCCCTTGACACTGACTCTGTGGGGTTTAGTTCCCTTGACACTGACTCTGTGGGGTTTAGTTCCCTTGACACTGACTGTATGGGGTATAGTTCCCTTGACACTGACTCTGTGGGGTATAGTTCCCTTGACACTGACTCTGTGGGGTTTAGTTCCCTTGACACTGACTCTGTGGGGTATAGTTCCCTTGACACTGACTCTGTGGGGTTTAGTTCCCTTGACACTGACTCTGTGGGGTATAGTTCCCTTGACACTGACTCTGTGGGGTATAGTTCCCTTGACACTGACTCTGTGGGGTTTAGTTCCCTTGACACTGACTGTATGGGGTTTAGTTCCCTTGACACTGACTCTGTGGGGTATAGTTCCCTTGACACTGACTCTGTGGGGTTTAGTTCCCTTGACACTGACTGTATGGGGTTTAGTTCCCTTGACACTGACTCTGTGGGGTATAGTTCCCTTGACACTGACTCTGTGGGGTATAGTTCCCTTGACACTGACTCTGTGGGGTTTAGTTCCCTTGACACTGACTGTATGGGGTTTAGTTCCCTTGACACTGACTCTGTGGGGTATAGTTCCCTTGACACTGTCTCTGTGGGGTATAGTTCCCTTGACACTGTCTCTGTGGGGTTTAGTTCCCTTGACACTGACTCTATGGGGTATAGTTCCTTGGCACTAACATTTCCTCTGATACCGGGCCAGGGGAATGTTTCTATGGACACCACCCATTGTAAGAATCTGATCTTCAGGAGAGAGTCTTGACAATGTCACAGTGATTTAATGCCATGTGATGGAGCCTCGAGGACTAAATCTAACCAGCTTTGACAATTCTGTATTTCTAATTGAGATTAATCTGTCTCACTGTCAGAATTGATGAATACTTCTCAGCATAATTAATAAACCTTGTCATTTTTCTTTTCTTCTCTGCTTCTCATCTGTACTGGGGCTAATAAACAACCAGTCCTGTTCCCAGCTTTTGCTCATTATGATTGTGGTGAGTTGGAGAGACCCAAGATTAATCTTTTTGATATAGTCTCACATTCTGCCCAACAGCCCCCTCTGGTGTTACAGCTGGAATCCAGCATCTCTCACGCAAACTTGTGTCTCTTGTGTCAGAATCATTTGGCCCATTTTGACTCTGCCCGTTCTTTGTTGGGTTATCAAACTAATCCCATTCCCATACCATTTCCTTACAGCCTGTTTTTTTTTCCCCAATTCCTTAAAATATTTATCCAATTATTTCTGATTGTTACCATTGAATCTGCTTCCAGCAACCTCTCAGTGCATTGCATAGCATGACAGCTTGTGATGTAAAGAATAAGTGCAGCCTTCTGGTTCCTTTGCCAATTACCTTAAATCTGTGTCCTCTGGTTACTGGTCCCTCTGTCACTATAACAGCTTCTCCTTATTAACTCTATCAAAACGCTTCATGCATTTGAGCATCTCAACCAAAATCTGATCTTTGTTGTAAGAATGAATAATCACTTTGAAATATAAACCAGGATTTCAGCCTGTCATGTTGATCCATTTGTTATTTGACTTTTATTTATAACATCATACAGCTTTTCAAGATAGCATTAATGAACAAATGTGTCAAAGTTTGGGGAACATAAGCAATGATTTGACTAACCATAATGACACACTTTTCAAGAATTTTGCAGAGACTAACAAAGACTGATATACTGGTTGGAATGTGTTTGGCTTGGAGATACAGCAGGAACTGTGAACTGATCAAATTCAAACCAGGTGGCTGACTCTGATTGCTCAGGATGTTGTCATGGGAATGGAGCAGGAATTGGCTGTCTTTGCAAGCCTTTCCCCCAATGTGTGCACATATTACTTTTGCATGCAAAGAAGAGGGCCCTGTATGTGAATAAATGTAACCACAGTATAACCAATCAGCATCACCTTTTCCTGCTATACTTTTGTATTGTTACCTGATATCAAAAAACACATCGAGTTAGACTCCATCTACCACACCCTGAGAAAAGGAACAGGAAATGACATCACCAACCCAAAGAAACCCAAACATATAAATAGAAAGCAGGAACTGTCAGCATTGCTTCACCTGAGGCCCACTGAAGATGTTACCTAGTAAGGTAATGAAACATCTGGAAATGAACCTTTCAGCTCAGCGAGCAAACCTACATCCAAAACCTCAACCTGAGCTGCAAATCTTCTCAAAACTCATTATGAAATTAACTTGTTAGCCCAAAGTAATGCATCAGATCAGATAGTCTATTCATTATTGTGTGTAAGAGCTTTAATAGAGTCACTGGAAGTTAAGAAAGAAATTGTATTTGTGCAGAATATTTAATTTTCGCAGCACATTCCAAACAGCTTCAAAACCAATCATTCCCGCCTTTGTTCATAGCTAATGAATATCAATGATCACATAGCAAGGTCCCATAGATAGCAAATTACATCAAATGTGCATAGAAGCATGGTAACTAAAATTATACTATTGATTCAATGATATAGAACACTAAATATGAAATTCTTGAGGCTAATTCCATGCATATTTGTTATATCTTTTATTAGAATTTTTCCATTTTTGGTTTTCTTTGTTTTCATGGCAGCAGTAACCAAAAGATGAATAACAAATTATCAAAAAGACAAATACTAATCAAGTTCATCACAGGCATCTAAACAAACAATGGGACTGTGATTTATAAAAGATAAAGCCTGCATCTTGCGGTACCTACTGATGGTAATGCATCAGATGTTTCAATATTTTACACCCAGACATTAAATATTCACAGGTTAAGAGATTGCTTTGTTTAAAAGTGTTCCATCCCATTGCTTTTACTGCAAGTATTTCCTAGCGATACTTAGATTCTAATTATATTTTAGGGTTTTTTTTGCTACATTGTAATCATCATTCTGTTGTCATGTTCACGTTATTTTCTAATTTTACACAACTCATTTTATAATGTTTAGGCATTGTAGCCTTACCAGCTAAACATTAGTTTGCAGAGAGAAAACTTTACTTTCAACAGTTTAATGTGGACAAAATGGACAGATTGAGCAAACGTCACAATGATAGTGAGTTTGTGCTGAGCTCATCTGATACTTTCTTGCTCAGCTATTTAGATAGAGTTTTAACCACTTAAACTGAGTATAAGGTAACCAAAACTGATAAGGTGTGGAAAGTTAAATATCTCCTGTTGATATGGAATAAGGTGCATCATGGCACCTGAGTTGCTTCATTAAGGACAGAATCACATTCATTGCTTTGACTATGAAACTAATCATCAATGCAACACAAGTTGCATTTATGTTGAACTTTATTACAACAGAATGCCCAAGCGATGTAAAGGTGGCATTACCAATTAATACATTTTTAACAGCAAATCAGAGAAGGAAATATTAAGACAGCTGACCAAGAGTTTGGACAAAGGAGACATTTTTAAGAGCCTTCTTACAGGGTCAGAAGTGCTGAGGAAGGGTATTCCACTTGAAAGCACAGACACCAGTGTAGAATGAACAAAGCTAGGATGCCTCAGAATTGGAGAATCAGTTGTATCTCAGAGGTCTGTGGGGTTGGAGGAGATTACAGGGATGGGGAAGAGCAAGGCCATAGACGGTTTTGAAAGTGAGGGTGAAACTATTCAAATTGAGATATTGTTTAACTAGGAGCTAAGGTAGGTCAGTAAGAACAGGGGTCTTAGGTGATTATGATCGAACAAATCTTGTACATGGGGTGGAGTGTTTTGGGTGACCTCGGATTTACGGTGATTATAACATGGAGGATTGGCCAGCATTATATTGGAATCATCAGGTCTCAAATCCATAAAGGTACAAAACTATATTTGACAGGTGAGACAGACTGGAGGCCTGTACTAGTGGAGTGCCTCAAGGATCAATGCTGGACCCAATACTATTTGTCATCTATATCTATGATTTGGAATAGAATGTGCAAGGCATGACTAGTAAGTTTGCAGATGATAATAAAATAGGTGGTATCATGGACAGTGAGGAAAGTTTTCAGAAGTTGCAGCTGGGGAAGTGGGCCAAGCAATGGCAATGCCATGAGGGTGGAAATATTTAGTGGCATGAATATGTAATCAGAAGCCTACCTTAGGGACAACTGTGACACAACACTGCAAACAGTTCAGCTCATCGTCAACAATTTGTCAAAGAGCAGGATGGAGACGGTGATTCATGAAAGCAGTTTCTGGCAGCTTCCCAACATCTGTTTGAAGGAAATGCCTGCTGAACTGGTATTGGATATTAAATAAAAACAATCTGACAATTCCGAGACAGTGGCAGAGTCTGCAGAGGTGTTGTTGAACTGTGTGTTGTCAATATATGTGAAATAACCCTGTGCTTTCTGATTACATTGCTGAGTGACAGCATATATGTTGGAAATTAAGATGAATCAAAGATTCAAGCTCCAAACATAATTGAAAATGTCTTTTAAAGAATTATATGGAACTACAGTAAACTTTATTATCTGGCTCTATGGGACCAGGAATGTGCTGATTGATCAGATATTCCTGATATTGGCTGATAGTTTTTCATCATCATTAGCCATGGCTGAGGTCCTGGAAGACTGGAGGGCAGCCAATGTTGTGCCATTATTCAAGAAGGACTGAAAAGAAAAACCTGGGAACTGTATACCAGTAAGCCCAGCATCTGTGATGGTTGTTACTTGAGAGGATTCTGAATTTGGAAATGTAGGACTCTATGATTGTCTGACTCTAATCAAACGATCTACATAATCAATGTAAAAATACACACTAAGTAATAGAAATATAATGCAAAGGGTATGCACATCACTGTTATACTTTATTTATGGCATAAATCACTTAAATAATAAAGCAACTTTGCCTTCAATGAAACTTATCAGCAGAGAGCCATCTTACTCGCACCCTCAATTGACCACTTGGACCTCTTGGTAGATCATGGTATTTGAGGAGAAATTGACTTGAAATTGAATCAACTGTTGATAGTTCATGTGGCCCATTCAACTGAACAGCAAGTATATTTTCACAGAAATAAATAAATTTTTAAAACTGTAATAGTTATGCAGAATAATACAGTAAATTTCATGGTATTTGTGGTTTATATTTTTTCCCAGTTTATCAAGAATGCCAGTTCATGCGGTGACAGTTAAAACAAAGTTTACTGTATTTGCTTGTGCTTTGGAGTAGCGTAGTCACTTTCATAGTGAATTTAAATTCAGAAGCTTTTAATATGTAGCCATTGATGTCACTGCCCAAGAATTCCAACTTAAATTCTGGAGCCTCCTTGAACACCTGCAAACCAATACATTGAGCGGACACATGGGAGATGATCTGTTCACTAAGGGGGTACAGCCAGTTTTCTGGGCGGGTTCTGCATCTTACAACGATTTTCTCAAACTGGAGCAGGAGATCATGGAAATTCAAATTGTGCTGAAAGTGATTTATGCGAAAACGTTTGCAAGTTCGGGTACATTGCACCAAAAAGAAAGTAATCAAGACGAAGCAATTAGGTCCTCACAGTTTAAACGCCTCAAGGGACAGTTTATTTCCAACAGGAATGAGACTCCACATTTTCAAGTGTAACATTTCTGAGCTGGAGCTGTTGAGTGACATTTCAAACAGGACTATGCTCTATGGATCATTAAGCATAAATCCTAATTTTCTGCAGTGAGTTTAATTCATTCCAACGAATAATGCAGCAATTGTTTGAAACTTATGGGGAGGCTGAAGATGTGCTGCTGTTTTTCCATGGCTAACTTCACAACTCAACCAGAAATTTTTCGCAGTTTGAAACGCACAACGTGTTTCTTTCTCACCATAAATTGTTGGATATTTAAACACTTTCTAGTGATAGGGTGCACTTTAAAATTTCATTTACCCAGCAAGTTCCATTTTTTCCATACTCTGTACAATAGGAACCTGACTACATACATGGTTGTGTTATTTCTGGGATCTCCCTCACTTTATAATGTGGAAACAGGACTGAAAACAGGTCATCTGAGAAACTCCTTACAAACTCTCTCCATTCATCAGCTTATCCTGCTTTTGAGGCTTAGCCAGTCTACTAACTATCCAGTTCTTTTATCAGTGATGCAACGCATTTAAAAATCACGGTGTAGACCATCATAAAAAGGTTCTGAAAGCCCATGAAGATTATACCTATTCGATATTTCTCATCCTCTATATATTTCAAGCATAATCGTCATGTGTGGCTTATTACCACTAAAAGGATTCTGTCTTTCCCTTATGAGCTCAACACACTTTGATGTTATCTCATAAGATATTTTCCAGAATTTTCTCAAATTTAAGTGTCATGCTAACTGGTCATCACTTAGCCAATTTGACAATTTGCGAAGTCTTCTGAATTAAAGATGTGAGTCTGTGATTACACTGTGTTCATATGAACTGCAGGTTAAAGAGTTTTAGTTAATACCAGAGAATCGCCACTTTCTGACAATATACAAGATCAGCATTTGTAAAGAAATAACCAGAAATGCAGCTTCCTGTGTTGCCTGTAAGGATAGATTCCAGCTGTCAAAATATCAGAAGGAAGTTATTTAATCTGAAGATTAGTCAAAGTGCAAACTATTCTTTGAAAAGATTAGAATTATTTTACTTGTACAATTCCAACTTGTGTGTTTGTAAATTGTTAAAATACCAACATCTTGTGCCATTAAATAGACCAAATTCAAATTTTACATCATCCAAAGAAATTTAAATATATGCAAGATGTGATTTAATTTGTCCAATTTGAAAAGCAAATTATCGATCATTTTGTCAGGAGAATTGTGTTGAACAGTTAAAATGATTTTGGATAGTTCACCCTGACCCAGTTCCCTACTCTGTACTGCAGCACCTGCTGAAAGGAGTTAACGGCCTGACCTTGTGAGTGTATCAGAAATATCAGTTTGCAACAACCCAAAAAAAAACTTACAAGGAATTTGAAATATCTGTTATGCCATTATGTACTATAATGGCTTAATGGCACGATATTTAACGACTCATAAAACAGATGAGGAAACATAATGTGCATTATGATAAAATTAAGAGAAAGTTGATTATGATGTGGTGTATGTTAACCATGCAAATGAGTACTTTCCCAAAACTAATAAACTATAAAGTGAAGGAGATCAAAATTCAAATTAACTAAAACAAACATGTAGGAGTTTTATTTAATTCTTCAATGATACAACAACAGGAGATGGAGAGAAAGAACCTAAGAGGGAACATCCCGAGTGCCAATTATTCTATTATTAAAAAAGCAAATTCCCATAAATTGATCTCAAAATGTCATAGAAGTGTTAGATTTATCCAATAGAAACACTTTTGTTCAAGACACCATGCAAAAGATACAAAAATGAACTGAAGTCTTTTCATATTCCACTATAATAATCTAAATGGAAATGCTTTAAAAGGACAATGAAGCATTAATTCAAGAGGGAAATGAACAGGAATCAGAAATTCACTTTTACTTCTGGCTGCTCTTGTGAACAGTTGTTCCCTCTCGGATACCAACCACATCTGCTCGGTATGTCTATTCTTGAATCCTATCAGTCATTTGTGACACATCCATATCTTTTTTCATAGTTATTAGCCACCTTCTGAACTACTCTTTTCTTAACAGAGGGTTTGCTTCAACTACCTTCAATTTATTTTTGTTCACCGGTGGGACGTGGGTGTCACTGTATTTGTTGCCCATCACTAATTGCCCAGAAGACAGTTTTAACAGTCAATCACATTGCTAAGGGTCTGTAATCATATGTAAACCAGATCAGGTTAAGGATGGCAGTTTCGGCAGCCCTTCTTGAATTATATGATTACAGATATTTCGGCTATCCTAACAAGGGCTTTTATTTAATTGAGATTACGAACCTGGCTGGTCCGGGGCCCCTTAGGAGAGGAATCCCGCACGAATACGGGTTTTGTTACATTTGATGTTAACACATTCCGAGCATGTATCTCACTACCCAATTTCTTTGTTATCAGTTGGTCTTTTTCTCCTTTCTCTTATTTGAATAATGTAAGAGACTTAATTATACACTCTGGTTAGTTGTAGGTTAGATTAGTAGTTAGTTGAGTTTTGTTTTTTTTTCTCGGTATTTTTCTATTGTTAAAGTTTGGTTATTATTTATTTAAGATTTAATTGTATATCAATGTTTGTACTTGAGAATTTTGTTTATTTTTGTAACCTTGTAAAAATGTTAAATTTCTAATAAAAATATCTATTAAAAAAAAGGATGGCAGTTTCCTTCCCTCAAGGACATTAGTGAACAAGATGGGTTTTTCCTGACAATTGACAATGGCTTCTTGGTCATCATTAGATTCTTAGCTCCAGACTGTTTTTTTAAATTGAATCCAAATTCCACCATCCGCCATGGAAAGGTTTGAACCCAGGTCGCCAGATCATTACCTGGGTCTCTGGATTAATATCAGTAGGTCATCACCTCCCTCAAACGAATTATCGTAACTGCAGTTAACTTAATTTTGATTTCCATTTTTGCTCAAGAGGACAGTTTAATTACCGTATTGCTTTGATGTTAACAATATCAATTATATCTGTCAAATATATATTCTATCAATGATAAAACAAGTCCAATGTCCAATAGTCCCATAATCTGACATCATAACAGGTCAATTCTAATCTAAACCTCCAAAATCTCTCCAGAGTTGGAAAAAAATGCCGATGTGCCAAGATTTAGACCAACAAACTAATGCTCTTCCGATTGCAATGTATTTATTGCAGGGATGGGGAGGGGCTTACTAAATTAACTTCATAGAATCATAGATTATCAAATCCCTACAGTGCGGAAACAGGCCATTAGGCTCAACGAGTCCACACCAACCCTCTGAAGAGTATCCCACCCAGACCCACTCCCCTACCCTATTACTCTACATTTCCCCTGACTAA
The DNA here is from genome assembly GCF_047496795.1 of Chiloscyllium punctatum. Taxonomy (NCBI): domain Eukaryota; kingdom Metazoa; phylum Chordata; class Chondrichthyes; order Orectolobiformes; family Hemiscylliidae; genus Chiloscyllium; species Chiloscyllium punctatum. The sequence continues at coordinate 20,014,198 of NC_092786.1, forward strand.
TGCACCTAGCCTAACCTAATGCACCTCTCTGAACACTATGGGCAACTTAGCATGGCCAATTCACCCGACCTGCACATCTTTGGACTGTGGGAGGAAACCAGAGTACCCAGAGAAAACTCATGCAGTCATGAGGAGAATGTGCAAACTCCGCTCAGACAGTCGCCAGAGGCTGAAATTGAATCTGGCTCCCTGGTGCTTTGAGGACTGTGACTGTAGTTCTGAACAATTGCAAAGGTTACAACTGTTTACATTGTCTATTAGCTTAAATCTAGTGAAATGTACTTGTTTTGATATCATTATCCTCTATGGAACAAATCAGTACGCAAAGTTAGTTTTATTAACTTCTGTTTAGGCATTTATGTAATGTGAGTCTCAATGGCTAAGCCAACATTTATTGCCCATCCTTAGTTGCTCTGATGAAAGGGATGTGAGCTGCCCTCTTCAACCACTGCCCTCCATTTGGTGTAGATACATCCTGAAGACTGTCAGGGAAATGTTAATTTTCTTGGAATTTAAAACTTTGTAAGGAACCTGTCTTTTTATTTTGCACTTTTAAAATCTAGGGGCTGAAATGAGAAAGTGCTGTTTTTAAAGCTAGCATTTGAAACAGTGGCTGCAGTTTTAAAAGCAACTAACGCTATCGTGTCCATAATGTGGAGGTGCCCTTCAGCACCTTCAGGTGTCCATGGCATTCCTCCGCATTTGAACAGATCCAGTCTATACATAGGGCCTGTCCTTAGGGGATGGTTGTTTTCATATGTTTAGGGTGGAAGCTGGAGAAGTGCAGCATTGTGAGGTTATCCGTGGGCTTATGGTAGAGTGAACTACTGAGGTGCCCGTCTTTGATGGAGATGAGTGTGTCCAAGAATGAGACAGCGTAGTTTATCGTGAGTCTGATGGTAGGATGGCACTTGTTGATCTCACTGTGTAATTGTTTCAGTGACTCCTTGCCATGGGTCCAGAGGAAGAAAATGTCATCAATATGTCTGGTGTATAGTGCTGGTTGGAGGTCCTGTGCAGGTATTGTGTAAACTGTTTGAATGAGAAGGAATTGGGTTTTTGATTGTAAATAATTTGGAGTCAAACGAGTATGCAAATGTGGCTTCTGCTGGCAACAAGAAGTTGATTGGCCTACTAGTATTGACTAGTTCCTGATGAGACTTGCCAACAACTATGACTTGGTTCTCAAAGAACTGAACAACTTGGAGCTGGGAACAAGTTACAAAGGGAGAGAGAGAAGTGTTCAGTTTTTTCCCAGCGCAAGAGCAATCTTATCATTCTTTGCAGTCAATTTGAATAAAACTATGACTTTTATCTGATAAGTCAGAGACTTTTTATAAGGAAAACAGCAACCTTTTGTCTGTCACAAACTAGTGGGCATGGCTTGGCTGGTGGTGAGAAGGGCTCTGTTTGTGAGATCCTTTATGCACACCCGGACTCACAGCCGCACCGCACGCTGCCCTCAAAGCGGCTGCGGGGGGGGGGGACGAGACTGTCACACACCTCCTTCTGGAATGTGCCTATGCAGAAGAAGTCTGGAGGGGAATGCAGTGGTGTTTGTCGAGGTTCATCCCGAGCAGCGCCATGACGCGGGACTCCGTGCTCTATGGTCTGTTCCCCGGGCTGCACACCGAGACGAACATCAACTGTGCCTGGAGGATCATCAACTCGGTGAAGGACGCTCTCTGGGCGGTCCGAAACCTGTTGATCTTCCAGCTGAAGGAGTTGACCCCGACTGAGTGTTGCAGACTGGCACATTCCAAGGTTCAGGACTACGTGTTGAGGGACGTGCTGAAGCTTGGGGCAGTTGCTGCCAAGGCACGGTGGGGAAAGACCACCGTGTAACATCTGCCTGCCTAAAGAAGAACAGGGGGCCCATGCAGTTATTTGGGCTCTGCTGATGCCTCAGCTAAATATATGGACATATGATTGATAAATGTACAGACCTGTATATAAAAAAAATTCTGATCTCTGTATGTAAATGTTTATGTATGTATGGCATGACCAACTGTGCAGACCATCAAATTATTTTATGAATAAAGTATATTTTTGAAATTTTTAAAAAAGTGGATGCATTCAGAAAAACGCCTTTGACCACAAGTCCATCAGGAAGTGGCCAGCACTTCGTGAAAAGGAGAGGGCGGATCCTATCGAGTGGTTCCCTGGGCAGACTGTCAAAGTCATTTGGCGGAATGCCTCATTGCCAGAGCTTTCCAGCAAACACCAAGACATGGCTTGGCTGGTGGTGAGGAGGGCTCTGCCTGTGAGATCCTTTATGTAGGCCGGACTCTCTGCCGCACCGCACCCTGCCCTCAAAGCGGCTGCAGGGGGGAACGAGACTGTCACACACCTCCTTCTGGAATGTGCCTACACGAAGGAAGTCTGGAGGGGAATGCAGTGGTGTTTGTCAAAGTTCGTCCTGAGCAGCTCTGTGACGCAGGACTCCGTGCTCTACGGTCTGTTCCCCAGGTGCACACCAAGACGAACATCAACTGTGCCTGGAGGATCATCAACTTGGTCAAAGACGCTCTTTGGTCTGTCCAAAACCTGTTGATCTTCCAGCTGAAGGAGCTGACCCCGACTGAGTGTTGCGGACTGGCACATTCCAAGGTCCAGGACTACATGTTGAGGGACGCGCTGAAGCTTGGGGCAGCTGCTGCCAAGGCACGATGGGGAAAGACCACTGTGTAACGTCTGCCTGCCAAAGAAGAACAGGGGGCCCATGCAGTAAGTGGGCCTCAGCTAAATATATGGATGGTAAACCTGTACATACAAATGATCAATTCTGATCTCTGTATGTAAAGAAATGGAGTGTAAACATATGTATGGCGTGACCAATTGTATAGATATCAAAATAATTTTATGAATAAAGTATATTTTTGAAATTAAAATAAAACTAGTGGATGTATTCAGAAGAAGATGACTAAAGCAAAGTACTGCCCAGCAGCAGTCATCAAGGTCAGCTCCATCTTCAGAAACTATCATAAATCTGCACTAGAATAAAACAAATAACTGTTGATGATGGAGATCTGAAACAAAAACAGAAATTGCTAGAGAAACTCAGCAGGTCTAGCAGCATGTGTGGGAAGAAAGCAGAGTTACTATTCCAAGACTAGTGACTTAGTTTTATTCCTGTGCACCCCCATCTCAATGAATATTTCTTCCATTACCTCAATCTCCATGCACATTTCTTTGGACAGGAGTCCTCTGCCCATCCCACAGACAGCTTCAGCCATTTCAAACACTCTCCCTCCATCTGGAAATCTCTCTTTGGTCATTTACTTGTTCAGTAAGAACTGTTGACATGACATCAGTTACCTTAATTTCTCTGCTCCCCCCTCACCATTCAAACACAGCAGTCTCTGAACTGAGTGCACTCCATGATCTCAGAGTCAATCCTGACTTTGTCATCTAGGTTACTGACAAGGTCCTGTTGTTGTTTTGGTGTACTGACCTCTACATTGTTGAGACTAAGCACCAGCTCTCAGATACCTCCTCCTAACTCCCCCGGACCATGACCATTGAGCATCAGGCCATTGTGTCCACGAATGTCATCAATACCATCTTGTCTGAGGATCTCCCCCTGACAGCTTCCCAGCTCATAGGCTCCCAAACCAGTTCAGCCCACTTCTACCATCTTCCTAATATCCACAAACAGGACTGCCCAGGACTGCCCAGGCAGATCCATTCTTTCTGTCAGTTCCTGCTCCATGGAACATATTTCTTTCTACTTTTCTACTCAACACAGAACAACTTTTCCTTGAACTCCTCTCACTTTCTTCAGGTTAAATGAATAGCTGTGGATACCTACATGGTCCGAATTATGCCTGTCCCTTTGTGGGGTACATGTAGGACAATACTCTTTGTCCTGCTCAAGTCCCTCTCACAAATCTTTCTCTATTACATGGATGACATCATCGTTGTGGTTCTGTTCGCCAAGCTGGGAATTTGTGTTGCAGACGTTTCGTCCCCTGTCTAGGTGACATCCTCAGTGCTTGGGAGCCTCCTGTGAAGCGCTTCTGTGATATTACCTCCGGCATTTATAGGGATTTGTACCTGCCGCTTCCGGTTGTCAGTTCCAGCTGTCCGCTGCAGTGGCCGGTATATTGGGTCCAGGTCGATGTGCTTATTGATTGAATCTGTGGATGACTGCTATGCCTCTAAGAATTCCCTGGCTGTTCTCTGTTTGGCTTGTCCTATAAGAGTAGTGTTGTCCCAGTCGAATTCATGTTGCTTGTCATCTGAGTGTGTGGCTACTAAGTATAGCTGGTCATATCGTTTTGTGGCTAGTTGGTGTTCATGGATGCAGACCGTTAGCTGTCTTCCTGATTGCACAAAACACTCCACGAACACCAACTGGCCACGAAACGACACGACCAGCTATCCTTAGTAGCCACACACTCAGATGACAAGCAACATGAATTCGACTGGGACAACACTACTATTATAGGACAAGCCAAACAGAGAACAGCCAGGGAATTCCTAGAGGAATAGCACTCATCCACAGATTCAATCAATAAGCACATCGACCTGGACCCAATATACCGGCCACTGCAGCGGACAGCTCGAACTGATAACCGGAAGCGGCAGATACAAACCACTATAAATGCCAGAGGAAACATCACGGAAGCGCTTCACAGGAGGCTCCCAAGCACTGAGGATGTCACCTAGACAGGGGACGAAATGTTTGCAACACAAATTCCCAGCTTGGCGAACAGAACCACAACAATGAGCACCTGAGCTACAAATCTTCTCCCAAACTTTGGATGACATCATCGGTGCTGCTTCCCTCTTTCATTCAGCATCGGAAAAATTTATAAATTTAGATTCCAATTTCCACTTTTTTCTCACCTTTACCTGGTCCATCTCTGACTCCTTCCTTCCCTTCCTCAACATCTCTGTTGTTAGTCCTGGGTAAGACTTGCAACTGATTTCCATTACAAACCCATTGATCCCATAGACTATGCATCCTCACATCGTGCTTCTTGTAAAGACTCCAGTCCATTCTCCCAGTATCTGTCTCTGTCATATCTGTTCTGATGATCCACCTTCTGCGGGGGTCGTCAGAAAAGTCCACCTTTGCCGTCAACTGAAGATTCTCTGTTACTGGGGTTGACAGGGCTGTTAGCCATGCCTGACTATCTCTCGCACCTTTGCCCTCACCTCTTTCCTTCCTTCCCAAATATTGATCGGGCTCCTTCAGTCCTCAGTTACCACCCCACCAGCAACATCCACAGGATCATATGCTACCATTTCTGTCACCTCCAGCAGGATTGCAAGAACAAACACATATTCCCCTCCCCTCTTCTATCAGTATTCCACAGGAGCCATTCCTTCTGGGACAACCTGGTCCACTCCTCCTCCACTCCCAACACCTCCCCCATGGCCCCTTTCCATGCAATTGCACAAGGTGTAACGCTTGCCCATTTACCTCCTCCCTCCTCAGTATCCAAGGCCCCAGTCATACCTTCCAGATGAAACAGTGATTTGCCTGTACCTCACTCAATTTATTCTATGGTATTTCCTGTTTACATAGTGGTTTCCTTTATGCAGGGGAGATGAAATGCAGACTGGGTGATTGCTTTGCAGAACACCTATGTTCTGCCCACAGAATTGACCCCGAGCTTTCAATTGCCTGTGACATCAACACACCGTTGTGTTCCCATGCCAACATGTCTGTCTCAGGTCTGTTCAGTATTCCAGTGAGCCTCAGCACAAGCTCGAAGAACGTCTTATCTTCCACTTGGCGACTCCGCAGCCTCTAGGTCTCAACATTGAGTTCAATACTTTTAGAGCCTAAACCCGTCCTTCTGTGTTGAGTTTTGTCTTCTGTTTTATATTCTAAATCTACACTTGCAGCAATCGGCCCATAGTCTTGAATGTTATGACTTTTCAAGTGCTCATTCAAGGACTTTTTACAGGTTGAGGCATCCTGCCTCGATTACCCTCCCAAGCAGTGAATTCCCGATTCCCACTACCCTCTGAGTGAATAGATGTTTCACTTTAAAATTATGCCCTTTAGTGTTGACCCTTAAACCAAGGAGAATAGCTGCTCTCTATCCAGTTTGTCATGTCCTTCAGAACTGTATACACCTCAATCAGATCTCCATCAGCCTTCTCGTCTCTAAAGAAAACAATCTGAGCTTTTCCAGTCTCTCTTCATAGGTAAGTTGCTCTATTCCAGGCAACATCCTGGTGAATTTCCATTGCACCCCCGTCCAGTGCAATCGCATCCTTTCTATACTGTGGTGACCAGAACTGCACACAAAAATCCAGTGGTGGCCTCACCAAAGTTCCAATATAATCTTTCTCATTTCATAACCAGTGCCATGGCTAAAAAGGGCTACTGTCTCATATACCTTCTTAACTTACCTATTGACCTTTCCTCCTACCTTCAGAGAACTGTGGACAACCACCCCAAGATCCTTTTTTAGCCTTGAACTTTCTAGTGTCCTGCCATTCATTGAGCACTCCCATGTCTTGTTACCTCTCCCAAAGTGCATCACCTCACACTTTTCAGAGTTAAATTCCATCTGCTGCTGATCTGTCCATCTGACCAGTTCGTCTACAGCTTCCTGAAACCTAAGACCTTCTTTCTCACTGTCAACTGCCTAACCACTGGTGTCATCTGCAAACTTACTAATCATCTTACTACCTTTTGGCTATAGTGTTTATGTATACATCAAGAGCAATAAATGGCCTGCACTAATCCCTGTGGTACACCATTGGACATCGGCCTCCAATCACACAAGTAGTCTTTGACCACCACCCTCTGTCTCCTGCCACTAAGCCAATTTTGGATCCAACTTGCCATGGGTCCCATTTGGCTTTACCTTCTTTACCAGCCTCCCATGTCAAAGGCTTTGCTGAAATCCATATCATATACACTAACTTATCTCTACACCTGGTCACCTTCACAAAACATACAATCAAATTTGTTAGGCATGACCGCCTTCTGATAAAACCATGCTAACTATCCCTGACCAAACTTTATCTCCACAAGTGGAAATTAATTCTTTCCTTCCAAATTTTCTCCAATCATTTCCCTATGGCACCTACTCATCCATTAATCCTTGGTTTATCTCTATTACCCTTTTTGGAAGGTAGAACCATATAAGGTGTCCCCCCCTCCTCTGGCACCTCCCCTCTTGCCACCAAGTTTATCATTTGTCCAGTCAAACAGTCCTTCATCTTAATTTTAATATATTTAGAATAAAAAGTGGAAGATTTATTTTTTAAAACAACATAGTGGCTCAGTGGTTAACACTGCTGCCTCACAGCACCATGAACCTGAGCAACTGCCTGTGTGAACTTTGCTCATTCTGATGATGTCTGTGTGGTTTTCCTCTAGGTGCTCCAATTTCCTCCTGAAGTCCAAAGATCTTCAGGTTAGGTAGATTGACCATGCTAAATTGCCCATAAGTGGCCAGGGATGTGCAGGCTAGATGGGTTAGGCTTGGGAAATGCAGGGTTGTGGGTTTGGATTAGATGCTCTTCAGAGGGTCAGTATGGGCTCAATGGGCTGAATGGCCTGCTTCCCACTGTAGGGGGCCTGTGATCCTATAATACACACACATTTTATTTTAAAGCACCAATTTTCTTTTATTCCCCCTGGTTTGCTCACAGCAATGACTGTGGCATTCTGGGACACACTAGGACAATTCTGAAAGTTTCACAACTCTGTACGTCCAAACACTAGGCTTACAACTTTATTATCGTTGGACAAAAGTGCATTTGCATATCTTTGTGTAGTACTGTCACACAGATTTCATAGTGCTGGGATGAACAAAGTGTAAAGATTTGTAATATTTCACCACAAGTACTATACAACTTCATTCTTTGATAAACTACGGTGACCAACTGAGTTTAAATAAAAAATTCTTTGAAGAAAGATTGATTAAGTAATTTTGCACGAGCGCAAAATGCTTTCCTTTCTGGTCTTAGCAATTTTAAATCTACTGAAGAAATTTAATTGCTTCCAAGCTTTCCAATGTTATTGTTACAATATTGTTTCCATATTGTATGATGTAATGGCATCATCATTCCATTTCAAACCATGCCATGACAGCTGAGGATTTGAACTGAGGTTATTAAAAAATCTGGAAATTGAAAAAGATTTCACTATTAGTGGAAGTAATCATACAGGTGTCAAATTGTCATTTTAAAAAGTGGTTCTTTTTGGAAAAATATATTTTTCTTTCCAGCAAGATTGAGTTGTAATTTTCATCTGAAGAGGCCTACGAAGATACTCATTCGTATTAAAACTATTAGGAAAGACATCCAGCATCATCAATAATATTAGCATTGCTACCAATATCCAAAAGTCTGGTGCATTTGCTGAAAGTAAATGGGTTTTCATTTTTGCAAAATAAATGTTAAAATTAGAACTTATCTATTGTATCCCAGGGGTTTTGACTGAGCACAAAGAGTGAAACTGTTTTCACGAGCAGGAGGGTCAATAACCAGGCATGGATTGAAGGCAATTGGCAGAAAGAATATTTCATTTTCATGCAGTGACTTTTTACTAACTATGTGCTGCCTGGAAGTGTGGTGGAAGCAGATCCAATTGACTACAAAGGGAATTGGGTACAACATGAAAAAGATATATTTGCAGGGTTATGTTAAAAAAAAGTTTTTAAAAATATGTTAAATGTTTAAAAAATTGATCATTTGTTCCTTGAAAAAAACACACCTTTATTAATGACAAATTAATCTGCAATTTTAGGGAATTAACAGATGCATTTGTGAATTGTGGATTTCCAGAACTTGTAGGTCAATTAACCCTACTTTATTATCAGTTTCCTCAGGAGTGATTATTAATAGAGTAAGTGCCTTTGTAATAATGTGATAATTGTTATTGAAATGGCAAACAGCCTTCTCAATGCAGAAAGAGAGCACTTTGAACTGTTGAGTCTTATTAACAAACAGTTCAAAATAGTTCAAGCGTTAATTTCTATACGTTGTTTACTCTGTTTCTTTCCTCTATCTCTCTCTCTGCTTCTCCAGTCTTTCTTCATTTTCTATTTCTCTTTCTGTGATACCTTGTTCTGTCTGTCTCTTTCCAACCTTTAAATCTCATTGGTCTCATTAATAGGGAGTTGTCCCATTATTCACCAGCCTTACTTCCAACCAGTTGCAAGGCAAAATGTTTGAGCTGAAGGGTGCAGGAAAAATATCTAACAAGGCATATTGTGAGACATCTGCTTCAAAATGATCTGGATTCTCACAGATCGGTATGGAAAATCTTAAAGGAGGCTAATAAGGATTGTCAATCTCACCATGGTGTAGTGTGAGGGCTGATTTATTTAACAGCCAGAGAAATCAGAAACAAAATGACAACCAGAAGGTAGAAAGAGCATATTTTTATGTTTGTATGCTCTCGAATGCAGCCTATTAATAAGTAGATAAGAGCCCAGAATAGCAGACAGAAAGCATCCATCTTTCTCTCCCTCTATCTATCTTCCTCAGGGGAAAGTACTAGAAAAACAAGGAAATTTAAAAAATAATTTATAGAAATAAAGATCATATGGTGGGTCTACCTGAAAAATCATTGCACTGAAGAATAAATAGTATTGTACAGGCAATGTTATGTCATAATTGCAAATGTAAAAGTACTGTGAGAAAATAATTTCTCACTTTATTGGCTGAACTTTTGATCTTTGGAATTTTTGTTTACTCCATCAGTATTCTTATTCCATCCATAGCTTGTGGATTAAACCATTTGACTTTTGTCTTAATTTTAATTGTGCATGTGTATTTGGGTTTTGAAGAAGTATGGATAAGAATCATATATTAGAAATTCTTCCTGTTTTCTTCTCATGTTAAAGTTGTGTTAAAATAAATAGTTAATTTCTGTTACTGATGAATTGTTCAATAGTGTCTTATTTGTGATTGAGTGTGTATTTGTGAGTTTTGAAGGAACATTGTGTACGTTGCATTGTCATAGAGCAGAAATCTATTGTCTATTTTTGTTAAGGTTAAATGTATTACAATAAATAGGAGTTTTTTTTTTCTGTTACTGATGAAACCTGATGTGAGTTGCTCTTGTCCTGAGTACATAGAACATAGAACTTTACAGAGCAGTACAGGCCCTTCGGCCCTCGATGCTATGCCGACCTGTGGAACTAATTTGAAACCTTTCTAACTTATGCTATTCCATTCTCGTCCATATGCCTATCCAATTGCCATTCAAATGCCCTTAAAGTTGGCAAGTCTACTACTGTTGCAGACTTGTGCATTCCACACCCCTACTACTCTCTGACATGTTCTATATCCACCACCCCTCAATCTAAAGCTATGTCTCCTCGAGCTAGCCATCACCATCCAAGGAGAAAGGCTCTCACTGTCAAACCTATTTAACTCTCTGAGTATCTTATGTATCTCAATTAAGTCACCTCTTAACCATCTTCTCTCTAATAAAAACAGCCTGAAGTCTCTCAACCTTTCCTCATAAGACCTTCCTTCCACACCAGGCAACATCCTAGTAAATCTCCTCTGGGTGGCACGGTGGCACAGTGGTTAGCACTGCTGCCTCACAGCGCCAGAGACCCGGGTTCAATTCCCGCCTCAGGCGACTGACTGTGTGGAGTTTGCACGTTCTCCCCGTGTCTGCGTGGGTTTCCTCCGGGTGCTCCGGTTTCCTCCCACAGTCCAAAAATGTGCAGGTTAGGTGGATTGGCCATGCTAAATTGCCCGTAGTGTTAGGTAAGGAGTAGATGTAGGGTTATGGGTGGGTTGCGCTTCGGCGGGGCGGTGTGGACTTGTTGGGCCGAAGGGCCTGTTTCCACACTGTAAGTATACTAATCTAATCTAAATCTAAATGAACAATTCCCAAAGCTTCCACATCCTTCCCATAGTGCGGTGACCAGAACTGTACACAAGACTCCAAATGTGGCTGCACCAGAGTTTTGTTCAGCTGCAGCATGATTTCCTGGTTCCGAAACTCAGTCCTTCTACCAATAAAAGAAAACACACCGTATGCCATCTTAACAACCCTATCAACGTGGGGGGCAACTTTCAGGGATCTATGTACCTGGACACAGAGATCTCTCTGCTCAGCTACACTACCAAGAACCTTACCATTAGCCCAGTACTCTGCATTCAGGTTACTCCTTCTAAAGTGAATCACTTCACAATTTTCTGCATTAAACTCCATTTACCACCTCTCAGCCCAGCTCTGCAGTTTATCTATGTCTCTGTAACCTACAACATCCTTCGTCACTATCCACAACTCTACCAACCTTAGTGCTATCCGCAAATTTATAAACCCATCCTTCTCTGCCCTCATCCAGGTCATTTATAAAAATGACAAACAACAGTGGACCCAAAAAAGATCATTGCAGTAACCCACTAGTACTCTAGGATGAATATTTCCTACCAACCAACACCCTCTGTCTTCTTTCAGCTAGCCAATTTCTGATCCAAACTGCTAATCATCCTCAATCCCATGCCTCTGTATTTTGTGCAATAGTCTACCATGTGGAACCTTATCAAATGCCTTACTGAAATCCATATAAACCACATCAACTGCTTTAGCCTCATTCACCTGTTTGGTCACCTTCCCATACAACTCAGTAAGGTTTGTGAGGTACAACCTACCCTTCAAAACACCGTGTTGACTATCCTTAATCAACTGATTCCTTTCTGGGTAATTATAAATCCTATCTCTTATAATCCTTTTCTAATGCTTTATCCACAACCGAAGTAAGGATCATAGGTCTACAATTTCCAGGGTTATCCCTACTCTCCTTCTTGAACAAGGGAACAACATTTGCTATCCTCCAGTCTTCTGGCACTATTCCTGTAGATAATGATGACATGAAGGTCAAAGTCAAAGGCTTGACAATCTCTTCCCTGGCTTCCCGGAGAATCCCAGGATAAGTCCCATCCCCCCAGGGATTTATCTATTTTTACATTTTCCAGAATTGTTAACACCTCCTCCTTATACACCTCAATCACATCTAGTCTAGAAGTCTGTATCTCAGTATTCTCCTCGACAACATTGTCTTTTTCTCGTGTGAATACTGACAAAAAATATTCATTTAGCACTTCCCCTACCTCCTCTGACTCCATGCACAACTTCCCACTACAATGCTTGATTGGCCCTAATCTTACTCTTGTCATTCTTTTATTCCTGATATACCTATAGAAAGCCTTAGGGTTTTCCTTGATCCTATCTGCCAATGATTCCTCATGTCCCCTCCTGGCTCTTTTTAGCTCTCTCTTTAGGTCTTTGCTGGTCGTGGTCATACAGTCATAGAGTCATAGAGATGTACAGCATGGAAACAGACTCTTCAGTCCAACTTGTCCATGTCAACCAGATATTCCAACCCAATCAATCCCACCTGCCAGCACCTGGCCCATATCCCTCCAAACCCGTCCTATTCATATATCCATCCAAATGCCTTTTAAATATTGTAATTGTACCAGCCTCCACTTCCTCTGGCAGGTCATTCCATAAGTGGATCACCCTCTGCACGAATAAGTTGCCTTTAGGTCTCTTTAAAATCTTTCCCCTCTCACCCTAAACCTATGCCCTCTAGTTCTGGACTGCCCACCCCAGGGAAAAGACCATGTCTATTTACCCTATCCATGCCCATCATGATTTTATAAATCTCTAGAACCTCCGATGCTCCAGGGAAAACAGACCCAGCCTATTTAGCCTCTTCCTATAGCTCAAACCCTCCAACTCTGACAATATCCTTGTAAATTTTTTCTGAACCCTTTCAAGTTTCACAACACCTTTCTGATAGGAAGGAGACCAGAATTGCATGCAATATTCCAACAGTGGCCTAACCAATGTCCTGTACAGCTGTAACATGACCTCCCAACTCCTGTACTCAATACTTTGACTAATAAAGGAAAGCATACCAAACACCTTCTTCACTATCCTATCTAACTGTGACTCCACTTTCAAAGGGCTATAAACCTGCATTCCAAGGTCTCTTTGTTCAGTAACACTCCCTACGACCTTACCATTAAGTGTGTAAGTCCTGCTAAGATTTGCTTTCCCAAAATACATCACCTTGCGTTTATCTAGATTAAACTCCATCTGCCCCTCCTCAGCCCATTGGCCCATCTGATCAAGATCCTGTTGTAATCTGAGGTAATCTTCTTCGCTGTCCCCTACATCTCCAATTTTGGTGTAATCTGCAAACTTACTAACTGTACCTCTTATGCTCATATCCAAATCATTTATATAAATGATGAAAAGTAGAGGACCCAGCACTGATCCTTGTGGCACTCCACTCGTCACAAGCCTCCAGTCTGAAAAACATCTCCACCACCATCCTCTGTCTTGTACCTTTGAGCCAGCTCTGTATCCAAATGGCTAGTTCTCGCTGTATTCTGTGAGATCTAACCTTGCTAACCAGTCTCCCGTGGGGAACCCTGTCGAATACTGAAGTCCATATAGATCACGTCTACCAGTCTGCCCTCATCAATCCTGTGTTCAGTCCAGCTGTCCCGGAGAGGGGTGGGGGCTGGAAGGGGGTCAGGGTGGGGATGGATGGGGGTCATGTGGGGAGTGGGGTTGGGGGCAGACGGGGGAATGGTGTTGGATAGGGTTTGGGGGTACGGGCGGGGGAGGTGTTGGACGGATATGGTGGGTGGGCAGGAGTGGTGTTGGATGACATTTGGAGGCAAGGGCGATGGGGCAGTGTTGGATGGATTTTGGGACTGGGCAGTGGGGCGATTTTGGTTGGGATTTGGGGGCAGGCAGAGGGCGGTATTGGACGGGGTTTGGGAGCAGGCGGGAGATGGGGTTTGGGGGCGGGGTTGGGGGCGCGGGCAAGATCTCGCGCATGCTCTGCTGCTGCTAGTCTCCTGAATTGGAGAGCAGTCTTAATAGAAAACTCTGAACCCCAGAGGAAAGGCATTGAATCGATTAACCGAATAATCAATTATCTGAATGAAATAGTGCCCACCCATCTCGTTAGGATAATCGAGGTTCCCCTGTACATGTACGTCCTGTCCCTAAGGATTCCCTCCCACAACTTGTCCACCACCGACATCAAGCTCACTGATCTATAGTTCCCTGGCTTGTCCTTACCACCCTTCTTAAACAGTGGCACCACGTTAGCCAACCTCTAGTCTTCCGGCACCTCACCTGTGACTGTCGATTATACAAATATTTCAGCAAGAGGCCCAGCAATCACCTCCCTAGTGAGTGAGACAAAATAATTATTTTGGTAGTCTGATTGAAATTTTATACATTTAGACATTTTGTAATGGCTAGTGGAATAGCGGAACAATTATAGGCCTACTCTTCCCATGACACTCTCCAGGGATTATGTTTGAATAAAAATGTTTAGCAACACAACCAATGTGTATGGAGTTGTTAATTATTACAAATCTTCCTTTGATTAAGTGCAATTATTTGGACAGCAGAGGAGACATAAACAAGATTGGTGAAATGCCCTCTTTAATTAATTAGCAGGGACAACTTAATAGTTTCTAATTCCCATTATGTATTCTGTTGATGATTAGGTTTAGGAATGATTATATAATTAAATGTATTTTGTTAAGTATTGATATAGAACATTTTGCCCGTGTACAGAACAGTTATACTTCCTACTCTGTCTGTAATGCTCCTTGTGAAAATCAGATGAGTTTATCCAGGGAAGGAAAATTGGCTATTTTTCTGTTTAAGCTCTTTGTAACACTAGCACATGTGGATTAGCATACACTCTATTCTGATTATCTCTAAATATAGTTCAATTTCATACTATTTATAGTTTTTTGCAATGACTTTTTTTTGAATGGGCTGAACAGGATCGATGAAAATTTTGGTGTTTTCTACACGCCATGACTTTTCCATTTGACTTCTAGCACAGAGCAAAATGTTCTCACTCAGTATGGTTTACTGTTTTGCAAGCTATTGATTAAGGGGAGGATGACTATTGTGGGGGGTTCGGGGGGGGGGGGGGGGGGGGGGAAGGTAAAATCACATTCTAAACTGTTCTCCTAAAGGTGTACCTGGAACAACATCCTTCCCTGAGGAAGATGTAAGTAAAGAGAGGAAAGGTAGTAGTACCATCACTGATGATTCCAGATGTATGTAAAATAGTCAATCAAATTACAGTCCCTGGTCATTACATCCAACATAGCATTTTGTATATTAAAAAAGCCTATTATAAAAAACACAGAAAATACTCACAGCACTTTAATAAACAAGAAAATCCTAACCAATTTTGAAGATGATACAGAATCATTATTGTCATTTACTAACATATTTTCATGTTAGTGCATTTTAAGTGCAAGTACAAACATAAAATTTTGAATATTATTCTGTCTAGAAAATTATGTAGTATCATAAAGAGTAAAACTTTGGATTTGATAAAAGATTAAAAAGGTGGATTGATTATAATGCTTTCCAATAATTATCTGAAAGCATGAAATTCATTTTTCACTGTGAATAATGCAGAAAGGCACAAAGTCATTTTAGTTGATGTTAATTAGACGAAGAATTCATGGAAATTCAATTCGGTGTGCTGAGATAAATATGAAGCATCTAAAACATTAAGTTGATGATTACTGCAGAGAGTGCTCTGGGATGTACTATATTTAGGTTAGATTTTTCATTATGAGTTCTGTACTAATGAGAGGAGCCTTAATTTGTTCATTATAAAGTTACAAAATTCCTAATTTACCTAGGTATAAACAAGGCAATTTTCAGAATTCTAAAATAGGTGCTTGGTTGTTCTGACACTGAATGGATATATAATGAAATATACTCAATGACAGACATTGTACAAAATCAGCCACATCTGAGACACCTTGAAGCTGTTTTATACATACTAATAATCCAATTTTTCCAGTAATATTTGAGGTGAGAAAGATGTTGCTTCTGATATTTTTAGTGTAAATTTCTTTCATTGATAATGTTGATAAATGTAATAATAAGCCAAGCTGTTAACATAACGAGTTGTGATTAGAGGGTGACAAAATTCAATGTCACTGCTTTTTTTCAAAGTAACACAAAGGAATTGCAATTTGTATTACACATTGAGTAAAATGTTTGGTACTAACTTAGGAAAACAACGTAATTTAAGATCAGAAGTTACATCTGAAGATTTTAGGATGCTACAGCTACTTCCTTTGGAAGATGCATTTCATTTGGCACTGCCAGCTTTTCCTCTGATGGGGTCATCTTGTGGAAGAATTTATGACCACGTGCATCAGTGCTTTCATAGACATAACCTGGTGGAGTTGGATAGCTGGCAGGACAGATTTCTAGCCTCTTTGGTGTATACTCAGTACGATACAAGGTTCCAGCGTCAAATGGTATTGAGCTATGTAGAGGGGTATCTGATGGTTTAAAGCTATGAGTTGGTTTAATTGGATGAGGAACATAATTAGCTTTAAAGGTTGTTAATC
This sequence comes from Chiloscyllium punctatum, assembly GCF_047496795.1. Lineage (NCBI taxonomy): Eukaryota > Metazoa > Chordata > Chondrichthyes > Orectolobiformes > Hemiscylliidae > Chiloscyllium > Chiloscyllium punctatum. The sequence continues at coordinate 20,030,575 of NC_092786.1, forward strand.
CATCAAATTTTGCATCTGGTATTCCCATTTCTTCAACCCTTTTGATTATCTCTGGCTTCTTTATATCCCATGTTTTGAAGTCATCTTTCATTGTGGTACTCCCTTGGAAGGGAGCATGGACCCTTCTTGTCAATGCAGGTTTAAATGGAGTTGGTGGCTTGACTTTATGCCCAACGTAATCAAGGTGGGAAGTGCTATTCAAATCCATTGGACCTTCTGGTTGCACATAATCTGGATGCTTGTGGACGTATGGCAAGGTGATAGGCCATGCCTGAAAACGATCACGGAATTCTGAGTTGCCATCAAAGGGAGCATCTGATCCTATCTTGCCAGGATCAGGTTTGAAGCTTTTAGTCGGATCTCCATGCAATCCCCTAAAATCACGACGGTGAGTAGTGATGCTGTCAAAAGGTATATCACTTGGTTTGTATTCATCTGGTGGCTTAATGTATCGATCTCCCAGTGGATGAGGAATATAAGCAATTTTGTGATTTGTTAGACCATCAAAGGGAACATCAGATACCCTAGGTGCATCAGGAGGTTTGAAACTCTCCCTTAGTGCATATCCTTTGGGACCAAAGTCATCTTGAAATGTAGATGGATTTCCAAACCGTGAGGTAGGTGGGCAGTAAGGTTCTGCAGCTTTAGGCTTCCTTTTGGGAATGTCCCAGAGTCGGTAATCATCTTTTTTGAAAAAAAAAAGCACTAGTATATTAGTCTTTGGCTTCATAAATATATTGCGCAATTCTTGGATGTGACATTACTATGACTCTGAGAAAATTTAAAATGATATACACATCCCAATATTTTTGTACCAGTGTTGAAAGAAACTGAAGGGGCAGAAATGGCTTACTTGATCACAATGCTGAAGAGCTATCTACTTTACATTATCACAGGGAGCAGTCTGAATGTAAAAGATATATAAAAATATGGCAAACAGACAGTTATGTTGGACAGTGAATGTAACTTGATTCAAAGGTAAAGTCAGAAATATAAAGCATCCAACTTTCATTACTGTAACTGCTATACGTACAGTAGTAGTGACAAATTCAGTCATAAAAGCAAGACAACTTTGAGATGATCATATTTCTGACTTTACCTTTGAATCAAGTTACATACACTGTACAACATATTTGTCTGTTTGCTATATTTTTATCTATCTTTTACATTTTAGTAAGGTGTTCAACAAGCTTCCTCATGGTAGACTGATTAGTAAGGTTAGATCGCATGGGATACAGGGAGAACTAGCCATTTGGATACAGAGCTGGCTCAAAGATAGAAGACAGAGGTTGATGGTGGAGGGTTGCTATTCAGACTGAAGGCCTGTGTCACAAGGATCAATGCTGCATCCACTACTTTTTTGTCATTTATATGGATGATTTGGATGTGAATATAGGAGGTACAGTTAGTAAGTTTGCAGATGACACAAAAATTGGTGGTGTAGTGGACAGCAAAGAAGGTTACCTCAGAGTACGAAGGGCCAAGGAGTGGCAGATGGAGTTTAATTTAGATACATGTGAGGTGCTGCATTTTGGAAAGTCAAATCAGAGCAGGATTTAAACACTTAATGGTAAGTTCCTGGGGAGTCTTGCTGAATGAAGAGACCTTGGAGTGCAGGTTCATAGCTCCTTGAAAGTGGAGTTGCAGGTAGTTAGGAAAGTGAAGGAGACGTTCAGTATGCTTGCCTTTATTAGTCAGAGCACTGAGTTTAGGAGTTGGGAGGTCATCTTGTAGCTGTACAGGACATTGGTTTGGCTACTTTTGGAATATTGAGTCAATTCTGGTCTCCCTCCTTTTGGAAGGATATTGTGAAACGTGAACGGGTTCAGAGAAAATTTACAAGCATGTTACCAGGGTTGGAGGGTTTGAGCTACAGGGGGAGGCTGAATAGGCCAAGGCTGTACTCCCTGGAGCATCGGCGGCTGAGGGGTAACCTTATAGAGATTTATAAAATCATGAGGGGCATGGATAGGGTTAATAGACAAGCTATTTTCCTTAATGTGTGGGAGTCCAAAACTAGAGAACATAGGTTTAAGGTGAGAGGGAAAAGATTTAAAAGGGACCTAAGGGGCAATTTTCATATAGAGGGTTGTGTGTGTATGAAATGAGCTGCCAGAGGAAATTATGGAGGCTAGTACAATTACAACATTTAAAACGCATTTGGATGGGGATATAAAACAGAAGGGTTTAAAGGGATACTGGCCAAATGCTGGCAAACAGGACTAGATTAATTCAGGTTATCTAGTTGGCGTGGACGAGTTGGACCAAAGGGTCTGTTCCCATCCTGTACATCTCTATCTTTTTGACTTACTGTTGCTCTGAGCTGCAGACACTATGAATGCAATTAAACATAACACTTTCAAAAATGTTATAGTTCACCTTTGTATGTCGGTACAGTGTCTATTCTTCCTCCTTTCCCAGGTTTTGGTGGTGGAGGACGCATACTTTTTGCAGGCTTAATTTTGTGAGGACTGAAGTCTACCTTATAGGTTGTATGGTGATCCACCTCACCAGATTTTGGTCTGTAGTCATGCTGCATTGGCTGTGGTCGCTGTGTAATTTCATGAGGTATATAATCTGTTCTGCAGATAGGGAAGGAAAAATCAAATGTCACTTTAAAATAGTATCTTTATTGTATTAACCTCTTGATTATTTCTTCAGCAATAGAATTGAAATGCCTGGCACTTTCAAAAGTGCAGAGGAAGTCTGCAAGTCAAGCAAAATAAGCCATTTTACATTGCTATGCACGACAGAATCTACCAACGCTCGCCTCTGCTACACAGAGGATGCAGGAGGAAGCTCAGGAAAAAAAACCAAGATGAATGATTAGTAAAAATGCAAGGACTTGTACAACCTTGACTTATTTATTGTGTTATAATATATATCAGCATAATAAATTGTAACATTTGGATGACAGGAATTATACAAATGCCTAACGCTTTGTAATTACACAAAGAAATGCTACGAAATCATTTAAAATGAAAATAACAAGATATACAAATGATTTTATACATGATGGACAGAGAATATGATGCACAAATTCACCTTGATGAATATTGCCTCATTTAAGAGAAAATATTAAAATTGAATAACACTTGGCAATCCAAATGCATTAACTTAGGTCCTTCAAACTGGGTCCATATTTCCTAAATTCTGTGACCTCCCTCAGGTCATGGTTTCTGCATTTATTTCACACTTTCCCAGCAATTAACCAACTTTTTAATAATCATTTTTAATGAAAAGTCTAACAGAAAGGAGAGGAGATATCCAAAGAAATCCACGCTGGGGCATGGTTCTTTACCAAATACAGAATGGTTTCTTTGGTGGTCAGCAGAGGACGCACTGAGATGTGTTTCTTTAAAATTATTTTTAAACATTCAGTCTCTCTCTAGTGTCACCTCTCTCTCACCTTCAGCAAATCTCTTACTTTAATGTGAAAAACAAAGAATGGAAGTGAACTAGGCTGACACTGCCATCAACAGGTTTAGAGAGGTAGGTCAAGATGGCAGCAGGTGAAATACAAGTGGCTCCAGCGACATCTGTGAGAGAGATGGAATGTGAGAGGGATGGAGGAGATGAAAGCGAGAGTGAGACACTGAAGAAAGAGAGGAGACATTGGGTTGAGAAGGAGACATCTGAAGGCAAGAGAGAAGGAGGGTGTGACATATGAACATGTGAACCAGGAGCAGGAATAGGTCATTTGGCCCCTTGATCTTGCCCTGCCATTTACTAAGTTCATAGTTGATCTGACTATAACCTCAAATCCATATTCTCACATCCTCTAATGACCTTTCATCCCTGTGCTAACTAAGAATCTATCCACGCTACCCTAAAAATACTTTAAAATTCTGGCAACATCACTCACTTAAACATTTAAAGGTTAATTTGTTTATTAATCAAATGAGTTATTCTTCCTTTTGAAAAATACATTCGCCTGGCTCTGGCTTTCAAGTTTACATGTATTTCTGGAACAACAAGAAACAAGCAAAAAGAATGATTAAATCCTATTTCATATCTTCCTCTTTGGTATTGGTCCAAAAACGTACTTGGTAGGTTTAAAGTAGAGGTCTGGGGAGAAAATAATGTCCTGGATCATCATTTGCAAGACAGTAGCATAAAAGTTTCCCCTGTCACCACATACATCTTGCAAACTCCCTTCACATTGTAGGATCTCCTTTCCTGATAGGAGTGAAATTGAACCGATCACCCAAGACACAGATTGGAGGTGACAACTGAGGCTGCTGAGTGCCAAGGCAGGTTAGTTAAAAGGCCCACCTCAGTTTACAGGGACCTTTTCTTTAGCTCATCCTTAGGTACTCAATACCACACAACCTCTGCCCAATTCCCATACCCAATCCATGTCAACCAATGCCAACTCATGTCCTCCCCAAACCAATATGGTCCTTTATACCCACTATGTTGGCTCATGCTGCTCCACCCATTCCCAATGGCTCCTCATACCTTCCACGACAACTCAGTGCCTCAAACTCATCCCATGGCCCCTTATATCTCACGTTAACTTAACGCCCATTCGTGCCAACCCACCAACATGAAAGTACTCCATATCAACTCGTTCTTTAAGGTGAAACAAAATTCATTCTAGATATCTGTTACAGCCTTCATTATGTCAAAAAAAAACCTCCCATTCTTGAAAGCCCAGGTTTGGACTGATAAGTGATATTTAACATTCATGCAGGCAATAATCATCTCCAAGAGAAAAATCTAACTATCACCCATTGAGATTCTTAGCATTGCCATTGTTGAAACTCCCACTATTAACATCCTGGTCATTAGCATTAACTAGAAACTGAAATGGACAGTCATATAGTCACAATCACAGTAGGAAACCTCGTGAATGTTGGGCTAACTTTAAAGGCCAAGTTAACTCTTTAAAAAAGGGGCAGCACAGTGGTTAGCACTGCTGCCTCACAGCGCCAGAGACCCGGGTTCAATTCCCGCCTCAGGCAACTGTCTGTGTGGAGTTTGCACATTCTCCTCGTGTCTGCGTGGGGGTTTCCTCCGGGTTCTCTGGTTTCCTCCCTCAGTCCAAAAAAAAAGTGCAGGTTAAGTGAATTGGCCATGCTAAATTGCCCATAGTGTTAGGTGAAGGGGTAAATGTAGGGGAATGGGTCTGGGTGGGTTGCTCTTCGGAGGGTCGGTGTGGGCTTGTTGGGCCGAAGGGCCTGTTTCCACACTGTACGTAATCTAATCTAATAAATACTGTGGTTACAAGAGCAGGTCAGAGGCTAGGAATCTGGTGAGTAAGTTGCCTCTTGCCTCCCAAAGGCTTGCCAACCATCTACTAACTAGAAGTTAGGAGTGTGATAGCAGACTCTATTTGCCTGATTGAGTGCAGCTACATCAACACTCAACAAGCTTGACACCATCCAGGACCAAGCAGCTGTTTGCTTGGCACCACATCCACAAACACTCACTCTCTTCACGATCTTGCTCAGAAGCAGAAGTGTGTACTATCTGCAAGTTGCACTGCAGAAATACTTAGACAGCACCTTCGAAACCATTACCGTCCAGAAGGACAAGGGCAGCAGACACATGAGAACACTATGACATACAAACCACTAACCATCTTGACTTGGAAATATATCACTGTTCCTTTACTGTGGTTAGGGAATGCCCTCCCTAACAACATTGTGAATCAACCTCTCAAAATGGAGTGGTTCAAGAAGGCAACTCAACACCATCCTCTCAAGGGCAAATAGGGGTAGATAATAAATACTGGCACAGCCAACGATGTTAACATCTTGTAAATTAATTTGATAAAAGACCATTTGGATACACAAATCAGATGATTCAAATGAGCTGGGAAAATATGTTTTTTTCAGACAAATAGTTCAGGAAATGGGACTAGTTCAGTTTGAGATTCCTGGTCAGCATGGATGAGTTGGATCGAAGGGTCTGTTTCAATGCTGCATGACTATGACTCTATCCCACTAATTGTAGAGACACTATTGTTGTAATGTTTAAAGTATAATAAAAAAGCTAGCAAGAATAAATAACCTATTTTCCTCTTAGCACTTTCAGGACTTCTTGCCAGGGTGATGGGGAACAATGTACAAGTGTGACTGGAGCATTCTGAAAAGGTTAAGGGGCTGGGGACAGTCCTTTTCCTATTATTCTTTGCTACTCGTCCACATGCATGAGTGCATTATATGACACATTACTAACGAGACAACCTCCAAATTTAAAAGGCTGCCTTGCAACTAGATTATAACAATTATTCCTCTTCGTTTCTATAACCAAACTCAAAGAATCAGCAACAGATGTCGCAGTGCCAATTGCAGAGTTAACTGGATCCTAAAAGGGATTTACAACATACAAGCAGGAACATGACATACTCTTGTCACTAATACTGCTTTTAGAAACAAAAACTGAAATATTATTGTTAACTCTTCCTTTTCTCCACAGCTGCTGCCAGACATGCAAGGTTTTTCCAGCAATTTATGTTTTTGTTTCTGATTTCCAGTATCTGCAATTCTTGGGTTTTTTTTGTTTATGGTTTTTAGATGCTTTTCAACATAACATGAACAAATATCAACATAAAGGGAAAGTCTTGTGGATAACCTTTAACTAAATATTCTAATTAAAATAGTTATACTGTATTCAAACTACATATAGACAGTTTCTTTCTAAATGATTATGTCATCAGTAGATGAATGAATTGATATCTGAGTTGATTTGGTGTTGAGGATAATGTTGATGAGAATGTTTTGGGAATGTACAAAGCGTACTCCCGTGCTGTTTAGCTGATGTGGCAGCTGGACCTAATTACTACAGATGCTGGAATTTGTAGTGAAAACAGAAAATGCTGGAGATCACTGCAGGTCAGGCAGCATCTGCGGAGAGGCAGACCAAGCTAATGCTTTGAGTCTAGATGACTCTTCAGCAGAGCACCTCAGGCTACTGTGGCACTTAGCTAAACATCCCCTGTGTTAAAAAAAAAGCCATTTAGCTTTAGTTGTTTGAAACTCATCTCAGTGTAGACATCTACTGACTACAGTCTTGGTCTGTTTTAAGGTGTGAATCAATTCACTGTTCCTCAATCTGGTTTATTCCCAGCTGACATTTGATGACAAAGTTGTGAAGTTCTTCAAAACCATGGTTAGAGACAAAAAAAACTGCTGATGCTGGAATCCAAAGTAGACAGGCAGGAGACTAGATGAACACAGCAAGCCAGGCAGTGTCAGAAGGTGGCGAAGTCAATGTTTCGGGTGTAACCCTTCTTCAGGACTGGGTGTGGGTGTGGGGGGAGCTGCAGGTAAAGGGGGTGACAGCTGCGGGTGGTGAAATGGGGTTAGGTGAAAACAGGTAGAAGGTACGACCTGATTGGTCAATGGGAGGAATTAATCCGATTAGTAGCAGGGAGGAGTGGAAGAGGGGGGAGGGCTGAAAAGAGATGCAGGGGATGGGGAGGAAGGCTACCTCCTTTCCAGCCTCTTCAAAACCATGGCAGATTAATATTGTTGAAGATTTGTTGTCTTGATCTGGAAATGTTGCTGCAAAATGCCTGGTATGGCGGACAGCCATCCCAGAAGCTCTATGAACCTTGCCTGTGCCTTTGTTCTATTATTATTCATAGCTGGCATGAGAGAAGGTGAAGAGTGTGTCAATGGGTCCTTCAAAGCCATGTTTCACCTCTTCCCACCCTACTTCCTGCAAAAATGCCATCCCGTATTCCCAATTCCTCCGCCTCCGCCGTATCTGCTCCCAGGAGGACCAGTTCCACCACAGAATACACCAGATGGCCTCCTTCTTTAGAGACCGCAATTTCCCTTCCCACGTGGTTAAAAATGCCCTCCAACGCATCTCGTCCACATCCCACACCTCCGCCCTCAGACCCCACCCCTCCAACTGTAACAAGGACAGAATCCCCCGGTCCTCACCTTCCACCCTACCAACCTTCGCATAAACCAAATCATCCGCCACCTCCAAACAGACCCCACCACCAGGGATATATTTCCCTCCCCACCCCTTTCCGCTTTCCGCAAAGACCGTTCCCTCCGTGACTACCTGCTCAGGTCCACACCACCCCAACCCCCCCCCCACCCCCAACAACCCACCCTCCCTTCCTGGCACCCTCCCCTGCCACCGCAGGAATTGCAAAACCTGCACCCACACCTCTTCCCTCATCTCCATCCAAGGCCCCAAAGGAGTCTTCCATATCCATCAAAATTTTACCTGCAACCTGCACATCCACCAATATCACTTATTGTATCCGCTGCTCCCGATGCAGTCTCCTCTACATTGGGGCGACTGGATGCCTCCTAGCAGAGCGCTTTAGGGAACATCTCCGGGACACCTGCACCAATCAACCCCACTGCCCTGTGACCCAACATTTCAAATCCCCCTCCCACTCTGCCGAAGACATGCAGGTCCTGAGCCTCCTCCACTGCTGCTCCCTCACCATCTGATGCCTGGAGGAAGAACGCCTCATCTTCCGCCTTGGAACACTTCAACCCCAGGGCATCAATGTGGACTTCACCAGTTTCCTCATTTCCCCTTGCCCCACCTCACCCCAGTTCCAACACTGCCCCCATGACCTATCCTACCTGCCTGTCTTCCTTTCCACCTATCCACTCCACCCTCCTCTCTGACCTATCACCTTCATTACCTTCATCCCCACCCCCATTAACCCATTGTACTCTATGCTACTTTCTTCCCACCCCAATCCCCCTCTCATTTATCTCTCCACTCTGCAGGCACCCTGCCTCTATTCTTGATGAAGGGCTTGTTTTCTGATTGTTTTCAGTCCAGGCACAAGGGATTTTATCAAGATTATGGCACTAAGATGACTGTTTGAGAACCAAATATTGAACATTGAAACAACCATCAGCTGTCAGAAGACTGAACATGGAATTGAAGGCTTTTCATGCATACATGGCAAGTTATTATGCACTTAGCCTCAAGGTTGCATACAAAGCATACTCTGAAAGAAATGGGACACTCCTTGGAATTCCACTTGTGTGGTCAAGATGTAACATCTAGTACAATGCACTGGAAGATCAATGAAAAGTGCATTAAAAGTTTACACCACTGAATTCTTATATGCAATAGGACACATCATTGGAGCAATTTAGAATGCAGTTTACAAGTACAGTACAGGGGTAACATATGGTCCGTTTCAACATGCAGCTGATGCACAAAGTATGACGGAATGTAGAGACACATCGCAAGGCAGACTCAATTTGTTTTAAATGTGCCACATTTCTATTACCAGCCTCTACTGATTGCAGTGAAATAATTCATTATGTTTTCATAGGCATTTCTCTCCCTTTAATCAACAGAAAAAAGTTCATGCTACATGGACATGTGGATGGCATGTGACCAAAGCTCAGTGTTTATGGAGGTTCCTGTGAAATGTTCAGGAGACTAATTTTCTTTGCAGTTAAAACATTCCATGTTTTCCAGGTTGAAAGCAATGTGAATGTTGGTTTGTGCAAGATATAGGATACTTCCTGCAGATGAAATTGATGAGGACTGGATTTTTTGCCAATCAGTTGAGTTTGAAGTAACTATGATTAAAATTTTTATTTCCCTCCTTGTTCTCACTCTTTGTCAAAATACAGGCAAGGAAATCCATTCATTTTGTGAGATTGCAGGTCTGAAACTCAAGTAAGTTTACTGTATTGTTTTAATTGTGTTGCACAATTAACTTTAGCAGGGGTTTGAGATTCTGGATGACCTACTTGCAAGGGACTATTTTCATGTTTTGAAAGTGATTGACAGTATGGTTTTCAAAGAATTCAAATGTGAATATGTCACAAAGCTGGTCCTTTTTCTAAAAACTGTTCCTTTTCTCAAGGATACTGTGTCCTTGATGTTTTCAGAGGGATCATAAAACAGTCCAGGCTCCAAATTGGCTGGGTTGATACAGAGAGGAAAAGGATATTAGGAGACCTTTTTGTTTATATGATGAGACTTTAGGCCACAGCTTTCATGTTTTAGAAGTAACTTGTATAATGAAAGGGGAATGGTCAGTCCTGGAAGCTAAATTCTTGTTGTTAGTCAGTTCAGTTGCAGCAGGGGATGTATGAAACATGCCACTGAACTCTCTCTCCTTCTGCCCTTCTAACTTCGACCTGTAAACCTCTGTTTCAGTTTTACTCTATGTTTAAGGGGTTTGTTTATTGGGACTGTTGTGTATATTCAGAACAACATAATTAAGTCCAGTTTGGATGGACTGAATTCTGTGGGTAATCTATACTCTGTTTTTTGTGTTTCATTCCGTAATTTTGTGAATAAGTTTTTCTTTGTTTGAAAACCTGGCAGTCAAACTCGCTAACTTACTCTAGGTAATTTTCACTGTACACTTACCGAAACAAATAGCAAAGTTATGGTCTGGGCTGCCTGCTTAAGAATATTTTGAGTGGTCTGGCCTCGTGCATAACAAATATTAGTTCAGTCCTAATGAAGATTTGCCCTTTTGCAGGTGAACTTTAAAAGCCTTCCCTCCCAATGGCAGGTGGTGGTGGTGGTGGGGGGGGGGGGGGGTTCTCCATGTGGGAAACACATTAATTTGACCCAATCAAGATGGATTGTAGATGTTGAGGAAGAGTTGCTCATCGATGGACCTAGAATCAGGAAGGGGGTTGACTACTGAGAGCCTTTGCTGTTGAGCCCCTGTCCACCATGATTGCATCCTGCAACCTTGACCCTACCATCACTCACTTGTAGCCAGAATTCCTCATTGATCTTGGGCCTCTGGTTGCAACATTGTTGGCAGCAGCCATCTCTCCCTCTAGTGGTTCTGAGAAACACACGTACCAGCTTCTGATTGCAGCAATAGTGGGTTTACTTTCATCCCACCATGTTTCTTGTGCATCCTTCCTGCCCCCATGTACCCCCATGCCCTCATGCCATCTTCATGCCTCTCATATCCGCACATCCCCTCATATTCAGAGAAGGCGCGGAGACCCTTCGGTCCAACCTGTTCATGCCAACCAAAATCTCAAACTAGACTAGTCCCACCTGTGTGCACTTCGTCCATATCCCTCCAAACAGTTCTTATTCATGTGCTTATCTAAATGTCTTTTCAAAGTTATACCTGAATTCATATTTAAACACTGGAGCCTATTGAAATTGTAAAAGCAGGTGGCTAGTGGAATTTTTCTGAGCTGCACCAGATAATTTGTCAATCAATGCACTCCTGAAGGGAATTTAAAGGGTTAGGGATTTTAAATCCAAACTTCCCAAGCCTTTTGCAAATGTTTATACCTTCCCTATAAAATTATGAGTCCCACATTGTGGATTAAGGCTATTGGAACAGCAGCATCGAGTGTCTTTTTCCTCAGTAGTCAAATCAAATGGCCTCACAGATTTTGGGTTTTATTCCTGTGTGATTCACATCCACCCTCTTCTCCCTGCCTAAAAAAAAGGAATAATCCAAAAATGGAGGTGTGACTATTGTACCTCAGGCCCATTTGTCAGTTTTAAAGATCTCCTGAATCATCCCAGTTCAGATCTGTGACTTCATCAGAATAACATACAGGTAGTTCTTCTATAACATGATGGTTGCAATCTTGTGCAACTCTGAATTGTTCGAAGAACTGTGCTTTAGAAACAGTGCTTAAAGTTTTGGTGAAGTAATTGCATTACAGCCAACACATGTTATAAAAGTTCCCGCTTGAGAAAGTTTGTCCTCAATTTGCCAATCATGTGACAGTGAATTTGTGTTTGCGAAATGTGAGTTATAGCAGAACGATCTGCATAGTTATTATTAAAGCTTTGTGGTTTCAGTTCACGTACGTTATATAAGGAAGGCACTACTGAGAAATATGCATCTCTTTCTGCTCTTATGGATAAGGTCAGAAGTCAGGGTGGCAACTTTCAGGGATCTATGCACATGGACACTGAGATCTCCTGCTCATCTACACTACCAAGAATCTTACCATTAGCTGAATACTCTGTATTCCTGTTACTCTTTCCAAAGTGAATCACCTCACACTTTTCTGCACTAAAATCCATTTGCCACCTCTCAGCCCAGCTCTGCAGCTTATTTATGTCTCTCTGCAACATCCTTCTGCACTGTCCACAACTCACCAACTTTAGTGTCATCTGCAAACTTATTAACCCATCTTTCTACGTCTTCATCCATTTATAAAAATGACAAACAGCAGTGGCTCCAAAACAGATCCTTGCAGGACACTACTAGTAACTGAACTCCAGAATGAACATTTCCCATCAATCATTATCCTCTGTCTTCCTTCAACTAGCCAATTCCTGATCCATACTACTAAAGTCACCCTCAATCCCATGCCTCCATACTTTCTGCAATAGCCTACCATGGGGAACATTATCAAAGGCTTTACTGAAATCCATATACACCACACCAATGCTTTACCCTCATCCACATGTTTGATCACCTTCTCAAATAACTCAGTAAGGATTGTGAGGCACTAACTACCCTTCACAAAACCGTGTTGACTGTCACTAATCAACTTATTCCTTTCTAGATGATTAAAAATTTTATCTCTTATAATCCTTTACTCACAACCAAAGTAAGGCTCACTGGTGTATAATTACTAGGGTTGTCTCTTCTCCCTTTCCTGAACAAGGGAGCAACATTTGCCATCCTCCAGTCTTCTGGCAATATTTCTGTGGACAATGACGATAAAAGGCTCTGCAACCTCCTTCCAGAGAATCCTAGGATAAATCCCATCCAGCCCAGGGGTCTTAACTATTTTCGTTCTTTCCAGAATTGCTAACACCTTCTCTTTATGAATCTCAATTCCATCTAGTCTAATAGCCTGTATCTCTTCTTAACAACATTGTCTTTTTCCTTTGTGAGTGATGTGAGGCTGTTTTCATTAGAAAGAAAAAGGTTAATACTGACAAAAATATTTGTTTAGCACCTCTCCTATCTCTTTGGGCTCCATGCACAACTTCCCACTACTGTCCCTGACAGGCCCTAATCTTACTTTAGTCATTCTTTTATTCCTGACATAGCTGTAGAAAGCTTTAGGGTTTTCCTTGATCCTATGTGGCAACGACTTCTCATGTCCCCTCCTGGCTCTTCTTAGCTCTCTCTTTACATCCTTCCTGGCTAACTTGTAACACTCAAGTACTCTAACTGAACCTTCACATCTCATCTTTATATATGCCTCCTTCTTTCTCTTGACAAGAGATTGAACTTCTTTCGTAAACCACGGTTCTCTCACTCGACCACTTCCTCCCTGCTTGACAAGTACATACTTATCAAGGACACGCAGTAGCTGTTCCTTGAATAAGTTCCACATTTCAGTTGTGTCCATCCCCTGCAGGTTCCTTCCCCATCCTATGCATCCTAAATCTTGTCTAATTGCATCATAATTGCCTTTCCCCCAGCTATAACTCTTGCCCTGCTGTATATACCTATCCCTTTCCATCACTAAAGTAAACACAACCGAATTGTGGTCACTATCACCAAAGTGTTCACCTACATCCAAATCTAACACCTGGTCTGTTTTATTACCCAGTATCAAATCCAATGTGGCCTCGCCCCTTGTTGGCCTGTCTACATGCTGTGTCAGGAAGCCCTGCGCACATTGGACAAAACTGACCCATCTATGGTACTTGTACTTTAGTGTTTCCAATCAATATTTGGAAAGTTAAAGTCCCACATAACAATAGCCTGTTACTCTCGTTCCTATCCAGAATCACCTTTGCAATCCTTTCTAGATTATAGTCCCACAGGTTTAGTTGAAATCACAAGCTTTTGGAGTGTTGCCCCTTCCATCAGGTAAAATGTTTTTATGGATAATTTTACTTGCAATTAGTTGTTCTGTCCAATATCTTTAGTAATGGCTTTTTATATAGCATTTTCAACTGCTTGAGAGAATTAATCAATCTGGTGGCAGCTTGTGAAAATCTGATGGATAAACAAGTAAAACAGCATTCAAAAATAGAATAGTTCTTGTCTTTTTCAGTAATTCCAAAGAAGAATCGTGGATGCATGCTAGCGTTAATCTGAAAAACCTTTTAGATCTGCCAATGTCAGTGAGTCACCATCTGATTATGCCTTTCTCTCTGCAGCTCGTGGATTTCAGAAGATGACCACTATCCCTGAATAGATTTAGGCAAATTACACAGTGCTAGTGTTCTCAATTGTGCTTCTAAGTCAAAGCTAACCTTAATTGCACATTAGGTTTTGGTTCACCCCACCCAACAGCAGTGGTAGCACTGTTGACAAATACTTCACCTGTGGTGACTGTCCCTATGCTAGAGCTCTCTCTGCTAGGTTATACTTGGATAATAGTATTTGCATGACCAAGTTACTTTGCATTTACCTGTTCACACTTTTGAATCACCCACCTTTTCCTAGTTGATTCTAATGAGACACATCCTTTCTATGCCTTTATATTTGGCCCTTTGTCACCCATGATCTGCATGTCATTGATCAAGTGTTCTCTCAACAATGGTCCTCAGAAAAAATGTAGCAGTTTTTAGTCTCCTTATTGTGAATACTGAGTTTTACTGTGAGCACCGAAGAGCTACACATACCACTAAAGCCGTATAAATTGATGGTGAGAGAGAGATGGTGAGAATTACCAAAGCAATTATCGTCTTTGGAACACTTGAAAGATGTGCATCAAACTGGACATTATTTCTTCCTCATCTGTTCTCCACATGAAATATATACCAACCTCAAGCCAAAAAAGTCACCCACTTTCATGTGAGCTGCCTTTGGAAGTCTCTGATGATCAGATGGCAGACAAAATACCAAACAATGAGATGGTGACCTGAGCTAACCACCCATACAAGACTGAAACAATCACAACTGAAATGAAAACAGAAAATGCTGGCAAAATTCATTAAATTTTCAAACATCTATGAATAGAGAAATAGAGTTAACATTCTGAATCCATTATGACTTTTTTTTGGAAAAGAAAGGTGTTGGAAAGCAATGTTTGTTTTTAGTTGTTGAGAAAGGGGAGGCAAAGCAAATGGAACTGCTAATGAGGGTGCCTAGAGCTGAAGCAAGTGAGTAGAAGGGAGACATAAATGGAGAATTGTTGTTAATGATAGGAGTTAATTGCAAGAATAAATGAACTCTGCTGAGAGCAAACCCATTGAAGCAAGGTACAGGGGTGCAGAGAACAGATTGTAATCAAAATAAAGGACAGAGTTCATGGTCTGAATAAGGGGTGGTGACTTTTTGGTATTGTGATTGGACTAGTAATGCAGAAATTTAGTCTAATGCTCTGGATTCGAATCCTATCATGACACGTGGCAAAATTTGAGTCAATTATAATTTGGAATTGAAAGCTAGCCTAACTGGCAACCATGTAACCATTGTTGATTATTGTAAAGACAGATCTGAATTGTTAATGGTTTTATTTGTGAATGAAATCTGCTGTCCTTTCTTGGTCTGGCAGACACATGGCTCCAGACACACAGCAATGTGGTTAACTCTTAATTAACTGCCTTCTGAAATGGTCCTTTCAGGCTGATCAGTTCAAGCAGCAATTAGGGAATGAATTTTATAAAAATGTTTTTGAATTCAATTTTGAGTCTTTAAAGCTGCAGTCTGCCCCAGGAGAAAGTAAAGAACTGTTTCTCCCTCTTATGTTGGCATCACTGAAATGTTACAGCAGGTCAGCATCAAATGTTAGCATGAGAGCAAAGAGGTGAATAAAATTGCAAGCAATTGGAAAGCTGGGGTCATACTTATGGACAGAGTGGATGTGGTGACCCAGTCTAGTTTGGTCTCCATGTTGTATAGGAGACTATATAATGGGCAGTGAATACAGTAGACTAGACTGTTGGAAGTATGGGCGAAGGTGCGTACTGCAGATGCTGGAGATTAGAGTCAAGATCAGAGTGGTACTGGAAAAGCACAGCAGGTCAGGCGACATCCAAGGAGCAGGAAAATTGACGTTTCGGGTAAAACCCTTCATCAGGAATGGGTATGTGACAATGTTGTTAAGGTTATTTTGTCCATTTTTTCAAAGATGTCTTAATGGCAGAGGTGCCGAAATGTCTACTTTAACAACAGCAGGGGAGTGGGTAGTTATCCCAGTTTAGGATTTTCTTGCTTGTTTTAGCAGGCAGTCAGAAGCTTCTGCAGTGCAAAAAAGATTCTAGCCTTCAGCAGGTGATTCTTGACTGGCTTCTCTCTCTGAAATCTCCCTGCCTGTAAGAACCTGTGCCTGAATTTATCTTTTGCAAGGAGTGTGGTTGTGGGATGTTGTAGGGATTGGAACAACTTCTTAGTTAAGTTGCGATATGAAGTTGATTGAGTTTTCAAATAGTTGTTATTCTAAATTCTGTTTTCCTTTGTTCATGTTTTAACATGTTCTGTTTTGTTTTAAGCCAAGTGGTTTGACCAGCTGCATCACACCTGGAACATCCACTTCACATCTGCCTTCAAAATAAGAAAAACTTAGGGTCTAGGCTACCTGCTTTAAATATTTCGCAGGGTGAACATTTCCTGAGAATTTTAACATGGAAGGGGAGGGAAGGGAAGATGTGTTTGGTATTGGCATCCTGCTGCAGGTGGAGGAATTGGTGGAGGATCCTTTCAATGCAGGCACTGATGGGTGGACTGTAAGGACATGGGAACCCTATCATTCTTCTGCGAAGGAAGAGAACAGATGAGGGAAGAAGTGTGGAAATAGTTTGGACACAGCGCAGGGCCCCCACAACAGTAAGAAGGGGAAGAATCCTGGGTTGAGGATGAAGGAGGACATGTCAGAAGCACCCCTATGAGAGGTGACACCACTGGAATAAATACAATAGAAATAGAGGAACTGAGATAATGGAATGGAATCTTTTCAGGAAGAAGGATGTGAGGAAGTACAGTCAAGGTAACTGTTGGAGTTGGTGGGTTTGTATTGGAACTTGCTGGAAAGCCTATCCCAGAACGTGAGAACAAAGAAGGGAAAGGAAGAGTCAGAGATGGACCAGATGAAGGTGAGAGAAGGATGGAAATTGAAAACTAAATTGATTAATTTTTCCTGTTCTAGAGGAGGGCACAAAGCAGTACTGATGATATCATTGTTATATCAGAGGAAGAGGTATTCGAAACAGTAATGTTTGCCACTCCCCACAGAGACAGACATTGGAACCCAGGTGGTTACACCAGGTGACAACAGCAACCTCCCCCCCTCCCCCACCACCACCGTCAGCAGGTTTGAGAACAAAGTCAGGCTTAGACCTGAGAGAACAGAGTGCAACAAATTCAGAGGGAGACAGGTTAGAATGGGTGAGGACAGCACAGAAACTAAGGAGACTGATGCCACAGATGAAGAAATCAAAGTCAGGTACGATGGCAGAGGGAGGGTCCAGGTGGAGGGAAAGTATTGGAGGTGGATGAAAAGGTCAGTAGAGCAGACAGAGAACCCCTGTCTAAGATGTGGGCACAGATGCCAAAGCAATTAAAGTAATGTTTAATGATATTCCATGCCTGATTATGCAATAAAGTGAGGGAATAAAAGGATAAAACAGAGTGATAAAGTCAAAGATTCATACACCACAGAAAAATAGGTTCTTCAGTCCAACTCATCCATGCTGACCAGGTATTTTAAACTGAACTAGTCCCACTCGCCTGGGTTTAGCCTAGATCCCTCTTGCACCTGCTCAAATGTTGTAATTGTACCCAGCTTTACCACTTTCTCTAGCAGTTCATTCCACATATGCACCACCCTCTGTGTGTAAACGTTGCCCCTCTGTTCCCTTTTAAATCATTCCCTCTCACCTAAACCTATGCCCTCTACCTTTACTGATCACAGATTGCTCAACATCAGACAGCAGAAGGTCAGAGGGTATAGTAAATACAAGACAAGATGTGCATTAGAGGAAAGGATTGAGTCAGAGGGAATGGGCATAGCCAAATGACACAGAGGGGTGTTGGTATCAGTGAGTTGCTGGAATTTGCAATTTTTTACACCAGACATGAAGAGAAAATGTTTCTTATTAAGGCACCAAATTTGATGAAGAATGACATGGAACTAGGGACCAGGACATATGAGACATGTGGTTATATGAGGCAATTCTGATGAAGAAAGAACTCAAGACAACCTGGGCTTAAGGATTATCAGATCAACCATAATCTCATTAATGGCAATGCCAACTTGATGGCCTGCCACTTTTCAGGAAGAATAGAGGAGCTGAGTATTGTTTAAATAGAGAAAGACCAGAGAAGATGACAAAGGCTACAGAAGAGAAGGATTTGGGTGTCCTCATCCATTAATCCACAAAAAGTTAGTATCTAAATGCATCAGGTAATAGACAAGGCAAATAAAATGTTAGCCTGTATTTCAAATGGAATGCAGTATAAAAATAGGAAGGTTTTGATAAAACTATACAAGACACTTGTCAGACTATAGCTGGCATTATGTGAACAATTTTTGGGCCCTTTATCTCAGGAAAGATAGACTGGCTTTGGAGTCAAACAAGAGACGGTTCACTAGACTGATAGCAAGAACGAAGGGACTGTGTTATCAGGAGTGGTTGAGTAATTTGTGGCTGTGCTCATTGGAATTTAAAAGAATCAGAGAGGACTTTATTGAAACAGACAAGATTCTTAGGAGACTTGGCAGGGTAGACACAGAAAAGGTGTTTCTCCTCATGCAAGAGTCTAGGACCAGAGGGCATAATCTCAGAAATTGGGACTTCACCTTTAAGAGTGGAGAATCTTTCTCTCTCAGAGCGTATTAAATCTGTGGAATCATTTACAGCAGAGGGCTGTAATGGCTGGGCATTAAATGTATTCAAGGCTGAGATAGGCAGATATTTAAACAGTAAGTGAATTAAGGCCTGTATGGAAAGAGAGGGAAAGTGGAGTTGAGGCTTGTCAGATCAACCATGACTTCATTGAATGGCAGAGTAGTCTTTCTGGGCTGAATGGCTTACTTCTGCTTCTTCATTTTGTGATCTTATCATCTTATGGAAAGTGTACACGTGGTAATGCATTGCACTGACTTTGGATCTCAGGGTGTGGCAAGAACAGTTGTCTAAAGAATAGTACATGAACTTGGAGATACCTGTAATCCTGGGTGAATTCAAAACATGAAGGATGGAACTTCAGTTGCAATCCATATGGGTTATGTTGGAGCTGAAGACAGTCAACGAGGGAGGAGATGTTGGTGTGAAAATAAGTTTTGGTAAACACTTTATCAAGCATTAGGAGGGAAATAGAAAGCAATGAAGGAGAGCCAAGCTGAAAGATTCAATAGCAATCCCATTGGAGAGAAGATCAGAACTTCTTCATTATGGACATACCTGGAAGAGAAGTGGCAATGAATTAAACACGGAAATAAAAGCAAAGTACTAAAGATTCTGGAAACTGGGAATAAAAACACAAAGCGCTAGGGAAACTCAGCAGGCCTGGCAGCATCTGTAGAAACAGAACCAGAATCATAATTGAATGGGTTTGGTTTTGCAGCCAGAATGATTGACATTTACTTGCTATGGAGAGCCTGAGTCAGTGGTACACATCTTGACAGTCAAAGAAGGGCTTTAAATCATTCTGAAGGTTTCAATTAGCAGGTTTGGTATCAATTTCATAGAGGAAAGTTAGGACTGCAGATGCTGGAGATCAGAGTCGAGAGTGTGGTGTTGGAAAAGCACAGCAGATCAGGCAGCATCCGAGGAGTAGGAGAATTGACATTTTGGGTATAAGCCCTTCCTCAGGATGCTGCCTGACTTGCTGTGCTTTTCCAGCACCACACTCTCGACACTGGTATCAATTATGTGTCCTGAGAGCTCTGCATCTGGCACAACCCACTGAAAGGTCAGTGCAGCCTCCTTAGAAAGCAAGCACATATGACAGACAGAGAAGAGAAACAAGAGAAAATCCTAGCCACTGAATTACCTAAAAGGTAGTCCGCTGCAATATCCTTACTAACTTTCAGCAGAACCTTCTGAGACCAGATTGACTTATGTATGCACCAGAATCCCACCAAACATCCCATTTGTTGAATTTGATCATTTTCTTCTTGAGGTGAATTCACGGGCTACTATGAAGTGTTAATAGATTCAATACATATATGGGCTGTTTGACCTAGTTTTGCAGAATCGTGACATAAGTCAGAGGACGAATGCACCGAGTCCTACAGCACACTCGTATCATGAATACTGGTTCATCACAAATGTAAATGATTAATCTACAGTGTAACTTATACAAGTTATTTTCATCTCCCTGTCCCCAACAGTAATCCACGTTCAGTGTGAAACTAAACTATTTGTCTTCATCATTTTTTTGCATTGAAGGCCTGATCATAAGTATGATCAGCGGTCCGGTCTTTATCATCCACTAGGCCCTTATGGAATATCCTCATCGCCTCTGTTATCTTCTACTGAGAATAGCTAATACAGATTGTCCATTTGAGTTTATCTAATATTGTTATTCAAATAAATGCTTCTTTTTCTGACCCGACTTTTCTTTTAAAATCCTTAAATTCCTTCAAACCCTAAATTCAGCATCAGATGTGCTAATTGCTAGCCACATGTCAGAGGCTGAATTGTAGTTTTATCAAATCAGTTTCTTTACCCTTCTATTATTCCTACACGTGGCTGACCTCCTCTCAGCACTTGCATTGCACCTGTAGATTTTACTTCACCCCACAAATGTATATGATCTTTAGGATTGTATCCTTACAAGACAGGAATTTGCCTTGATCACATCAATTCAGTGTTGTCTATTACTGTTACTTGTTTGTACCGAGGCAGTCTCATCTCTTAGAACAGGACCGTCTGATTTTGTCAGTGTATAGCAGATTATACCTATGTGACTCAGGTTTGGGGACCTAAATGGTAGGAACACAGCAGCCTCAGATTTTGTAACAACAGGTTTCTTTCAGCTTGTTTGAATGACAGTTTGAGATGGATGAACTAATTGGTCATGGCACCATGGTATTGGAAACTATTTACTGGAAGGAGGGCTTTTAATTTACATAGACTGGAAAAGTCAGACAGGCAAAGATAGCCAGGTAAGGAGTTCAAAGAATGTTTTTGGGATGATTTCTTAAAACAACATATTCTGAAACTAACATGATTGCAGGTTATTGTGCAATGAGAAAGGATTAATTTATGATCTCAAACTAAAGGAACCCTAAGGTAATAAAGGTAAAATTATTAAATTTTACATTCAATTTGAGGGAGAAAGAAGTGGGTCTGAGAGGACTTTAATAAACATAAATAGGGGCAATTTCGAGAGCATGAAAGCTGCAGAGTTCCAAAGTGAATGGATAAATTAGAATGAAGAATAGCTTAATAGAGATGCAGTTGGAGGAGATAATTCATAATGTACAGAATAATACATTCCATCAAGCAAGAGCAATTCCTAGAGACAAATCTACCATGTGGTTTACTAGAAATGTTAAAGGTAGTATTCAACTTAAATTAGAATTATACAAAGGGAGGTGAAGGGTCAGAAGATTGGATAGAAGATGAAAAATATCAAAGAGAAACAAAAATGAATAAGGAAGGGAGAATTAGAGTATAAGTGAAAGCTATCCAGAAGTATTGAAACACGAAGTATGAGTTTACATGAACATTTTTAAAAAGCTAATAAAGTGAGTTTTTATCCAATTTAGAGCCCAGCAAAGGAAAACCAAGATACCAATTAAGAAAAGGAGAAGTGAACATGAACGCAAACCAGAGAGAATCATAAGAGTGAACTACAAAAGCAGACTACAAAAGAAAAAGATTATTCTGGATAAATATGGCCCATTAAAGGTGCAGGCCAGACAATTTATAATGAAAGGAGAAAGTGAGGACTGCAGATGCTGGAGATCAGAGCTGAAAATGTGTTGCTGGAAAAGCGCAGCAGGTCAGGCAGCATCCAAGGAACAGGAGAATCGACGTTTTGGGCATCAGCCCGAAGAAGGGCTGATGCCCGAAACGTCGATTCTCCTGTTCCTTGGAATTCCTGAAGAAGGGCTGATGCCCGAAACATTGATTCTCCTGTGCCTTGGATGCTGCCTGACCTGTTGTGCTTTTCCAGCAACACATTTTCAGCTCAATTTATAATGAAAGACAGGGTAAAAATGGCTGAGAAACTGAACAAATATTTTGTGCCTGTCTTCACAGAAAGTGATATAGAAAATCTCCCAAAAAATCCAAAGTTCTTGGGAAACTGAGGTACTAAACATAATTAGTATGGAGCTAGTGCTTCAAAGGTTAACTGAATTGAAGATTGATGGACAAGATGAGCTTCACCCCAGCGTGATGGCAGAATTGGGTCAAGCGATTGTGGATGCATTAATGGTATCTTTCATAGTTCTATGGATCCTGGAAAAGTTCTTGCAGACTGTAAAGTAGTTAATGTAATTCTGCTAGTTAAGCAGGAAGGGTGAGGGAAAATAGAAAACTACAGTAGTATAGTATATATTGACATATATAGACAATATGATGACTGAACAATTAGCAGAAACTGGCACACTTTGGTTGAATTAGTATGGATTAATGAAATAGAAGTCATGTTTGACAGTTTGCTAGAGTTTTTGAGGATGGTGATTATAGCATAGATAAAGGAGAACCAATGGTGCATTTGGATTTGTAGAAGGTTATTGATAGGTCCCTACACATGAAGGTATTAAATAATGAGATTGTATGGGATTAGGTGTAATTGGTTAAAGACAGAAAGTATTAATAAGTGGATCATTTTCAGAATGGCTGGCTTTTTCTAGTGGATACCATAAGGGCCAGTGCTATGTTTACAGCTGTTTACAATCCGTTAATTGATTTGGATGTTTGGTCCAATTATAATTTTTCCGAATTCATCAAAGACATCAAAACTGGATGAGAATACTGTATATGTTGTAAGGAAAATGCAAGGAAGGTTCAAGAGGTCTTACAAAGGCTAAGTGAAAAGGCTAAAACATAGCAAATGGAATATAATGTGGTTAAATACTTCAGTTATTTACTTAGCTAGAGAAAAAAGAACAACAGAATACTTCTCTAATAGCGAGAGATTGGGAAGTGCAAGTTTTCAAAAGGTATCCTTGTTCATGAGTCACTAAAAGTCAGCATGCAGATGCATCAAGCAATTAGGAAGACAATTGATATATTGCGCTGCATGACAAAGGGATTTAAATCCTGGAGTAAAGATGATTTTCTGCAATTGAATAGAGACTTGGTGAGATCTCATTTAATAGTAAGGTCCTGGGGAGTGTTGCTGAACAAAGAGACCTATGGGTGCAAGTTCATAGTTCCTTGAAAGTGGAGTCTCAGGTAGATAGGATAGTGAAGAAGGCATTTGGTATGCTTTCCTTTATTGGTCAGAGGAATGAGTACAGGAGTTGGGAGGTTGCAGCTGTATGGTACATTGGTTAGGCCACTTTTGGAATATTATGTGCAATTCTGGTCTCTCTCCTATAGGAAGGATCTTGTGAAACTTGAAAGAGTTCAGAAAAGATTTATAAGGATGTTGTCAGGGTTGGAGGGTTTGAGCAATAGGGAGGGACTGAATAAGCTGAGGCTGTTTTCCCTGGAGCATTGGAGGCTGATGGGTGACCTTACAGAGATTTATAAAATCATGAGTGATAGTGGATAGTGTGAATAGACAAGCTCCTTTCCCTGGGTTGGGCGAGTCCAGAACTAGAGGGCATGGTTTAGGATGAGAGGAGAAAGATTTAAAAGCGACCTAAGGGGCAACTTTTTCCCACAAAGGGTGCTGTGTGTATGAAATGAGCTGCCAGAGGAAGTGGTGGAGGCTGGTGCAATTAAGACATTTGAAAGACATCTGGATGGGCACATGAATAGGAAGAGTTTAGAAGGTTTTGGGCCAAGTGCTGGCAAATAGGACAAGATTCATTTAGGACAGCTGATCATGGATGAGTTGGACTGAAACGTCTGCTTCCCTACTGTTCATCTCTATGACTCTATGATCTCACTTGGGGTATTGTGTATCAAAGGGAGGATATAATTGCCCTTGAGGGAGAAACATTAAAATTCACCAGATGAATCCTTTGGATGACAGGATTGTTTTATGAGGAGAAATTGAGGAAACTAGATTGAGTAGAGATTGGATATTCTCAAGGATTGCAGCCTACCTCTTCTCTGCCTACTAAAACTCACCCCTCCCACCAAAAGTAAGAAAAGTCATGTATCATAAAACCTAAATAATTATGGTAAATGTAATGGCAGAGCCCTTTGATGAACCACTGCTGTTATAATATTGTCCACAATACAATACAGCAACAAATAATGACAATCAAATTTGTCAAAACATTTGATACTTAACTATTTCTGACTACTCAGCTGGCATGCTGCAGTGACCACCAACTGCCCACTGGGACAGTTATTCATAGGACTTTTCAAACTCACATTAAAATAGCATGGAGAGAGAAAATTAACATTTCTAGAAAGGGTATACAATGGTGACCTTAGCCTTTGAAGAGGAGTGTGTGAGGTCACGACTTAAAGCCATCCTTACCTGCAAAAAGGCCATACCAAAACAGTGCAACATTCTGACAGCACTGCAAATTTCAAATAAATCCAAAGATTTCAAACTTTTTACATTCCCACCTCCCATCATCAGATGAAAATCTGGCACATATTAAATGATGTACTTCCTTTGAGCTAACTGCATAGTTGTAATGTGCGACACAAGTTCATCACTAACAATTTGTAATGAAGTTTTAAGAAATAAAATAGGCCTCTTTCTCATGGATTCTGCCAGTGTTTACCAATCCATTTTCAGTGGGGTGCAATGTCCAGAGCACCACTGAACTCGGTTGAGACTTGCTTCCACTCTGGAGGCATTTAGCCTTCTTAGAATTAGTTTATACTGTCAAGGTAATTAATTTATAGTTTATATTTTATAGATTTAAATTTTGAAATAATTTAGCACAAAATAAACTTGTATCCTTCTAAATTCAAATCTGTGAGAAGTCTTGCATTTAGATTGAAAAATCAACAACGTGAGTATTCACAACATGAGTGGACACTATGAATGCCCTACTTCATTGGTTGTATTTTAACACTGGCAAAAATGCTATCCGGGGACATTTCTTGCGTCCGTTTAAAAATTGGCTCAATAAACTTAATTTCAACTTAATATCACAGTGCCAGGAATGAAGCATGAAATGCCATAAATGTAATGCACATAAACAGCAGTTATATAATTTGTGCTTTTAATCTGATTAAATAAACAGCTTCATTGGTCTATTAATGAATGTCTTCCACTTAGCCAATGTCTAAAGACATTTACCTAAATGTTGATGTTCCGTCCATTTTGCCACGCTTAGACAAAGTTTCAGGTTTTGGTTTGTAGTTTTCCCTGGGCTTGATATCTCCATATGAAGGGTATTTTTCATTGTATTCGGTCAGCAGACAAGGCTGCAGAGTTTTGTCGTGGAATCCTGTTGGCATATGTGGGCAGTGATGCCGCCTGTTAAAGGAAAGGAAATAAGATTTACTGATGCAGTTTCTTTTATTATGATCAGGAATGAAAATAAAAATAACTATAAAACAAATAGCTTCAGTGTGCTTAGTGGTACAAAATGCAATCTTGAATTTATGTGTTCTGTTGGCCTTAATCAATTACTCAAAGGATGATTACCCCATACAAATTAGTGAGCTCGGCTTATACTCAGAGCAGAGAGAAATAAGCTAAGTGTTAATAACAAGAACTAACTTATTTAATGTTCATATCAATTAAGTAAATGACAAAGCAATATCCATGTGTAATGTTCTCAAGTTATACATGATATACATAAATAGTGGGAAAATAGTGGAAATCGTATAACAAGTGACCAACTTTGGATTGGGTTCAATTCTGCTTAAGTAGCTTCCCTAGAGGCTTTGTTATAAGGTCTTTTTGTTAATAAGATGATGTCTCATAAATAAAGTGCCATAGTCACATTTGCTGATGGATCAGAATTTTTATTTTCTATTTAATGGGATTTGAGTGTTGCTGCAAAGTCTAAGAAGCATTGCCCATCCCCAACTGCCCTTGAGAAAGTGGTGGTGATGAGCCACATTCATATTCTATACAAATCCGCCTAACATAAATATACCGACAGTGCTGTAAGGAAGGGAGGTGCAGGATTTTGATGCAGTGAAGGAATTTTAAAACTCCTTTCTTTTTATTCTCACATGGGATGTGCTAGTTGCTATCTGGGCCAGCATTTATTGACTGCCCCATGTCCCTCTTCAGAAGGTGCTGCCTCCTTGAACTGCTAATCCACAATGCTGTTGGGAGGGAATTCCAGGATTTTGACCCAATGACAGTGGAGGACCATTGATGTATCTCCAAGTCAGGATGATGAGTGGCCAGGAAAGGAACTTGCATGTGGTAGTATCTCATACTTGTGTAGTGCAAATGTTACTCACCACTTCTCAGTTCAAGCCTAAATATTGTCCAGGTCGTGCTGCACATAGACATGGGTTGCTTTGGTATCTAAGGAGTTGAGATGACACTGAACACTATGCAAATATGGATGAATAATCCCTGTCCTAACCTTAAGATGAAAGGAAGGTCAATAATGAAGTATTTGAAGATTGTTGGAAATCTGTCTCTCTCCTCCTTAAGTTAATTCAGTGTCCTAGTGTCCACTGCATTCTGGGGTAGTGAGTTTCACAGACTCAGAATGCTTTGATAAAAGTAATTCCTTCTCATCTCTGTCATCCTTTAGCCTAAAGCTATGACCTCTTATTCCAGACTGACATACAAGTGGAAACATCTATTCCATGTTCTCTTTGTCGATCCCCTTTAGATCTTCTCTCATCCTTATAACTCCACTGAGTATAGCCCTGAGCTGCTCAATCTCTCTTTATAAGACTAGCCTTTCATCTCTGGAATTGATGTTCTGGGTGTCCACAGATTCAGCATTAATAAAAATTAGGAGCTGATCAAAAGCTTGATCAAAGATTTTAAGAACTGACGTAAAAAGAGAGAAAGCAAACATTTAAGGAGGAAGTTCTGGAATTTAGGCATCAAAAAGCATAGCAGCCAACAGTGGAGTGAAGGCAAATAAGAGATATGGAAAGGGTCAGAATTGGAAGCATGTAACAAATCCCGTAAAAGATCTTATGGCATAGTTGTAAATTACTAACTCTGCCCCAAAACCCTCTCAACCCATTCCAAAACACCTAATGGCAGTCAATGAGAGCAGGTCAGGCAGCCAGCAGAAGGAAATGGTAAGCCACTACAGTATTTTGCCCATAATTCTTTGATATATTTATTCATGGGATGAGGGCGTCACTGACCGGCCAGCATTTACTGCCTGTTCCTAGTTACCCCTGAGAAGGTGTTGGTGAGCAGCCTTCTTGAACTGCCACAGTCCATCTGTTGTGGGTTGACCCGTAATTCCATAAAGAAGAGAGTTCCAGGAGTTTCCACAGTGACAGTGAAGGAATGGTGATTTTTTTTTCCAAGTCAGGATGGCGAGTGGCTTGGAGGGGAACTTGCGGGTTCCTGTGTATCTAACTCAGTAGTGGGAAGGTTATTCAAAGGATTTTTAAGGGACAGAATATGACTGCATTTGAAGAGCCAAGAATAATCAGGGACAGTCAGCATGGATTTGTTAAGGGAAGGTCATATTTGATTAATTTGAACTTTTTTTTTGATGAAGTAAGCAGGAATGGTGATAATAGCAATGCATTTGATATCGTTCTAAATGGACTTTAGCAAGGCTTTTGATAAGGGCCAACTGGTCAAGAAATTAAGAGCACATGGGATCCAAGGCAAAGTGGCACATTGGATCCAAAATTGGCTGAGAGATAGGAAGCAGATGGATCTTTTGTGATTGAAAGTCTGTTGTGAGGTAGCTCAGATGTCAGTGCTACTGCTATTTATGATGTAGAACAATAATTTGGACTTCGATGATGTTTTGATAGGTTTATGAATAGACAATAGACAATAGGTGCAGGAGTAGGCCATTCTGCCCTTCGAGCCTGCACCACCATTCAATATGATCATGGCTGATCATCCTTAATCAGTATCCTGTTCCTGCCTTATCTCCATAACCCTGGATTCCACTATCCTTGAGAGCTCTATCCAACTCTTTCTTAAATGAATCCAGAGACTGGGCCTCCACTGTCCTCTGGGGCAGAGCATTCCACACAGCCACCACTCTCTGGGTGAAGAAGTTTCTCCTCATCTCTGTCCTAAATGGTCTACCCCGTATTTTTAAGCCGTGTCCTCTGGTTCGGCACTCACCCATCAGCGGAAACATGTTTCCTGCCTCCAGAGTGTTCAATCCTTTAATAATCTTATATGTCTCAATCAGATCCCCTCTCAGTCTTCTAAACTCAAGGGTATACAAGCCCAGTCGCTCCAGTTTTTCAGCATAAGGTAGTCCCGCCATTCCAGGAATTGACCTCGTGAACCTACGCTGCACTCTCTCAATAGACAAAATGTCCTTCCTCAAATTTGGAGACCAGAACTGCACACAGTACTCCAGGTGTAGTCTCACCAGGGCCCAGTACAGCTGCAGAAGAACCTCTTTGCTTCTGTACTCAATCCCTCTTGTTATGAAGGCCAGCATGCTATTAGCCTTCTTCACTACCTGCTGTACCTGCATGCTTACCTTCATTGACTGGTGTACAAGAACACCCAGATCTCTCTGTACTGCCCCTTTACCTAAATTGATTCCATTGAGGTAGTAATCTGCCTTCCTGTTCTTGCCACCAAAGTGGATAACCATACATTTATCCACATTAAACTGCATCTGCCATGCATCTGCCCACTCACCTAACCTGTCCAGGTCACCCTTTAATCTCCTAACATCTTCATCACATTTCACCCTGCCACCCAGCTTAGTGTCGTCAGCAAATTTGCTAATGTTATTGCTAATACCATCTTCTATATCATTAACATATATTATAAAATGCTGCGGTCCCAGTACGGATCCCTGCGGAACCCCACTGGTCACTGCCTGCCATTCCGAAATGGAGCCGTTTATCACTACTCTTTGTTTCCTATCAGCCAGGAGAAAGTGAGGACTGCAGATGCTGGAGATCAGAGCTGAAAATGTCTTGCTGGAAAAGCGCAGCAGGTCAGGCAGCGTCCAAGGAGCAGGAGAATTGATGTTTCGGGCATGAGCCCTTCTTGAGGAATGAGGAAAGTGTGCCCAGCAGGCTAAGATAAAAGGTAGGGAGGAGGGACTTGGGGGAGGGGCGTTGGGAATGTGATAGGTGGAAGGAGGTTAAGGTGAGGGTGATAGGCCGGAGTGGGGGTGGGGGCGGAGAGGTCAGAAAGAAGATTGCAGGTTAGGAAGGTGGTGCTGAGTTCGAGGGTTGGGATTGAGACAAGGTGGGGGGAGGGGAAATGAGGAAACTGGAGAAAACTGAGTTTATCCCTTGTGGTTAGAGGGTTCCTAGGCGGAAGATGAGGCGCTCTTCCTCCAGCTGTCATGTTGCTATGGTCTGGCGATGGAGGAGTCCAAGGACCTGCATGTCCTTGGTGGGGTGGGGGGGGTGGATTTGAAGTGTTGAGCCACGGGGTGGTTGGGTTGGTTGGTCTGGGTGTCCCAGAGGTGTTCTCTGAAACGTTCCGCAAGTAGACGGCCTGTCTCCCCAATATAGAGCAGCCACACTGGGTGCAGCGGATGCAGTAAATGATGTGTGTACAGGTGCAGGTGAATTTGTGGCAGATATGGAAGGACCCTTTTGGGGCCTTGGAGGGAAGTGAGGGGGGAGGTGTGGGTGCAAGTTTTGCATTTCTTGCGGTTGCAGGGGAAGGTGCCAGGAGTGGAGGTTGGGTTGGTGGGGGGTGTGGACCTGACGAGGGAGTCACGGAGGGAGTGGTCTTTTCGGAACGCGTTACCGATGATGGAGAGTAGACTGATTGGGTGGTAATTGGCCAGGTTGGATTTGTCCTGCTTTTTGTGTTCAGGACATAACTGGGCAGTTTTCCACATTGTTGGGTAGATGCCAGTGTTATAACTATACTGGAAGAGCTTGGCTAGGGGAGAGGCAAGTTCTGGAGCACATGTCTTCAGTATTATTGCAGGAATGTTATCAGGGCCCATTACCTTTGCAGTATTCAATGCCTCGAGCCGTTTCTTGTTATCACGTGGAGTGAATCAAATTGGCTGGAAACAGATATCTTTGATGCTGGGGATCACTGGAGAAGCCCAAGATGGATCATCCACTCAGCTTTGTTGACTAAAGATTGTTGTGAATGCATCAGCTTTATCTTTTGCACTGATGTGCTGGGCTCTTCCATCATTGAGGTTGGGGATATTTGTGGAGGCTCCTCCTCCAGTGAATTGGTGAATTGTCCTCCAACATTCATGACTGAATGTGGAAGGACTGCAGAGCTTAGACATGATCCATTGGTTGTGGAATTGCTTAGCTCTATCACTTGCCTCCTGTGCTGTGTGGCATGCAAGTAGTCCTGTTTGGGAGCTTCACCAGGTTGACAGCTCATTTTTAGGTATGCCTGATGCTGCATGCCCTGCTGCACTCTCCATTGAACCAAGGTTGATCTCCTGGCTTGATGGTAATGGTTGAGTGGGGTATATGCCAAGCCATGAGGTTGTAGATTGTGCTGGAGTACAATTCTGCTGCTGTTGATGGCCCACAGTGCCTCGTGGATGCCCAGTCTTGAGCTGCTAGATTGGTTTGAAGTCTGTCCCATTTAGCATGGTGATAGTGCCACACAACACGATGGAGGGTACTCTCAATGTGGAGGTGGGACTTTGTCTCAAGGACAGTGCGGTGATCACTTTTACCTATACTGTCATGGACAGATGCTTCCATAGCTGACAGATTAGTAAGGATGAGGTCAAGTATCTTTTTTCCTCTTGTTGGTTCCTTCACCACCTGCTGCAGACCCAGTCTAGCAGTTATATCCTTTAAGACCCCACCCAGCTCGATCAGTAATGCTGCTGCTGAGCCACTCTTGGTGGTGGACATTGAAAAACCCCATCTAGAGTACATTTTACATCCTTGCCACCCTCAGTGCTTCCTCCAAGCGCTGTTCAACATGGAGGAGTACTGATTCATCAGCCAAAGGAGGATGGTACGTGGTAATCAGTAAGAGGTTTCCTGGCCCATGTTTAAGTTGAGGCCATGAGACTTCATGGGGTCTGGAGTCAATGTCAAGGACTCCAAGGGCAACTCCCTCTGAACTGTATACCACTGTGCCACCACGTCTGCTGGGTCTGTCCTGCCTGTGGGACAGGCCATATCCAGGGATGATAATGGTGGTGTCTGGGATGTTATCTGTAAGGTATGATTCCGTAAGAATGACTATATCAGGCTGCCGTTTGACTAGTCTGTAAGAGAGCTCTCCCAATTTTGGCACTAGCCGCCAGATGTTGGTAAGGAGAACTTTGCATGGTCGAGAGGAGGGCTGTTTGTGGTTTTGCTGTTGTCTTTTCTGGTTTCAAGGTCGATGCCAAGTGGTCCATCTGGTTTCATTTCTTTGTTGTGACTTTCCAGCGATTGATATAACTGAGTGGCTTGCTCAGCCGATACAGACTGCAGTTGAGAGTCAACCACATTGCTATGGCTCTGGAGTCACATGTAGGCCAGAACAGGTAAGGATGACTGTTTCCTTCCTTAAAGGACATGAGTGAACCAGATGGGTTTTTCCAACAATTGCAGTCGACTCTTAATTCCAGACTTTTACTTATTGAATTCAAATTCCACCATCTGCCATGGTGGGATTTGAACGCAGGTCCCCAGAACATTATTCTGGGTTAATAGTCGAGTAATAATATGACTAGGCCATTGCCTCCCTTGCTCCAGAGGTGTGTTATAATATCTGGAATACTGCATATAGTTCTGGTTGCCACATTACCAAAAAGGATGTAGATGCTTTGGAGACGGTGCAGAGGAGGTTCATTAGGGTTTGCCTGGGGGGGGGGGGGGGGGGGCGGCGCTAGCTATGAAGAGAGGTTGAGTAGATTAGGATTATTATTTTCATTAGAAAGATGAAGTTTGAGCAGGGACCTGATTGAGGTCTACAAAATCATGAGAGGGATAGACAGGGTGGATAGCAAGAAGATGTTTCCCAGAGTGGGGGGACTCAATTACTAGGGATCATGAGTTCAAAGTGAGAGGGGAAAGATTTAGGGGAAAGATATGCATGGAAAGTTCTTCATGCAGAGGGTGGTGGGTGCCTGGAATGCATTGCAAGTGGAGGCAGGCACGATAGTGCCATTTAAGATGTATCTAGACAGAAAGTGAATGGGCAGGGAGCAAAGGGATACAGACCCTTAGAAAATAGGCGACAAGTTTAGATAGAGGATCTGGATTGACGCAGGCTTGGAGGTCCGAAAGACCTGTTCCTGTGCTGTAATTTTCTTCGTTCTTTGTTCTATCTCCGAACAGGTTAATTAGGAACATAGTTGTATGAAGAGTGTGATTATACCAAAGAGGGCACAGAGACACTTTACCAGGATGTTGCTTGGGCTGGTGGGCCTGAGCTATGAAGTAACATTGGATAGGCTGGGGTTATTGTCTTGGGAGCAATGAAGATTGAGAGGGGACCTGGAAGAGGTGTGGAACATTATGAGGGGCATAGATAAGATGAATAGAACAGCACTCTTTCTATTTGTAAAGGGGTCAATAAATGAGGTATTAATTTAGGATAAGAGTTAGAAGCTAAAAGGAGAGTTGAGGAGATTATTTTCACCCAGAAGGGTTGGGAGTCTGGAATTCACTGCTTGGAAGGTTAATTGAGGCAAAAACTCTTGTAACATTTAAACAGTCTTAGATATTCACTGATATTACCATAGACTTCAGGAAAATAGAACTAGTGCAGTATGGTCAGACCTTTGTTAATCAACAAGGACACAATGGGCTGAATGACCTCCTTCTATGCTGTAAGTGTCAATAAGCAAATGTTACTTTTCAGTCGAAACTGAATGATTTTTGTCAAGTTCTTGCAACATATGAACATAGAATGCTTCAGTATTAGATGATTTGTGAACAGTATTGAATAGTGCAATCATCATGGTACACTCCCACTTCTCATCTTGTGTTAGAGGGAAGGTCATTGATAAAACAAGCTGAAGATTTTTAGGCCTAAGACACTACTCTGAGGAACTCTTGCAATGATATCCTGGAGCTGAGATGTTTGTTCTCTGACAACCACAACCATTTCCCTATGCATCTAGTATGATGCCAACCAGCAGAGATTTCCCTCTGAATTCCTTTGACTCCATTCTTGCTGGTTCCTTCATGTCCAAAATACTCATGGTCTGCTTTGATGTTGAGGGTAGTCACTTGCCTCCGGAGTTCAAATCTTTTTTCTTTGTTAGGACAAAGCCTGTAATAAATTCAGGAGCTGAATGGCTCTATTCAAGCCCAAACTGAGTATCAATGAGCAGATTATTTATTTCTGAGCAAGTGCATCTTGATGGTCAGTGTGACAGCTCCTCCAAACGCTTTGCTGATAATCGAAGGTGGATTATTGTGGCAGTAACTGACTGAGTTGGATTTATCCTGCTTTACGTGGACAGAAAATACCCAGGCAGTTTTTCACCTTGTAAGCTAGATGTCAGACTGGGCATCCTTTGATGAGACTTTGAAGAGTTTGTACCACTGCGAAGACTCTTCAAAGAATGTCCATTTTGAAGTGTTCTTCCAGCCTCCTAGATGTCAAGCTGGGACAGTCTGACTCGTGCTGCAGTTAGTTCTACAGCATTCTTCAGTGCTATTATTGGAAATGTTGTCAGGGGCCACAACTTTTACTGTATTGATTGAATTCAGCCATTTCTTTACATTATGTGGAATGAATCAAATTGGTTGAAGGCTATCATCTGTGACATTGAGGACCTCAGGCAAAGCTTGAGATGGATTATTCTTTTAACCCTTTAGGCTGAAAGTGGGTACAAATGCTTCACTCCTGCTTTTTGTCCTAATACGCTGGTTACCCCCATCACTGAGGACAGGGATAATTGTGAAACCTCCTCCTCTTGTTAATTGTTTAGTTGTCCACCACTACTCACAAATGGGTGTGACTGGACTGCAGAGCTAGATCTGATCCAGTGAAATTGGATCACTTTGTACTTTCTATCACTCGCTGCTTCTACTATTTGACATGCAACGATTCCTGTTTGGTGCCTTCATCGTGTTGACTCCTCATTTTTATGTATGCCAGGTACTGCTCCACATATACCCTCCTGCATTTTTCATTGAACCAAGGTTGATGCCCTGGCTTGAAAATAATGTTCGAGTAGGGTTTAAGTGGGCCACGAGTTACAAATGGTTGAATATAATGTTGCTCCTGTTAATGGATGCCCAAGGTTGAGTTACATACATCATAGGAGCCAAAGTGATTGTTCCAAGTAGCCTAGGCAAGCACTCCAGCATCCCATCTCAGGATTTTGAAGGATTATGAAAATGGAGTAGTTAATGGCCAGACATATTTTCAGTTTGCTACCATCCTGGTAACCCCAATTGAGCATCCTTAAATTCAGTTCTATGCTTTCTTCAAGCTATATGGTGACTGACAGAGGGCTTGGCCTTCAAACAAAAGATGTCATAATATCTCAAAGAATCTGTCCTTTCATAAAAGGTTCATAATTCAATCACACCTTTTTTTTTATCAAATTGAGAATAACTGGTATCTATCAAATTCATACTGTTTGGAATACTGCAAGCACCTTTTTTAATATGGTTGCCTCAGCATTGAGCTCTGAGACAGAGGTAGTCATTTCATCTAATCTACTGGAATTTTCATTCAATGCTACTTTACTGATTTTCATCTGAAAAAAATCCTCCAGTGCTTACAGCTTTTCAGGCTTCCTGTATGACAAGTCCACCACTGTCATTGATTGGGTACCAGTGGTCGCAGGATGATATCCCATTTATTGTAGTGGGTCAGGAAAGCTCATGCCTCACATCTAATCAGGTAGATGTAAGGAAGTATCAGGATCCCGACCCACACCCTTCTGTCGTGTTAAAGACTCCCA
This sequence comes from Chiloscyllium punctatum, assembly GCF_047496795.1. Lineage (NCBI taxonomy): Eukaryota > Metazoa > Chordata > Chondrichthyes > Orectolobiformes > Hemiscylliidae > Chiloscyllium > Chiloscyllium punctatum. The sequence continues at coordinate 20,065,392 of NC_092786.1, forward strand.
TGCAACTAAAGTCACACCAGGGAGACCATTGAACTCCACTTATTAGTTGTGTTTGTACCTCCTCAATTGCCAACTGCTACTGCAGAGTATTTCCAGCAATTTTTATTTTTATCACACTGTCACGAAACACCTTGATTTCTGATCCAATTGACAATATCTCCCAGCCTGATTGTTGCTTTGTTCTAGTTTCACTGAGCCTATTTTTACTGATTAATTGTGCTACTTCATATCCTTCTGACCACACTTTACAAAGCAGTTATACAAAAGTAAAGATAACTATTTCAATCTTGTGCACATATAATGTTCTAAAACGTTAAGTTTCGATCATAAATATGATGGTAAGTTATATATCTAATATCCTGATTATTAAGGCAGTAATGCAAGAGTATTAATTAAATAGGTTGGTAATTGAAATCAGCATGCTAGTTACAAACTGTTTTGTACAATGTTTACATCTGTTTTGATTATAAAGGCAAAAGTAAAGTCACCATAGTCCCAGAGGACCACTAAGTTTCTGTAACTCTGATGCAAAACAAGTTGCTTTCCAATTACTACTTTGAATAACCACATGCAAATTATAGTACTGGCTTTCGAATTTGTCATTAATCCATCAATGGTATTTTAAAGGGGATGTTTTGTATCAGGATTAACATTGGAGGTGGGAATTGAGACAGGACTGCTGGCACTTTGATGCTTGATTGTTAATTTTTCTTTGTGTAACCATATTTGTCAGATCAGATTTGCATTTCACAATTATGCAAATATTTGCTTATTCCTGAGTTTGGAAAACAAAGCTCACACTGACTTTACATGAAATGTGTGGCTGATCAATTTGAAAGGTATTTTATCCACTTTAGTGACAATCCTATAAGTCATGAACAAATATTTGCATACTTATATTAAGTTGTTGATAACTCTTAAAATGTATCAAGCTTGTAAAAGAATGCAATTAAATATTGAAAATTAACTTCACAGTTTATATGTTATATACTGAATGGTTCATCCTACTTAAATATTTCTATTAAAAAATAATAATTAAATTAGTGTCAGCACACCAGAGTGTACTTTTAAAATTTTGTTCACAATTGGATTTTGATGTTACTGTCTATTCCAGCATTTATTATTCATTTCTGATTATTCTGAAGAAGGTTGTGTAGAACTGCAACATTGAATTGCTGCTGTTCTCGGTGCATAGGAGCCATTCACAGTAGGGAAGGGTTGCAGGATTTAGGTCAATGATAAATGGGTACAGAAGTGGATTAATTGATTTGCTTTTGCAGAGAGCTAGTACGGATACAAAAGGTTGAATGGACTTCTTCCATGCTGAAACTATACCACAGTTCAACCATACTACATAGTTTCCAGGTAACAATCAATGGCAACCGAACTATATAAAAAAATACACAAGACCTCTCCATAGCAAGAAGTATCATCAGTCACTCTTTGGACTGCAGATGCTGGAGATTGGCTAATGCCTGAAATGTTGATTCTGCTGCTTCTTGGATGCTGCCTGATCTGCTATGCTTTTCCAGCACCACCCTCTTGACTCTGGTCTCCAGCACCTGCAGTCCTCACTTTCTCCTTTTATTGATTATACAATGGCATTGGATGGCCAAAGGACAAACACCATAAAAATATGTACTTACCTGAAGCATAAAATAGTGATGTAGATTTAGAAATGAGTGTCAACAATGGTGTTATGGTGCAGCAGTAGTGTCCCTGCCTCTGGATCAGGAGGCTCGAGTTCAAGTCCCATCTGCTCCAGAGATGTGTAATAACATCTCTGAACAGGTTGATTAGAAAATGGGTTAATTAAAAAAAAAGAAGAATAATCAGGAAAAGGCCACTCATTCTCTCAAGCCCATTCCACCATTTATAAGATTATGGCAGTTAAAAACAATTTCAACACCACTCTGGTTACTGGACAACTTTACTCATCCAAATACTATATCATCCATGTTTCCACTTCCAATGTACTGCACTAAAGTAGTACCATGTATTGCTTGAGTCTGCTCAAAATCATCTGGACAATCTGAATAACAGACTTACGTTCTGCAACGTTTATAATGTGCCATTTCTATTTGAATAGATCATTTACTTTTCAATAAGGCAGATTACTAAGCATTAGCATTTCTAAATTTCTACTGTGAAGTCTGTGTGACAGTAACTGAGATGGCATCACATATTTGGCTATATTCTCTAATAGGATTTTAAATATGAAATGCATATTGAGGGGTTGAGATGACATTTCAATCGATGAAAATAGAAGATGGGAGACATACATGAATGTCCATACAAACGATGGGATATAAATGCGTTTGGTAAAATGATTCACTTCATAACATATGAAAATTTAACTAATTCCTATCTCTTTAAACTTTACAGGGAAATCTATTGTGAAAATAAATACTTAGAGTGGTAAGGTCGTTTCAGTAGTAGTGTGCTGCTGTAATTCAAACTGAAGTAATAGTATCCTGTGCCTGTCACGTTTCAGTGTTATGAAAATGGATTTTTGTTACAGCTACCTGGCTGAGAAAGAATCACCTTATCAAAACATAATGAAGAAAACTGAATGATAAGAGTTTTATGACTATTTCAAAGACTGCTTTGAGTTTTTAACAATAATTTTAATGGAAGGAGATCTGGGTGGGCTCTGTTTTGTGTGTGTAATCCCCCCAAGCCTGACATTTCTTTCTATGCCCTGTCCAGGTGATACTTGAATACTCTCGTGATATGACTCAGATCTAAAAAATATTATCTTACTGTAAGTTCGATGATTTGAAATAAAATATCATACAGAAATGATAGCTATCAAATGATTACTGAGAGACAGTTGGAGATGCCAAATTCACCGCGTGATTTTATATTTCCATTATTTCTACTATTGCTTAAACAGTATTAAACTATTTGAATAAACATTGGAATCATTATTGATGGTTACTCCAAGAAGAACATTGATTAAGTCTATTTGCTAATACCAACTCTGAACGCTGCCTTGATCCTGATTTAAATAGCACAATTTTGAATTCTTTTACTTTTATCGTGAACTAAATAAACAGGATACCAGGATGTATTTATTTTTACATTTTGCTTTATGCTAAGTAAAGTTTATTAGTATTCATTAGGATTATGGTGATATCAAATCTTAAAATGTTTCAGGGTTCTGTGCCTGAATTCAATCATTATTGGGACAGAATGTTTTGGGCCAATCTGAAAAGCTGCCTAATCTGTCTGTTTGCAGCATTATCAGTTGTTAAAAATTTTAATAATATCACATCTGTTTACTGTTAAAACATTATGTGAGGAAAATCAAATGAGTAAATTATGCATATATTACACTGGTCCAAATACCAGGAAATGAATTAAAGGTAGTAATTCTATCTTAGGGTTCATATTACATTCATAAATCATCAGAGCATCTCTACTGAGTTTTACGATGATATCTGACCCTGGCACGAGGGATACTTCCTCCCAACATTTAATGTTCAATTTAACTGTAAGTGTACACAAACCAGAACTCCATGGTTAACGCAAACTTTAAAACTTCCATCAACTAAAATATAAATTCACTTCCTCTGCAGACTAATTCAGGGTTGGAGTGTAGACCCTCTTCTTTCACTGCATCTTAAATACAACAGCAGTTTAATTCTCACACCAATACAGCTAAATTACTGAAACAAGATATCACACAGCTGTCAAGATAAAATTATTGATGTGCTACTGATAGCAAAAGATTGAGGGATTCACAGATATAATCATTGTAGTACTAGTTCCCTTCAACCTCATAAAATTTGGTCAAGCTGTAATCATTTTAACATAGAGCATAGATCATTGCTGCACAGTAGAGGCCCTTCGGCCCTCTATGTTGTGCTGACCTGTGAAACCAATCCGATGCCCATCTATCCTACACTACTCCATTTTCATCCATAGGTTTATCCAATGACCATTTAAATGCCCTTAAAGTTGGCAAGTCTACAATTGTTGCAAGCAGTACGTTCCACGCCCCTACTACTCTCTGAGTAAAGAAACTACCTCTTACATCTATCACCCAATTTAAAGATATGTCCCCTCATGCTAGCCATTATCATCCAAGGAAAAAGGCTTTCACTGTCCACCCTAGCTTACCCTCCGATTATCTTGTATGTCTCAACTAAGTCATCTCTTAACCTTCCTGTTTCTAATGGAAACAACCTCAAGTTCACCAAACTTTCCTCGTAAGACCTTCCTCCCATACCGGGCAACATCCTATTAAATCTCCTCTGAATCCTTCCAAAGCTTTCACATTCTTCCTATAATGCAGTGACCAGAACTGTACACAATACGCCAAGCATGGCTGCACCAGAGATTTGTACAGCTGCAGCATGACCTCATGGTTCTGAAACTCAATCCCTCTACCAATAAAAGCTAACACACCGTATACCGTCTTACCATCCATATCAATCTGGGTGGCAACTTTCTGGGATCTTTGCACATGGACACTGAGATCTCTCTACACATCTACAGTACCAAGAATCTTACCATTAGCCCAGTACTCTGCATTCCTGTTACTCCTTCCAAAGTGAATCAGCTCACACTTTTCTACATTAAACTCCATTTCTCAGCCCAGCTATCTATCTATGTCCCTCTGTAACCAACATCATCCTTTGGCAGTATCCACAACTCTATTGACCTAGTGTCACCTGTAATTCTACTAACACATTCTTCTACACCCTCATCCAGGTCATTTATAAAAATGACTAACAGCAGTGGATCCAAAACAGATCCTTGCGGTACACCACTAGTAACAGAACTCCAGGATGAACATTTCCCATCAACCACCATCCTCTGTCTTCTTTCGGATAGCCAATTTCTGATTTTGTTTTAGTATTGCAGAAAAAAGACAAAATTTATTGAAGTTCTTCATCTTGCACTCATCAGGACAATTTGCAAGAAATAACAAGGTAAAGAGAAAGCAACATTTACAACTATTAGAGAGAGGAGAAAGTTGATTGATTGGCAAGTAGGCTTTGATCGGTGACAGAGTTGCCATAGAGAATGCATAAATTAATGATGATTGACAGTGAACTGCCCATCCTAAGATGGGTTGTCAGCATAATTCTTTGTACATTTAAGATTATTTTGCAAAGATGTTATTTCTTGTAAATTGTCCTGAATACTGCAAAATAAAAAGCCTCAACAAAATGTATAGATTTGCAGCAATACTCAAATTTGAGTTGTTAACCATAAATGACTCTTATTACTTTTGTTCATATTCCTTCCCCCAAAAAATCCTTTATTCTCAGCTGTTTAAAATAATAAGTAATTTGCTTTATATAGTACCTTCAGAGATTCAGGATGCTTCAAAATACTTTACATTCAAATTAACATTTTTTTTTATTTTGCATGTTTCCTTATGCTTATCTATTATGGCATCAAGGCTACATCATTAATATTACCTTGAAAAATATTTTTTTCATCTGTGGCCATAATATATTTTCTGTATTCAGTTATGATTTGAGAATTGTACCCAATATAGAATTGTACCTAATTTCTATAGAATCTATGCTGCTGTTTATGCTTTACCTGAGTTCCTCACACCCAACCGTCATCTCGAGCTTCCACTTTAGTTTAGGAACTGTTAGTCTAGTGAATTCCCAACTTTGTGATCCCAGACCTGTCATCTCCTCCCATTCCCACAGAATTTTCAGCACTGAGAGAAGTGGGTGAGCAAGATTTGAGTCTGCCACATCTCTGAAGCAGTAACAGAGTGGCCATGGGTCTAGGTGGCCTGGTTAGAAGGATGACTTCAGCTCTCTGGGCCTTCAGTCCAGTCCTTTGTTGTTAAGCTCCTCTTACCCTCAATATTCATAGTGAGGCCTTCTGGAAGAACCAAGGGCTGGCCATCAGTTCCAACCATTTCGTGAATAAAATTGCCACATGGCTTCATTATGCATCATTATTTTAAGAGGTAAGAAGGCCACCACAAAGTCAAGGAGAAAGTGAGGACTGCAGATGCTGGAGATCAGAGCTGAAAATGTGTTGCTGGAAAAGCATAGCAGGTCAGGCAGCATCCAAGGAGCAGGAGAATCGACGTTTCGGGCATGAGCCCTTCTTCAGGAATGAGGAAAGTGTGTCCAGCAGGCTAAGATAAAAGGTAGGGAAGAGGGACTAGGGGGAGGGGTGTTGGAAATGTGATAGGTGGAAGGAGGTCAAGGTGAGGGTGATAGGCTGGAGTGGGGATGGGGCGGAGAGGTCAGGAAGAAGATTGCAGGTTAGGAAGGCGGCGCTGAGTTCGAGGGATTTGACTGAGACAAAGTGGGGGGAGGGGAAATGAGGAAACTGGAGAAATCTGAGTTCATCCCTTGTGGTCGGAGGGTTCCTAGGCAGAAGATGAGGCGCTCTTCCTCCAACCGTCGTGTTGCTATGGTCTGGCGATGGAGGAGTCCAAGGACCTGCATGTCCTTGGTGGAGTGGGAGGGAGAGTTGAAGTGTTGAGCCACGGGGTGGTTGGGTTGGTTGGTCCGGGTGTCCCAGAGGTGTTCTCTGAAACGTTCCGCAAATAGGCGGCCTGTCTCCCCAATATAGAAGAGGCTACATCGGGTGCAGCGGATGCAGTAAATGATGTGTGTGGAGATGCAGGTGAATATGTGATGGATATGGAAGGATCCCTTGGGACCTTGGAGGGAAGTAAAGGGCGAGGTGTGGGCTCAAGTTTTGCATTTCTTGCGGTTGCAGGGGAAGGTGCCGGGAGTGGAGGTTGAGTTGGTGGGGGGTGTGGACCTGACGAGGGAGTCACGGAGGGAATTGTCTTTTCGGAACGCTGATAGGGGAGGGGAGGGAAATATATCCTTGGTGGTGGGGTCTGTTTGGAGGTGGCGGAAATAACGATGGATGATACGATGTACATGGAGGTTGGTGGGGTGTAGGTGAGGACCAGTGGGGTTCTGTCCTGGTGGCGATTGGAGGGGCAGGGCTCAAGGGCGGAGGAGCGGGAATGGAGGAGATGCGGTGGAGAGCATCATCAACCAAGTCTGAGGGGAAATTGCGGTCTTTGAAGAAAGAGGCCATCTGGGTTGTACGGTATTGGAACTGGTCCTCCTGGGAGCAGATGCGGCGGAGAGAAAGGAATTGGGAATATGGGATGGCGTTTTTACAGGGGCAGGGTGGGAGGTGGTGTAGTCTAGGTAGCTGTGGGAGTCGGTCAGTTTATAGTAAATGTCCGTGTTGATTCGGTCGCCTGAGAAAGAAATGGAGAGGTCTAGGAAAGGGAGGGAGGAGTCTGAGACGGTTCAGGTGAATTTGAGGTCGGGGTGGAAGGTGTTAGTAAAGTGGATGAACTGTTCAACCTCCTCGTGGGAGCACGAGGCAGCGCTGATACAGTCATCGATGTAGCGGAGGAAAAGGTGGGGGATGGTGCCAGTGTAGCTGCAGAAGATGGACTGTTCCACATATCCTACGAAGAGGCAGGCATAGCTGGGGCCCATGTGGGTGCCCATGGCTACTCCTTTGGTTTGGAGGAAGTGGGAGGATTAGAAAGAGAAGTTGTTCAGGGTGAGAACCAGTTCAGTCAGTCGAAGGAGGGTGTCAGTGGAAGGGTACTGGTTGGTACAGCGGGAAAGGAAGAAGCGGAGGGCTTTGAGTCCTTCATGATGGGGGATGGAGGTGTACAGGGACTGGATGTCCATGGTGAAGATAAGGCATTGGTGACCCGGGAAGCGAAAATCATGGAGGAGGTGGAGGGCGTGGGTGGTGTCCCGAACGTGGGTGGGGAGTTCTTGGACTAAGGGGGACAGGACCGTGTCGAGGTATGCAGAGATGAGTTCAATGGGGCAGGAGCAGGCTGAGACAATGGGTCGGCCGGGGCAATCAGGTTTGTGGATTTTGGGCAGGAGGTAGAAATGGGCGGTGCGGGGTTGTGGGACTATGAGGTTGGAGGCGGTGGATGGGAGATCACCACAAAGTCAAGACTGATATCTACATTACTGCACCCCATGACTGGCAAAAGGGACAACAATTTGTTTAGAATTAGCATCAGGTTTATTGTCATATGTTCTCAAGTACAGGGATACATGAGTACAGCAAGAAGTGAACAAAGTCACCATTTTCAACAACATGTTTGGTATAAAATTTGAGGTATAAGTTAGAAAAAAGAAATAAACATTACATTCCTTACAAAACCCATTTGAAAGAAAATACTATGAACTATAATTATGACTATCCAGACAAAGACCAATCAATACTTTTAGTTTGTCATAAAGATGTATAGTACTGAAACAAATTATAGCAATGATTTTGATTCTACACATGAACACAACTTAAAATGAAGAACAAAAAGAAATTTACAAATTAGGGTGTAGTGGACAGTGAAGAAGGTTACCTCAGAGTACAACAGGATCTTGATCAGATGGGCCAATGGACTGAGGAGAGTCAGATAGAGTTTAACCTAGATAAATGTGACATGCTGTATTTTGGTAGAGCAAATCAGGACAGGACTTATACACTCAATGGTAAGGTCCTGGGGAGTTTTGCCAAACAAGGAGACCCTGAAGTGCAGGTTCATAATTCCTTGCGAGTAGAGCCACAGATTGACAGGTATGAAGAAGCTGTTTGGTATGCTTGCCTTTATTGATCACTGCATTGAGTATAAGACTTGGGCGGTCATATTGCAGCTGTAGAGGACAGTGGTTAGATCACTTTTGGAAACTGCATTCAATTCTAGTTTCCCTCCTATTGGAAAAATGTTGTTAAACTTGAAAGGGTCAGAAAAGATTTACAAGGATGTTGCCAGGGTTTGGAGGGCTTGAGCTGTAGGGAGAGGCTGAATAAGCTGGGGCTATTTTCCCTGGAGCGTCGGAGACTGAGGGGTGACCTTATAGAGGTTTATTAAATCTTGAGGGGCATGGAAAGGGTGAATAGCTAAGGTCTTCTTCCAGGGTGGGGGAGTCCAAAATTAGAGGCCATAGATTTAAGGTGGGAGGGAAAAGATTTTAAAAAGACCTAAGGGCAACTTGTTCATGCAGAGGGTGATCCACATATGGAATGACCTGCCAGAGGAAGTAGTAGAGGCTGGTACAATTACAATATTTAATAGGCATCTGAATGGGTATATGTATAGGAAGGGTTTAGAGGGATACGGGCCAAATGCTGGCACATATGACTAAATCAGATTGGGATATCTGGTTAATGTAGACGAGTTGGACCAAGGATCTATTTACATAGTGTACATCTCTATGACTATATATCACAATATATAATATATCAAATACAAGGCATATATGATGTTAAAGGGTATTGACAAAGTAGAAGTAGAAAATATGTTTCTTCATGTGGGGCAATCCAGAATGAGAGGTCATACTTTTAGGGTACCAGAGGTGGGTTTTAGATTTAAAACAGAGATGAAGGGAAAATACTTCTCTCAAAGAGTTGTGAATCTGTGGAATTCACTCCCCCAGAGTGTGATAGATGCCAGGGAATTTAGTAAATGTAAAGAGGAGATAGTTGATTTTTAATTAGTAAAGGGTGAAGGGGAGAGGGCAGGAAAGTGCAGTTTAGGTTGAGATGCGATCAGCCATGATTAGTATTGAATAGTGGAACAGGCTCGAGTGGCTGAATTGCTTATTCCTGCTCCTAGTTCACATGTTCTTGCACTCATTCTCAGCAATCTTAACACTATATAATCTATGTGTACTTGTTAGTTTCCCATGACAATGTTCTTGTATATTTATGTACATGAGCTGACAAATCAGATCTAATGTAGGCAAGTGTGACTCAGTGCATTGTAGCTGGAACCATCTTGCCCTGGCTGTAATGATATTGCAGCTTAACAACGCAGTTTCAACAACACAAAACGAACAATACTTCCAACTCGGTGCCAAATAAATACTTTTGTCATTTGTTAAGCATTGGGAACAATACAGACAATTGTTGTACAGGAGCTAGTTATTTCATTTGTCACTATTTAAATGCAATCTTTTAAATGACTTGCTTAGGGTTAATAGAATAAAGGTTGTGTGTTCCTATTGGCTTGAGTTTCCTTTTAAGCGTAATTTACTTTAATCAGAAACACTAGCATCAAACTGTAATAAATATTTAAGGACTAATTACATTTTTGAAATTCTTTGTGCTGGTTGAAAAAAAGCATTGTGCTAGATGTCCACCTCCCACACAAAGCTACCATGTTCCAGAATGAATTAAACATCATATTTGAAGTTCCACTAATTGTGCCGATTACAACACTTCAAGGAGAGGATTTTTAGAAATAACCTTTATTTTTGGTTCAGGGCCACTCATCGGCAGTATTTTAAAAGCCTCAAATTTCTTTTAACATTTTCAATGAAACTGACTATTGAATGCACAAAAACTCAGAAGTGGTTCTGTACAGGGTTTTAAAAATCATTTTCAGTTTATTGAAACAGTCTAATTATAGGCCTTGGTCTACACACTGATTATTTTTATAATAACTCCCTTTCCAGCTGTATGAATAAAACTGCACAAGGCTACCAGACTTTAATATATAAATAAATAATTTTAATTCAGAACTACTTTAAAGCAATTAATTCCAAAGTGCTGAAACAAAGACAGGGTAACTCAGCAGGTCTGTCAGCATCAGTGGAGAGAGAGACAGAAAGAGAGCGAGAGAGACAGACAGACAGACAGGCAGGCAAGCACACAGACAGAATTAAGGTTTTCAGTCCAATGACTGTTTCATTTAACTCAGTTTTTCAGGTCTTCTTAGATATATTTCTCATTAAGTGATGGCTCTATGAAGCTTATGTCCTTGGTTTCCTCCTCTATAATAGTGAAGCCAAAACATCATGTGCCAAGTAGATGGAAAGGTTGAACACGTTATAGCTTTACAGCCTTAGCCATATCCTTGACATCTCTTGACAGGATAAAGTCATCAACTTGGAGTGCATTCATTACATCATTGCTAAGCCAACAGAATCTGTGGCAGATTGGCTCTAAACCACTAAACCGAGTGGTGAACCAACCATTGGTCACAAGTTGCTATACTTAAATATGGACCTTGGCACAGAAAACAGAAGGCAATTGCCAATGTTGTGATCTTTGAAGACTGCCTGTCTAGAAGAGACAAGGCAAAAGTGAAATTCAGCTAGCTAAGAAGAGGGTCTAGCGTAAAGAGACATGAGAAAATCCTGCATTTCCTTAGTTCACAGTCTTTATCTGCAAAAAATGCCATAGAGACTGCTATGCTCAAAGTTTGTGAGAAGATTTGTAGCTCAGGTGCTTGTTGTTGTGGTTCTGGTCGCTGAGCTGGGAATTTGTGTTGCAGATGTTTCGTCCCCTGTCTAGGTGACATCCTCAGTGCTTGGGAGCCTCCTGTGAAGTGCTTCTGTGTTGTTTCCAATGTAGTGTACAAAAATTCCATGCAAGGACTGCACAAAACACTACATAGGACAAACAGAAAGACAGCTAACGATCCGTATCCATGAACACTAACTAGCCACGAAACGACATGACCAGCTAGCCTTAGTAGCCACACACACAGATAACAAGCAACATGAGTTTGACTGGGACAACACTACTATTATAGGACAAGCCAAACAGAGAACAGCCAGGGAATTCCTAGAGGCATGGCACTCATCCACAGATTCTATCAACAAACACATCGACCTGGACCCAATATACCGGCCACTGCAGCGGACAGCTGGAACGGACAACCGGAAGCGGCAGAGACATACCACTATAAATGCCGGAGGAAACAACACAGAAGCGCTTCACAGGAGGTTCCCAAGCACTGAGGATGTCACCTAGACAGGGGACGAAACGTCTGAAACACAAATTCCTAGCTCGGCGAACAGAACCACAACAACTGCGATGCTAGTGTGGAGTTTTGTCAGCCAGGCTAGACTTTACTTAACATATAGTCAACCACCAAGGCACAAATTATTGTCTCATGGGGCAGAAAGGTCTCAGCATGAGTTTATTCCACAATTGAAATTCCTTCTTCACACTCTCCAATACCGTCCCCAAACCTCATGCTGTGCTATAGGCCTGTCTCATAAACCTATGAGTTTTTCTGAAGTATATTTTAAACTATTGACAATCAATAATGAACTCATCCTTATAGAAGTTTTTATTTAAAGTGAAAAGACAAGTCAAAATGCAGTGAAGTTTAGGAAGGGAAATAAGAAAGTATAGCCAAAGCTAATGTGAGAATGCTAGTATCAATAAAAAGGGCATTAAATATCACAGTCAGCAGGTTGATGGGTGCAGTTGTCTGCTAGTCACTGATAAGTTACATGAGCTGGTCCAATTTTGAGTTTATATCAGATCATATAAACACACAACTTTTCAAATAGGAGCAGAAGTAGATCTTTTGGCCCCTTGGGCCACATTCTACCATTCTATAAGATCATGATTGATCTGTTTGTGTTTTGAATTCCACATTTCCAACTACCTCCGATACACTTTGATTCCTTTGCCCAACAATTCTATCTACCTTTACTTTACAAATATCCAATGATCTTGCTTCCACCATGATCTGAGACATAGAGATTGAAAGAAGCACAACTGTCTGAGAAAGAAAAGCTTCTCATATCTGTTTAAAAGGGCAACCCCTAAGAGGTAACATCCTTCCCACATCCACTTTGTCAACACAATTCCGGATCTTATGTACTTAAATTGAATCACTCCTTACACTTCTCAACCACGGTGGAAACAAATAATTTCTGTTTGATCTTTCCTCTTGAAACCTGCTCATTCCAGGTTTCAATCTCATAAACCCCATCTGAATCACATCCAATATGATTACATCCTTCCTTAAACAATGAGACAAAAACCGCACGTAATATTTGAGGTGTGCTCTCACCAATGTCCTGATATAACTGAAGTATTACATGTATTTTTTGTTCAATTGCTCTTAAAATAAAGGAGTCATTATCATTTCTTGATTATGTGCTGCATCTGCATGCTAACTTTTAGTGACTTTTAGAACACCTAAGTCCCTCTGCACCTCAGATTTCAGCAGTCATTCTCCAGTTAAGTAATACTTTGTCCAAGTGAACAGCTTCACATTTTCCCATATTACATTTCATCTGCCAGATTTTTTGCCCACTCATTCAATACATCTATTTCCAAACTCCTTGACTTTTTCACAACAAACTTTCTTGCCCATCTTTGTGCCGTCTGAGACTGTGCTAAGTCATTGATGTAAATTGTACAAAGTTGAGACCCTGTGAGAGTCCACTTCAATGTCAATCAGATTGTGCAACAGTTTCTTCCCCCAAGCCATCAGGCTCCTTAACATAGTTTAATTGGACTCTTTCCCATCTGAAATTCTTTGCACGACTTCAATTTGCTGCTAGAAAAATGCCCATTATTTATCATTCTTCTACTACACTGTAACTTGCGTTTATTGCCCTTCTTATGCACTTTATGTCATGTACAACTGTGTAGTTTGTGCTGTCCATGTAGCACCCTCGGTCCTGGAGGAATGCTGTCTCATTCTTACCGTATCATTTGTATAAGGTAGAAATGACAAATAAAAGCTACTCTAGTCTACTCCAAGACATAGATTAATTGGTGCATATTCTGTTTTCTGCCAATCAGCCAATCTTTAGTCCATCCTAACATGTTACCCTTACACCATGAACTTTTATTTTCTGCAATAACCTTTGATGTAGCAACTTATCAAAGTTGAGAGTGTCAGAGTTATTTCAGCTTCAGAATAATCTGTAAATTATTTATTGCTGTTTGTGTAGTCCTTGAAGGGGGGCCAGAAATTTACATTCACTTGTCAGTCTTCAGAAAAGCAAAAATTTTGATTGACTTCTGGAACACCAGAGCTAGTTGGTTCCTTGTTAAAATGTTAGAACTTGTACCCTTCAAGACGAAAGATGCACTGATTAGCAGGACAATACATTCTGCAATGCGTTTTTATAAACAGCTCATCTTGTCCTGTCACAGGAAATGCATGTTTTTATAACAAAACAGAGCCCTGTACTCAATACGATACAGAATTTTAAGTTAATTGCAGGACAATACACTAAGAGAAAGAGTATCAATTGTTGCAAAGGGTTAAATAGAAAATAATTAAATTTGTAAAGGCAGGGAGCAAATGCAATGCAAATTTTCGACAGACATCTACCTCTATGGTTAATCAAAAAGCAGCAAAAACAGTCTGGTCAAAATAACAGTGATACATCTCTAGCACACTACATTTTCTTTTCACTTGTCGACACAGATTGTTCTGCTAACTAGGTTAGACACAACCGATTCCACTAATTATTTTTGCAATATGTGCACTAACTGAATTTCAATTTGTGTGGGACACATTGAATCAACGAATCCCTACAGAGCAGATGGAGGCCATTCGGTCCATCGAGTCTGCAACGTCCCTCCGAAGACCATTCCCCTCAGCTCCATTCGATCCTCGTATCCCCACGTGGATTTTTAACTCCATAGCTAATCCACCTAACCTGCATATCCCAGGACAGTGCGGGCCAATTTAGCAATATATTTTGGGACAATTCAACATTGTATAACTGTAGTCGTTATTTAATTTGATCATAATATACTTGATATATAATTCAACGGACTAAAGGTGCAAATCAATTTTGGTTGCAAGCTAAACTTTATCGACTATTAAAATTATTATAGGAGAGTCAGTATAAATTTCAACGAATTGTACAGATTCAAATTTTATCTTGTTTTCCTTGGAACGTGCCTCAAGCAGAGTACCTCCTAAATGCAACAGTTTTGAGGAGAAAGGAAATTGATTCATGAGCTTACAGTCATAGATAGAATGTAACGCGAAGTGGTTCAACCCGAAAGCAGTAAACCATCTGACAATGGGTTCAACTTCAGTTCCGAAATAAAAATTTGCATTTGTAAAACACCTTTTCTCGACCATGGGGTGTCCCAAAGAGTTTCCAAACCAATGAAGTACTTTGGAATTGTTAGGGGCTGTTGTCGGGCTAGGAAATGGGGCGGTCAGCTTGCACCGAGTTAAGCAGCATTGAGACAACGACCAAGCTGCTTTGGGGATGTCGATCGAGAAAGTGAAGGTTTAGGCAGGGGACACCCGGGAAAGACTCAGTCCCTCTGCTTTCCTGTAACAGCGGCGGTGGGAGGATTTAAGTGCCTCTGGGAGGATTTAAGATCCGATGGGACAGACAACCCCCCTGGATTAGTGGTGCCCTTCAGCTTTTGCCCGAAACGTCGATTTCGAAGCTACTTGGATGCTGCCTGAACTGCTGTGCTCTTCGACAACACCCCTGACAGCGCAGCACTCCTTGGGCACTGTGATGCCAACCTGTGCATGGAGCACTGCGTCTTAAACCGGCAAGCTCCTGGTAGAAGGTAACCCTTTGAAAAGTCCTGTTGGCTTTTGACAGAGTTTTCAACTCACCCACAGTTGCAAATCTCGCAGATGCACTTTCGGGTCATTATTGACGTTGGTATTTAGCTGTCGTGTTTTGCACACACACATACACACATATATATATATATATATGTATAAATTGAATCTATATAAATATAATTTGTCTGCAGGTCATGGCTGTCAGCGTGGCAGGCGAGAAGTGATTGTGAAGTGGCCAGTGTCTGCACTCAGCGCCGCTGCCTCGATTGTGTCGGGACCGTCTCCAGGGACGCCGCCGTCACCCGGCAACCGCCGTCACCTGGCAACAGCGCGGCGCCGGAGCGACGTCAGAGGTCAGAGGGCATAGGCCCGAGCAGGCGCCTTGGAGCCTGACTGTCACCGTCACGCCGCTGCTCGTGTCGGGTGACCTGCTCCGGTGAGTGCGGCCCTCTGTCACCTTCACTGGAACACTACCGCTCTCTCGGGTGTGGGAGGGTCATCAGGCCTTGGGGGCGGGGAGGAGGTATTGGCGATCAGCGTTCATCTCCCCATCTCCTTCACACCTGCCCTACCCCACACTCTCCCTTCCCTCTGCCAATTCCCCCTAGACCCAACCCTGACCCTTTACCCCTCCCTGACCCTTTACCCCTCCCTGACCCTTTACCCCTCCCTGACCCTTCCCCTTCCCTCTACCCCGACCCTTTACCCTTCCCCTGACCCTTTACTCCTTCCCTGACCCTTCACCCCTTTCCTCTACCTTGACCTTTTATCCCTTGCCTCTACCTCTGCCCCTTTACCCCTTCCCTCTACCCCCAACCCCTACCCTCAACCATCATCTGCCCCCTTCCCTCTACCCACGTCCCTTGTCCCTCTTCTTCTCCACAAGGATTGGGTTTTGGGTTAGTGTTCCCACTAGCTCTTCCCCAGTGCCATTCACCCCACTCCCCGAGTTGAAACCCAGCATATGTTCAGTGCTCATTCACTGCCCTGCTCATGGAGTGGAGGGCCAACTAGCACTGGGGTCTGGAACACTTGCTGCGTGGGATTTTCAGTGGGACTGTGCTGCAAGGTTGGCCTGCCTTGCTCCTCATTTGTTTGAGAGGCTGACATTAGTAATCTGGGAACTGTTTTACCTTGTTATGAATATTGTCGAAAAGTGTGGGGCTGGAAAAGCACAGTAGGTCAGAGATAAATAGGAGTGGTGGTGGGGCTGGGGGCAAGGTCACTGGGAAGGCGAGAGGTAGATGCAGGATGTGGGTGATAGTGATTGGTCAGGGGGAGGGTGGAGTGGATAGGTGGGGAGGAAGGTGGACAGTTCAAGAGAGCGGTGATGAGTTGGAGAATTGGATCTGGGATGAGACAGAGGGGAGATAAGGAAACTGGAAAAGTCAATGTTGATGCTGTGTGGTTGGTGGGTCCTAAGGTGGAAGATGAAAGGTTCTTCCTCCAGTCATTGGGTGTCTTGGAGTTCGTGGTGGAGGAGGCCCAGGACTTGCATGTCCTTGGCAGAGTAGAAGCGGGAGCTGAAGTGGTAGGCTACAGTGTGGTGGGATTGTTTTGTGTGTGTGTCCCATAGATGTTCTCTGAAGACAGTCTGTGAGTTGGTATCCCCAGTGTACAGGAGACCATATCGAGAGCAATGACACAGTAGATGAGGTGTTTGGATGTGCAGGAAATCTCTGCTGTATGTGGAAAGATCCTTTGGGGTCTTGGATGGAGGTGAGGGTGGAGGTGTGGGTGCAGGTTTTACATCTCTTGCGGTAGTAAGAGAAGGTCCAGTGAGTGGCTGGTAAGTTCGTAGGGGATGTGCACCTAACAAGGGAGTAGTGGAGGGAATGGTTTCTGTGGAATGCAGATTGGGGTGGGGAGGGAAATATATCTGTGGTGGTGGGGCCTGACTGTAGGTGGCAGAAATGGCAGAGGATAATGCGCTGTATCTGGAGACGAGTAGGCTAGAAGGTGAGGACCCGGGTTGTTTGATCCTTGTTGTGGTTGGAGGGATGGGGTTCAAAGGTGGAAGTGTGAGAAGTGGAGGAGATGCACTGGAAGGCATGGTTGATTATTGCTAGGAGGGGAAATTGCAGTCCTTGAAGTAGGAGACCATTTGGGATGTCCTAGAGTGGAATTGCTCGTCCTGGAAGCAGATATGGCAGACGTGGAGGAATTGAGAGTACGGGATAGTGTTTTTACTGGTGGGGGTTAAAGTAAGTGTAAACCAAGTAACTGTGGGAGTCGGTTGGTTTTTAGTTGATGTCTGTGTTGAGTCGGTCACTGGACATAGGATGGGGAGATCCAGGAAGGGGAGGGAGATGTCCAAGTTGATCCAGGTGAACTTGAGGTCAGAGCAGAAGTTGGACCAACTCGGACACCTCCCTCCCCTTCCTGGAAACACCTTCCACCTCGACCTCCACTGCCACCAGGAGTCCTGGGCCTCGTCCACCACCAAATCCAAGACACCCAACAACTGGAGGAAGAGCGCCTCGTCTTCCACCTTGGGACCCTCCAACGGCATCAGCGTTGACTTGGCACTGCCCTTTTGAACTGTCCATCTTCCTTCTCACCTATCCGCTCTACCCTCCCCTCTGACTGATCACTATCATCCCCCTCCTGCATCTATCTGTTGCCTTCCCAGCTACCTTCCCCAACCCTTGCCCTCCTACTTATCTCTCAGCCTCCTTCCCTGCCCCCTCTGCATTCCTGATGAAGGGACTATGCCCAAAACGTCGACTCTCCTGCACCTCGGATGCTGCCTGACCTGCTGTGCTTTTCCAGTGCCACACTTTTCTCCTCTGATCTCAAGTATTTACAGTCCTCACTTTCTCTCTTATTATGAATATTGTCAACAATAGACAATTTTAAACTGTGTATAACTCATCTGCTCTTTAAAATACTGCGGACAATGCACTGTTATTCCAAAGACTTGCAATAGTTTCTGAGTGAGATACATTATCATTCTATGAACATTTGCAAAAAAAATCCTCTGTGATATATATGATATTGTATTACTTAATTTAGCTAATCTACACCTGTAATTGCAAACCCATCCTTACTGATTCTGGCAACTTCATTTATTTGCTATTGCTAGTTTTCTGCAACCTCTAATCTTTCAGCACTTTAAAAGTTTTAAGCATTCTTAAGAGTAAGGACTTGACAACCTGGAGTGCTGTACTATCTTCTTCACTTATAGTACAGGTTCACAATCCTTTATCCAAAATCCTTAGGGCTAGTTGTTTTTTGCGATTTAGAATGTATCGGATTTTAGAATAAATGACATTTTCACAGTTAAATAAAAAAAATTACCGAGCAGCAGACCCAAGTGTGACTAGAATGACCGCTGAGACACAATTGACGCCTGCCAGTGCTGGGCCACGTTGACACATTGCATTTGAGTGGTGTGGGTCAAGTGAATATTGAGTTGGATCAGCTGTTCGCATGCCAAACAACCTTGTTATGCAGAAAAAACTTCACGAAAAGACTTCGAATTTTGGATAAAGGATTGTGAACCTGTATTTGGCATTCTGAATGTAAAACATTAATTGTCCAAGCTAAATGTTCTAATGGAATGGTACTGTACTATCATTTTCTTTGTATATTATTCCAGAATCAAATTCACAATGGGTCATACTAATTTGGAAAATATTGTTGATCTACAAAAGAATACTGCCAACATCCGGAATATCTGTATTGTAGCTCATGTGGACCATGGTAAGAGTTCTCTTTGTTTTGTTTTTACATTATTACCCTTTCAAAATTTGATTAGATATGAATTTATGTGAGGAGAGGGCCCTCATTCCATGACATGATTTGCTGTGGGTGTCTTTGGCTGGGTCAGCATTTATTGCTCATCCCTAGTTGCTGTTTAAAAGTGGTAGTCTCCCTACTCCATATTCAACGCCCAGCTACTCCAGAGATTTGGATTAATCTCTGATCAAAATAATTTAAAGAAACCTACTCTGAGGAACTCAGGTGTTTGTGGTACAGTGTTAGTGTCCTTACCTCTGAGCCAGGAGATTTGGATTCAAGTCCTACCTGCTCCAGTGTTGTCATAATACATCCAAACAGGTTTACTAAAAATATCTACCATGAGGAACTACTGTTGAGATGTCCTGGAGCTGAATTTTCTTTTCTGAGGAAGGGTCACTGGACTTGAAGTGTGAACTCTGATTTTTCTCTGTCGATGCTGCCTGACCTAGTGAGTTTCTCAGTACTTTCTTTTGTTTCAGATTTTCGGCATCTGCAGATTTTTTGTTTTATTGTAACAGCCTTGATGTCAACAGCTGTCACTCTCACCTCATTTTGGAATTCAGCTCTTCTGTCCATGTTTGTTGTAAGGTTGTAATTTGTTCAGGAGTTGAATAACCTAGGCAAAATTCAAACTGAACATGAATGAGCAGATTACTGCTGAGCAAGGGCTGATTGATAGCACTATTAGTAACATCTTTGATTGCTGATGATTGAGAGTGGGTTGATAGATGCTGATTGTCTGGTTTGGATTTGTGCTGCTTTTTGTGAATATGACAAACCTGGACAATTTTCCACATTGTCAGGTAGGTGTCAGTGTTGAAGCTGTACTGGAACAGATTGACTAGAGACATGTCAAGTTTTGGAGCACACATTGCTTTTCTTTATTCATTCAGGAGATATTGGTATTGCTGGATGGGACAGCATTTAGTGCCTATCCCTACTTACCCTTGAAAAGGTAGAGAATTGAGAAATGTTGTCAGGGTTCATAGCCTTTGCTCTATCTACTACCTCCAGCTGTTTCTTGATGTCGTGTGGAGTGAATTGATTTGGCTAAAGGCTGGGTATCTGTGACACTGTGGACCTATGGGTGAGGCCAAGATGGATCATCCATTTGGTACTTTTGGTAGAAAATTGTTACAAATGCCTAATCTATGGGAGGAGTCTCTGTCACCTGCTTACACGTATGAGCAGTGTTTTTAAATACTTTTTCATACTTGTTTGGTTTTTTGAATGTAGCATAGTGCAACTGTTAACATTGCTTATTTTAAAGCGCATTTAGTCAAAATACTGGGTGTTTATCAAACTCATTGAGCGAATGAAATGACATAACGTTTCTTGGGAACGCTTAAAGCTATGTTTTATATACGCCTGTACATTTTGATACGTGGTGCAATGTTCACTCATTAGTGTTTTTGAAGTTACTGATTGTATGGCTGTTTCACAATGAGTTTGATATGAATTGTGGATTTGATACTCTAGAGTTTGCTTTTGAGACGCACTACTCCATGTTATAAAAATTGCACAGACTCCTAAAAAATAACACAATGATTTTTTGTTTTTTAAAAAAAACTATAATGAATAGGAAAGGTTTAGACGCAAATGGGTGAAATGCTGGCAAATGGGACTAGATTTATTTAGGATATCCAGTTGGCATGGATGAGTTGGACGGAAGGGTCCATTTCTGTGCTGTATATCTCTATGAATATATAAAATGAAATCAGACTGAGAAATCGGGGAAAAAAAAGTGAAATATACGTTAGCATTAAAGGATAAGTTAGGATCATAGAATCCCTGCAGTGCAGGACGAGGCCATTTGGTCCATCGAGTCTGCACCATCCCTCAGAAGAGCATCTCATCCAGACCTAGTACCCCACCTTATCGCTATAAACCTTCATTTCCCAAGGCTGCTCCATAGTACTTAAGCGTTTATGCCTTAGGTGGGAAAAAAAGTGTTCCAGACACCCCAGGTGACCTACTTAGAATTATTTCAGTAGCAATGGTAATTATATGGGTACAATTAAGAAATCAAATTTAAGACTGTTGGAATTTTGTGCAGGGCTCCAGGTAGCATATGTGATGTAAGCCCCTTAACTGAGATTAAATAAATACCTAGTTTAGGCAGAGTAGTTTTATTGGGGATGTTAATATTCATATGGATTCGAATATAGAAACATAGAAGATAGGAGCAGGTGGAGGCCATTCAGCACTTTGAGCCTGCTCTGCCATTTGTCATGGTCATGGCTGACCATCCAACTCAATAGCCTAATCCTGCTTTCTCCCTATAACCTTTGATCCCACTTACCCCATGTGCTATATCTAGCCACGTCTTGGATACATTCAATATTTTGACAGCAACTACATCCTGTGGTAATGAATTCCACAGACTCACCACTCTTTGGGTGAAGAAATGTCTCCTCATCTCCATCCTAAATGGTCCACCCCAAATCCTCAGACTGTGACCCTTGGTTCTGGACACAGCCATTATCAGGAACGTCCTCCCTTTATCTGCCCTGTCTAGTCCTGTTCAACCTTGATTGAGTTCAGAAAATATTTACAAGGATGTAGCCAGGATTGGAGGGTTTGAATGTTATGAATTTAATTTGCATTCTCTGAATCTAAGATGATTTTGAAAAAAAAAGCCATTTTGTAGGACAATGATACTGGGCATGTTAGCTGAGCGAGATTACCTCATGACCTTTTCCACATAGTTTAGACTAGTATCTCATTATGACGTACTAGCCAAAGCAATTGTCCGTTTGGTCTGGCTTGATCAAGCTTTTCCACTTGTGCATGTAGCTTAATTGGTCAAGCATACTCAGACGTGGCAATTATTTTCTCTTCCTCTACAAACTATTGCTGCTTGTCTGATAAAAGGACATGTGGCTTTTTTTGTAATTTTAATACCAAATTCTGTATAAAGTCGGTTTGTTTGTAGCAATAAGGGGAGTAACCTGAGCGAGCTCTTCGGGGTCAGATCTGGTCTCGCTACTCCACGAATGGTTTTAGAACCTTAGCTCAAGCTTGGTTTGTAGATATCTGTGTTATAGTAGAACATTGCCATTGGTAAATAAAGGTAATAATTTAAACTAAACGGTCTGTAAGAGTTTTATATTTCTGACTACCACAGAGTACGATCTTTGGGATGAACCAAGAGAGGCTTACAGGTTGAGTCCATCAGGGATTCCCTGAGCCATCCCAAAGAGGTACTTTAACAACCTCCTATGCTCCAATGAAAAAGTCTTGGCCTGTCTAGCCAATTTTTATAACTCCACCTTCCCATTCCCAGCAACATCCTGTTAAATCTTTTCTGAGCCCTCTCTAGGTTAATAATATCCTTCCTATAACAGGGTGACCAGAACTGCACGCAGTGTTCCAGAAGAGGCCTCACCAATGTCCTGTACAACCTTAACATGACATTCCAACTCCTAGGCCCAAAGGTCTGAGCAATGAGGGCAAGCATGCTAAATGCCTTTTTAACGCACTCTATCCACCCGTGATGCAAATGAGTTTTTGAATGCCTTAAGTTAACCCGCCTCCACCACACCTTCGAGTTGTGAATTCAAGATCCTAACTACCAGTGTAAAAAGTAGTGTTTTTGCACCTCACATTTGTTTCTTTTGCAAAATACTTCATATTCCCTTCTCAGTCCCCCACTATCCTATACACTAACACTGTCCCCATCTGTGTTTAAGCAATTAATGTCTGCCATTAATTGGTCTATAATGATATAGGTCATTAAATTATCGTGACCCAGTGCAGAAAATGCTAAGAGGCTTCTGTGGTGCAGCGTAATGACCCTGCCTCTGAGCGAAGAGGCCTACTTACTCCGAAGGTGTGTAATAACATCTGTGAACAAGTAAACTAGAAAATATCAGGGAAGCTGATCTTGTGGGCTCTTGTAACACAGTGGTAGTGTCTTTACCTCTGGGTTGGGAGGCCCAAAGTCAATGTAGGTTATATTTTTTATTTTAGAGTTGGGTATTATTAATAATAATAGGTGAATTGGATACGGATTTTTGTGTTGAATATAGTTCTAGAGGGTAGGTCACTTTTATCTCAGCTGTTTCTTTTTCCTGTATTCAACACCAAATGCTTTCTGGTTGTGGAAATTGAATTATTTCCTGATTTTTGTATTATTGGTAAATGATAAGAAGGACTATGTATTCTTTTGTAAAGTTGTCTTTCTCTCCTGCATCCCCACAGAAAATAATCAGGAAAATATTAATATGATATCTACCATGAGCCACTGTTAGGTTCACAAGTTGATTATCAAAACCATTGGTTTTTCACATTAGCCTTGGAATGGAATTGCTTAAAATCACTGCATTCTACCTCCAGAATATCATCTTTCGTGACCCATGCATTAACCCATTCTACTGCCAAAACTTTCTGCTACACAGTTATCATCCTCTGACCCAACTATTCTATTGCTATCAAAGTCAATGTCTCATCTTTCATCCTCCATAAACTGAAGCATGACCACAAGCCTGCTACCCATATACCCATATCCTAACTTGCACCAATTCCTGTTCACCCAAGCCCCTGTGCTTGCTAATATACATTAACTACCAGTTGCCGAACATCATCATATTTAAACCTATCTAAGGCGTCTTCCTCCTGATCTGTAACCTCCTGTAGCCTTCTGAGAACTTGATTTCCTTCTGATTCTGATCTATTGTGTATCATCAAAATTCTTTTGCTTCACATTGACAATACCTTGAGCTGTCTAGTATAAGCTCTAAAAGCAACACTCTTTTCTCTCCTGCTTTGCTCCTGTGCAGTGCCTTGGAACACGTTAAAGGCGTTATAAATGACAAAATTTGATTTTATATATTTTAGAAATGTCCATGCTTTGTTTTATTATTTTTTAATGGTTTACTTCTGTTTGAAATGAACTTCACTTTTTGTACCTAATATGAATTGTGTTTTATATCTTTAGGAAAAACCACATTAGCTGATAGCCTTATTGCTAGCAATGGGATCATTTCTAATCGACTTGCAGGAAAGGTAAGCTATGACGAGTTTTGCTGGGGCTCATTGATGGCTTACTTGATGGAATGTGGCTTTGATGGCAAAGGCATCACTCTCACCTGGCTTCTGTAATTCAGCTCTGTTGAGCATATTTGAGCCAATGCAAAGATGAGGTCAGAAATTTGGTCCCCTGTCAGAGTCCAAAATGACCATTATTGAACAGGTTATTCTGATATCTGCTGCTTAATAGCACAGATGGTTACCTCTTTCATTACATCATTGATGATGGAGACTAGATTGATAGGGGCAGTAATTGGATGTGTTGGATTTGTCTTGATCTTTTGTGGATAGGACATACCTCACCAATCTTCCATGTTGTTTTCTAGATACCAATGTTGTGAAAACACTTACTGAAACAGGTTAGCCAGGGGGTAGCTTGATTTGCAGTACATGTCTTTAGGGCTTCTGGCTAGATCTTGTCAGGATACCTAGCCTTTGCAGTATCCAGTGTATTCAGCCATTTTTTCTATCATATGGAATGAACCAAAGGATTGAAAACTGACATCTGTGAAGCTGAGTACCTTGGTGAGGGGTGGAGATGGATTGTTTATGCAGGACTTCTGGTTGAAGATGGTTATAAATGTTTGAGTTTTGCCTTTTGCTGATGTGCTGGGCTTGTCCATTACTGAAGATGGGAATATTTGTGGAGTCTCATTCCTAGAGGAATAACTTGGATCCCTGGTTCAGTAGTATTACTACCGCATCAGTATCTGCCTATTCCCCCAAATTTATGCATGAGTGCCATTTTTCTGATGAATGACCAGGTGGGAAAGGGGGAGTTGGCTCAATTCTTTTCAGTCTCCCAGTTGGTCACAACAAATGTTGAAGTTGTTTTGAGCACATGACCATACCTTTCTCCAATTAAAATGTATTAACTAATTTTTACTTTAATTGTAAGGAGCCAACTAGGTTTTTGTTTTGAGTTTATTATTTGCTATGTTATGGACCAGACCAAATGTCCTCAATATATTAAGGTAGCCAGACCCAGACCTTTTCTTAATTTCAAGGTAAGTGTCAGGTGTATATTCCAGATGCAATTCGATCGGTCAAACTACTCGACTAAACAAAACAACTTTATTTTTACGTTAAAGTTAAAATGCAGGCAAAACAAAAGTAAGAGTAAAGAATTGGCTTGACTGTAACTCTATCAGAATGCTTAAAATAACATAGATATTAGCTGCTACTAATTAACTGTTGTAATATATTAATATCCCATAATCTCACCCTTGACAAAGGCAAATTCAACAAAGTAGATTGTCTCACAGGCAATTCTAACAGCAGGAAGAGAACCCCAGTTTTTAACTGTAACAGAGGATTAAGAACTTCCACATCCAGCTTCAAGACCACAGCAACTGCTGAAAGCTAAAACTAAAAATCCTGATTTTGTGACCCCTAACCATTCAGGCAGCTCCCATTTGTTCCAACTTTAAAAAAACACCAAGGCCTCACAAGCTGTTTACTATATGGGTTTTGTGCAGTCCACTTGGCACCTCTGTCTCTACCTTTCTTCATAAAACAAACCAGGGCAAAATACTGGGACTTTGATCTTTGACCGTAAATTCTGTGTCCTACGATCCTGCCCCCCTAGATGAATGAGCAGCGCTCCGAAAGCTTGCACTTCCAAATAAACCTGTTGGATTATAACCTGGTGTTATGTGATTTTTAACTTTGTCCACCCCAGTCCAACACTGGCACCTTCACTTATTGAGAGACTGCAGGAGAAAACTTTCTATAGCCAATTATAGTTCCGCAATCAAAATCCATCTCCACTCTTACCGTAGAGAGAACTTCTTGAAATACCAGCTTCTTTGTATATTCCAGTTGCTAAGTTCCTCGTGTTTAGGCTTGATAATTATAAGGAACGGTTTATCTCCAACATGGAAAGATTCTAATGATAGTACACATCAGATAGGAGGTGGTCTTTTCCTGCCTCAAAGGGGAGGACTAATTTTATTTCATTGCCTTCAGTTGTAATGTTAATTTTAGTTCAAACTGCCCTTGAGCAATCCACGTTGGTTTTGTCAAACTTGGCCAGTCCATGAATGTCCCATCTATAACTTAACTTAGATGATGGAATTCAAAACCCCTAATCAGTATTTTGCATCATGCTTTTTTCGTCTAGTAATCAATACAGTGCATTAATGAGCTTTTTTTAAAGGTTTTGGATCACAGTTATAATCATTACTTGAACCTGTCTTTCCAAGGTTATTAAAAATACCTGTGGGCAAGTTATATAGTTATTTCCTGACGTCATTATTATGGCAGATTATTAGAGTCATAGGCTCATGCACGGAAACAGATCCTTTGGTCCAACTCGTCCATGCCGATCAGATATCCCAACCCAATCTAGTCCCTCTTGCCAGAATCCGGCCCATATCCCTCCAAACCCTTCCTAGTCGTTTACCCATTCAGATCCCTTTTAAATGTTGCAATTGTACCAGCCTCCACCACTTCCTCTGGCAGCTTATTCCATACACGTACCACCCTCTGCATGGAAAAAGTTGCCCCGTGGGTCTCTTTTATATCTTTCCCCTCTCACCCTCAACCTATGCCCCGTAGTTCTGGACTTTTCCCACCCCACTCCATGCCCCTCATGATTTTATAGACATCTCTTAGATCACTCCTCAACCTCTTACACTGCAGTGAAACAGCCCCAGCCTATTCAACCTCTCCCTATAGCTCAAGTTCTCCAACCCAGGCAACATCCTTGTAAATCTTTTCTGAACCCTTTCAAGTTTCACAACATCTTTCCCATAGCAGCGGGATCAGAATTGCACGCAGTATTCCAAAAGTGGTCGAACCAATGTCATTACAGCCGCAACATGACCTCTCAACTCCTGCACTTGATACTCTGACCGATAAAGGAAAGCATACCAAACGCCTTCTTCACTTTCCTATCCACCTGTGACTCTACTTTCAAGGAGCTATGAACCTGCACTCCAAGGTCTCTTTGTTCAGCAACACTCCCTTGGAGTTTACCATAAAGTGTATAAGTCTGACTAAGATTTGCTTTCCCAAAGTGCAGTGCCTTACATTTTTCTAAATTAAACTCCATCTGCCACTTCTCAGTCTATTGCCCCATCTGATCAAGATCCCATTGTAATCTGAGGTAACCTTCGCTGTCTACGACACCTCCAATTTTGGTGTCATCTGCGAACTTACTAACTCTTATGCTCATTCTTCTTGAATTTTCAGTTGCTTCTCCCTCCTTATTCTCTCAGTATACTTAACTCATCTGATGGCCATAAAAAATAATAGGAGATTCTTTATATTTTCCTTTTTTAATATACCTTTTTGTAATTCTTTTTAGTTGCGACTTGTTGCTGTTCGAGTTAAAATGTGATATCTGGAGAGTGGTGGACACTCTCAAAGCATAAAAATAAGTAGACTTCGTCTGGTATTGTAAACTAATGCAATTGATTTAGAAAAAATGCAATGAGAGTGAAGTGCTGTTTTAAAATGTTTTATTAAGTATAATAAGTGTTACATTAAATTCTTTTGTAAAATGAATTGATTGTACTAAGCATGTGTTTTCCTTTTTTTTTGTAGTTGCGGTACATGGACAGCCGAGAAGATGAGCAGCTCCGTGGAATCACAATGAAATCCAGTTCTATTTCATTGCATTTCACTGTGGGTAAGCAATTTCAAAAACCTTAACATTACAGAAATGCATGGCAGATATTGAGAGGTATTCCCACCTTGTCGAGAGTCTAGGACCAGAGGGCATAACCTTAGCCTAGGGGGTTACACATTTAAAATACAGGTGAGGAATCTCTTTTATCAGAGGGTTGTGAATCTGTGGGCAGTAGAGGCTGGGTCCTTGAGTATATTCAAGGCTGAGATAGCCATCATTAAGGGAATCAAGGGTTTTGGGGAAGAGGCGGGAAAATGGAGTTAAGGACTATTAGATGAGCCATGGTTTGATGAATTGGTGGAGCAGAATCGATGGTTTGATAAGTTGCCTTCTGCTCCTGTGTATTATGGTATTATATTGTTCACTGCTCCAATGGAAACAGTGTTTGTATCTAAAGTCCTCGTCTTAACTATAAATACAGATGTTTTTCTTTTGAACTAATCCTTGAAGTTAAGGTAATTATGTGGTAATATCATTGATAGTGTCCCTGCCTCTGAGCCAAGATGCCTGGGTTAAGCCTCACTTGCTGCAGAGGTGTGTAATAATTATCTCTGAATGGGTTGATTTAAATTTATTTTTAATCTGGGGAAACATGCTGAGATAAAAAAACTCCAGGCGAGTTAATCTGTTTGTCGATGCATCCATCACAAAGATAACCTAGGGTGGTTAAGACTGAAACAAAACTCTCAGAAAAGATTCCGATTCACTAAGAAGGAATGATCATATAAATCTTGTCAGTTGTTCTGCTGATATAATGGATAATATTAAACTGGATTTGAGGTGAAAGTTGAGAATCTGCAACTTGAAAACATAAAAGCTGAAAGTTTATTTTAGTGCTGAGTTGTACCTTGAATTTGATTTGTAAAAATAGCCTTTAAATGTTACTTGTTGATTTTTTTTTTGATCACCAGATGTTGCTTCTTTCACAGATAATCAAGAATACCTTATTAACATGATAGATTCTCCTGGCCATGTGGATTTTTCCTCTGAAGTATCGACTGCTGTGCGTGTATGTGATGGTGCTGTTGTGGTAGTTGATGTTGTTGAAGGTGTTTGTCCTCAGGTAATCAAAAGGTTCAAAGAAACTTTGTTTATTGACAATTCAGAATTACAACAAATATGTATTTAGCTGTCAGTGGCTTTATTGCAGGTGAAATTTGGTCAGAGACGTTTTTTAATACACTGTCATGGACCAGTCTAGACCCCTTCAAAATATTCCAAAGAAGGTAGCCCAGACCCTAACTTTGCTAGTTGTTTTAAGCAGGTGGAAAGTGGATATTCCAGGAGAAATGCCACTAGTCAAACCACTTAGTTTTAATCAAAACAGGATTTACAAGATTATTGAATGAAACACAAACAACAGAGAACAGAATACCGAATAACAACCTCTCCGAAAACCCAACAGATCATCCTAACTTAGTGATGCTGTTCCAAATACTTACAAGAATCCCCATAAACATCCCTTGGAACAAAAGGTAAAATCAAACATAGGTTCTTACATGATTGAAGGCAGAGAGAGTAAGTACCAGCCTGGATCTGCATCTTTGGGTTCAGCAGCGTTTTTCCCACACTATTGCCGAAAACCAAATCAAACCAGAGAAAAACCAAGCTGGGAGAACTGGCCACTACCCTTTCATTATACATGTGTTTTTTTTAAACTTGAAAGCCTTCTGCCTGAGACAGTATCTGTTAGCTATTATCAAATTGGCCCTAAAACCCTTCAGCCCCAGACGTTTCGGAGTCTGTGTCATTTATGACCTCTCTGGGGAAAAAAAGCCCAAGGACAGCACAAGCTTGTTAAAGGAGCAGCTTTGTCCCAGCACTAGTGTGAAATATTTTACTTATCCAAATGCATTCTTACTTTTCATAGGCAATATTAATATTAATATTTTAGCAAATTTTGTAGTAATGAGTCTGCACCAGCAAAACATTTTAAATTGCTGTACTGTGCAAATTGCATTAATTCCTCCCAAGTGGAAATTAACAGGATTGTTGCTGTTCTATTTTCAGACGCAAGCAGTGTTACGCCAGGCTTGGTTGGAAAATATTCGTCCAGTTTTAGTAATTAACAAAATAGATCGACTGATAATTGAGCTAAAATTGACTCCATTTGAAGCTTATATTCACTTACAAAAAATTCTAGAACAGGTAAAAATTAAAATCACTTCTAATATTTTGTTGAAAATTTATGTTTGCACCATGTGTCTGGTTTTCTAATAATAATTACCTTTGTTCTTCATCTTTCTTGTAGTTCTAAGCCAACAGAGTTGGTGATATCCTAGTGGTATTGTCACTGGAGTAGTAATCCAGGGACCCAGTTAATGTACTAGGGACTCGTTCTTGAATTCCACCACAGCACATTGAATTCAATAAAAATCTGGAGCTAAAAGTCCTGAAGTCAGTTTCAATTGTTGAAAATATCCATTTGGTTCTTGAATATCCATCAAAAAGGAAACTGGGACATGTGACACCAGACTCTCAGCAATATGGTTGACTCTTAATTGCCCTGTGAAATGGCCTAACAAGTATTCATTTGTATTAACTGCCAGAAAAGAGGAAAAGGATCACAGGGCATCAGCTATGGCAAACACAACCTGTTAGTCCTCCTTGCTAACATGTGGGGGCTAGTGCAGTCAAGCAACAGCCTGACATAGTCATACTCTTGGAATCATACCTTACACACGCACCCTGCATTGCTTTCACCATCCCTGATATGT
This sequence comes from Chiloscyllium punctatum, assembly GCF_047496795.1. NCBI lineage: Eukaryota > Metazoa > Chordata > Chondrichthyes > Orectolobiformes > Hemiscylliidae > Chiloscyllium > Chiloscyllium punctatum. Next base: position 20,095,822 of record NC_092786.1, read on the forward strand.
CTTGCCCCACCAGTAGGACAAATCCAGCTAGCTAATTCCATAATGGTATACGTTCAGGAGGGCACATTATCCTCATTGATCTTCAATACCATGATGTCTCCTGATGTCAAGTCAGACATGGTCAAGGAAACCTGCTGGCATTCAGTACGTATTGAACAGCATTTGGAGGAAACATTGAGAATGCCAAGGGTACAGAATATACTCTGTGACTTCAGTGATCACCACCAAGAGTGGTTTGGTATTCATGCTGATTAGGAACAGTTTGAATCCTAATGGCCATTACTAATAGACTAGATCTGCAGCAGGTGGTGAGGGAACTAACAAGAGGGAAAACCATAGTTGACCTCATCCTCTCTGATCTGCCTGCAGCAGATGCATCTCTCTGTTCCTGTCCGTATCAGTAAAAGTGACCACCACATTGACGTTTTGGAAACGAAGTCCCATCTTCATGTTGAGAATACCTCCCATTGTTTTGTGTGGCGCTATTGTTGTGCTAAGTGGGACAGGATTAAAACAGATCTGGCAACTGAATATGGGCATCCATGAGGGCCTGTGGGCATCGGCTGAATTGTACTTCCATCTCAGCCTGGCATTGCATTGATCCAGTAGATCAACCCTGGCTCAATGGTGAGTGCAGAAGGGCGTGCCAGGCAGTCCAGAAAATGAGTCCTGCCAAACAACTTCAGTAGCAAGTGATGGACAAAGCCAAGCAATTCTGCAACAAACCGATCTGTAGTCATGTCGCATCCAGTCACAAATGGTGGTGGACAACAAAGCAACTTGCTGGAGGAGGATAATCTACAAACATCTCCAACCTCAGTAATGGGGAGCATAGCACATCAGTGCAAAAGATAATGCTGAAACATTTGCAGTTTTCAGCTAGAACCACTTATCCATCTTAGCCAAGGTCCATTTTGGCACAGTGACGCTGTGAGTCCTTAACAATGACTTTAAACCCCTCAAGTCTCATTGTATTAGGTCAAACATAGGCATGGGAACCTTTGCCTGATGGTGGAATCATGGATAATTCTGTGAGAATAACTGTGTCAGGCTGTTGCTTGACTGCTCACTGGAGTAACTTTGGCAAAATATCCAAGATATTACTGAGGAGGCATTGCAGGGTAACCAAGCTCTCCGTACCTATGTTGTTTTTGGTGCCTTGGTTGATGTCAGGTAGTCTATCTGGTTTCACTGCTTTTATCAGACTTTAGCAGTCCAATACAACTGTGGCTTGCTATGCCATTTAAGAGTCAGCCACATTACTATGAATCTGGAGTCACAAATAGGCCAGCTTAGGTGAGGACAGCAGATTCTGTTCGCCGAGCTGGGAATTTGTGTTTCAGACGTTTCGTCCCCTGTCTAGGTGACATCCTCAGTGCTTGGGAGCCTCCTGTGAAGCGCTCTGTGATGTTTCCTCTGGCATTTATAGTGGCCTGTCTCTGCCACTTCCGGTTGTCCGTTCCAGCTGTCCGCTGCAGTGGCTGGTATATTGGGTTCAGGTCGATGTGTTTGTTGATAGAATCTGTGGATGAGTACCATGCTTCTAGGAATTACCTGGCTGTTCTCTGTCTGGCTTGTCCTATAATAGTAGTGTTGTCCCAGTCCAACTCATGTTGCTTGTTATCTGCATGTGTGGCTACTAAGGATAGCTGGTCGTGTTGTTTCGGGGCTAGTTGGTGTTCATGGATACGGACCGTTAGCTGTCTTCCTGTTTGTCCTATGTAGTGTTTTGTGTAGTCCTTGCATGGGATTTTGTACACTACGTTGGTTTTGCTCCTGCTGGGTATCGGGTCCTTTATCCTGGTGAGTTGTTGTCTGAGAGTGACTGCTTTGTATGCTGTTATGAGTCCTAGTGGTCGTAGTAGTCTGGCTGTCAGTTCAGAAATGTTCTTGATGTATGGTAACATGGCTAGTCCTTTGGGTTGTGGCATGTCCTCATTCCATTGTCTTTTCCTTAGACATCTGTTGATGAAATTGCGGGGGTATCCGTTTTTGGCGAATACATTGTATAGGTGTTCTTCTTCCTCTTTTTGCAGTTCTGGTGTACTGCAGTGTGTTGTGGCCCTTTTGAACAGTGTCTTGATGCAACTTCTTTTGTATGTGTTGGGGTAGTTGCTTTCGTAGTTCAGGACTTGGTGTGTGTGTGTGACCTTCCTGTATACCTTTGTGGTGAATTCTCCATTCGGTGTTCTCTGTACCATCACGTCTAGGAATGGGAGTTGGTTATCCTTTTCTTCCTCTCTAGTGAATCTGATTCCTGTGAGTGTGGCGTTGATGATCCGGTGTGTGTTCTCTATTTCTGTGTTTTTAATGATTACAAAGGTGTCATCCACATATCTAGCGGCAGAGACAAACCACTATAAATACCGGAGGAAACAACACAGAAGCACTTCACAGGAGGCTCCCAAGCACTGAGGATGTCACCTAGACAGGGGATGAAACGTCTGAAACACAAATTTCCAGCTCGGTGAACAGAACCACAACAACGAGCACCCAAGCTACAAATCTGATCACAAACTTTGAGGATAGCAGATTTTCCATCCTGATAGGACTTAATAATACAAAAACAAGATGGGTTTTGATGACATTGATAATGGTTTCTTGGTCACCATTAGATTAGCTTTTAATTCCAGATTTAGTAAATGAATTGAAATCTCACCATCTTAGTCATGAAATTCAAAGCCATGTTCACAGAGGATTATGCTTCATATCTAGATTATCGGTCCAGTGACAATACCACTACACCACCTCACCCTCCACATTGAATGGATGGTCTCTCGCTGTTATAAAAGAAGGTGGGGTTCCTCAGTGATAGTTGCAACCCAACTAAGATAATACTCATTGCTTTTCCCTTAGCAATTAGAGTCATAGAGTCGTACAGCCTACTAATAGATCCTTTAGCCCAACATGTATATGCTGGCCAACAAGCACCAAACTATGCTAATCCCATTGATTTGCACTTAATGTATAGCCAACCTTGCCCTGGTATTTTAAGTGCTCATGCAAATGCTTCTTAAATGTTGCAAAAGTATTTGTCTCCACCACCCTGTCAGCAGCATGTTCCATATTTCTACTAGCCTCTGGAATCTCTTCTCCACCCTCTCCAGTGCAGTCATGTCCTTCCAACAGTGTAGTGACCAGAACAGTAAACTTGTCTAACCATTCCAACTTGATTTAAAATTCTGTATTTTAAAAAAATCTGTGTGTGTTGCATGTGTGTGGCCCTGCATTTCCTTAACCAATGCCAAGAAAAACAAAGTCAGCTTAGTCCTGTTTGTGGGAGCCCGTGGCCTAACCAATGCTCTGTAAAGGTGCAACAGACTTCCTCAGCTGAAGAATTTCACAAACACTCAGGCAGATTACATGAGGTTCATATCGACAAAAGAGACCTCAGAATTTTCTTTGTCTGGACCATGACGGAAAAGCCATGCAAAGCAGAAATGAATGAAGCCAGTAGAGTGGGGAACAACACTGTGGAATTCTAAAATTCTCTGACTTGAAGTGATGTACTATGAGTATTGTGACTGATTCTGATCAAGAATTGTTGATCATTAGAAAAAGTGCAGCGCAAAAGCTCTGATTGAATGTCAAAGGAATGAGTGATGAAATCTGGATGAACTTGGACTTTTCAATTGGAAGGGTGTCTTTTGAGAGCAGTCTCATTTAAGTATGTGCCATAGCATTTCACAGCCAATGAATTACCTTTGAATCTCATCTGTAGATAGTATGACCATCAAATTGTACACCGCCAGCTCCTATAAACATTACTGAACTGCCTTTATTTTTGATGGTGTTGGTAAAGGAAATGAATGGATTGGCATATGTGCAACATATGCAGAATTTTTAAGATAAGAATACATCTGGGATACTGTATAGTGTTAAATTATGTTGGAATAGTAAGATAAGTGAGCACAGGTCCAAACTGATAAATGATATAATTGCTGACATGAATAGTAAATTTTTCACACAAAGAATGATCAACATGTGAAACAGACTTCCTGGAAAAACTGCAGAGACAAAATCTTGCAATCACTTGAGAAACATTTGGATGCCTTGTTGGGAGAGTATGGTTTTGGGTGTTTATGGAGGGATAAATTAATATGGGATGAATGATCTCCCTTAACTGTAATAATTTATGACCTTGTGAATTTATGTGAATGAAAACATATTTAAAATAATTCGCATACGTTTGCTTTTTATGGACAAGAACCAGAGCCACAACTTTAATTCAATAATTACTGAAATAATAATGGAAACAGCAACTGTCAGTTGGTAGTATTTATGGATTGAATCAAAATTTGTAGTTGAAAGGGAGAAACTGGGAAAACAAAAGGGGTGGAGAAATGAATGAGAAATAGAGAAGTAAAGTAAAAATTGAAGCCGAAATGAACACTGTGAGTATAATAAAACAAAAATAAAGGAGAATGTGCTGAATTATTTTTTAAAAAGCAGACATATGGAGTACAAGACTGAGGGTATAAAAAGGAATGTAACAGAGGAAAGAAGACTTTTTATATCCACTACAGGGAAATGGTATAAATGGAAGTTGTAGGTGAATTTACTGATGACTTGATTATACTTCAAATTCTTTTAATCTTCAAACATCCTTTCACAAAACTTTTATCTTTTCTCATAATTGGGACTCAATCTTGGACTCAACTGTCTAAGGACCAGTATGGAATAAATGATTCTGCAGTATGCACAAATTAGGTTGAACACAGAATTGCAAACAAAAACCACCTGTATATTAGGTATTAGCTTCTCTGCTCATTTTAAGTGGTGAAAGGCGAATTAAAGAATATTTCGACAGGTGGCCTACAGATGACAATAAAATTAGGATTGTGGAATGTGCTTGACCATTTAGATCCATGTAGGATATGAACTTCAATGCAACACGATAAATTAGGCGGCACGGTGGCACAGTGGTTAGCACTGCTGCCTCACAGCGCCAGAGACCCGGGTTCGTTTCCCGCCTCAGGTGACTAACTGTGTGGAGTTTGCATGTCCTCCCCGTGTCTGCGTGGGTTTCCTCCGGGTGCTCTGGTTTCCTCCCACAGTCCAAAGATGTGCAGGTCAGGTGAATTGGCCATGCTATATTGCCTGTAGTGGTAGGTAAGGGGTAAATGTAGAGGTATGGGTGGGTTGCGCTTCAGCGGGGCGGTGTGGGCTTGTTGGGCCGAAGGGCCTGTTTCCACACTGTAAGTAATCTAATCTAATCTAATTATTTGGTGTTGGTGTCCTGTGGGGTTATGGAACTATTTCAGCACCCTACTGGTGAATCTTAGTGCTAAGCAAACTTGATTTGGCCAAGAAGTGTGCCTACAATATTTTCAGTATCCAGGAAAAAGCCTTTCTTGAAACCCTATTAATCATTAATTCATTGAGTCACTTTTAACAATCTATGGTTTTACACAGCCATAAAATTGCTATAATGTACTGTGTAAAATATAAAAGCTGTAGTGTGTTCTTGGTATCATTTGACCACAGATTGACTTAATTTGATTTGAGTTACTCCTTGGAAAGCATCATTGCATTCTTCACTTTGATCATAAATTGTATGTAAAGTTATATGTTAGTCTGGAATTCTGGACTGGATTTATAGTTGGCTATGGATCGTCTACCATTACTCTTTTTAATGTTGAAGAACTGCATTTGAATAACAACATTGATATCCTAAGAATGTCCCATAGTTTTCACAATCTTTGTTGCTATTTTGACCTTTTACTTAAGTTAGATCCTTTTCCTAATTCCAGGTAACCACAGATGGTGGATCCTTCCTTTAGAGTTTTCTCTTTCTAATGAGATTACTCTTATCCTGACTATTCTGAAATATCCACTTAAATGTGTTTCTGTTGATCTAAGTCTGAGCTTGGTATGCCAATGCACTTCAACTAGCTCAGCTTTCTTGCCCTTTAATTGCTCTAATTTGGGTTTAAAATACTAGTCTTACCTCCAATCTTTCCTGTTTCGAGCTGGATGTAAAATTCAATTATCTGTGATGGATGTAAGTTTGCTCCCTGAGCTGGAAGGTTTGTTTTCAGATGTTTTGTCACCAAACTAGGTAATATCATCAGTGAGCCTCCAGTGAAGCACTTGTATCATGTCCTGTTTTCTATTTATGTGTTTTGGGTTTCCTTGGGTTGGTGATATCCTTTCCGGTTCCTTTTCTCAGACAATGGTAGATGGGGTCCAAATCGATGTGCTTGTTGATCGAGTTCCAGTAGGAATGCCATGCTTCTAGGAATTCTGTTTGGCTTGTCTCTGTTTGGCTTGTCCTAGGATGGATGGGTTGTCCCAGTCAAAGTGGTGTCCTTCCTCATCTATATGTAAGGGTACTAGTGAGAGTGGGTCATGTCGTTTTGTGGCTAGTTGATGTTCATGTGTCCAGGTGGCTAGTTTTTTTTTGCCTGTTTGTCGCAACTAAAACACTTACTTGAAGACTTGCACCACTCCATTCGCTCTACCCAAGAATTCCTGAACGCCATCAAAGACACCAGGTAGAAAAGGATGAAATAATGGTCTCCTTTGATGTTATAGCCCTGTTTACATCCATCAACTTCAACCTGGCCAAAGAAACACTGAAAACACAATATGAGAAGTACCAAAGACGCACACACCAGACATTACCAATCTCCTCAGCAAAGACGACAACATCAAGCCAGTGGACCTATGCCTTACCACCCACTTCACTTTTAATGCCAAAACCTGCAGACAAACCAATGGAACACCCATGGGATCTCCGATATCAGGTTCTTAGCAGAGGCAGTAATGCAGAGACTCAAACAGTCAGCTCTGCCATCCATCCAATCCAAATTTTGGGTCTCCCATGAGGATGACACCTTTGTCATCACTAAATGAACAAATTAGAGGAAACCTTTAAGACCATCAACAATATCCTCACTGCATAAAATTCACTGAGGAGGGAAAAAGCAACAAATTGCCATTCCTAGATGTCACAGAGACCAGACAGTCAATGGGGAACTTCAAACCATCGTCTATGGGAAAACAGCACAAATGGATAAAATACTGAACGACAAAAGCAATCATTCGAACACGTACAAGCGAAACTGTATTGGAACATTTCAATGAGCCACCACACTGCAGCACAGAGAAACTACGAAGAACAGAAGAAAACAGCGTATTCGAAAAGAACAGATACCCAATGAACTCAATCTGCCGATTTAGATTAGATTACAGTGTGGAAACGGGCCCTTCGGCCCAACAAGTCCACACCGCCCCGCCGAAGCACAACCCACCCATACCCCTACATTACCCCTTACCTAACACTACAGGAAATTTAGCATGGCCAATTCACCTGACCTGCACATCTTTGGACCGTGGGAGGAAACCGGAGCACCCAGAGGAAACCCATGCAGACACTGGGAGAACGTGCAAACTCCACACAGTCAGTCGCCTGAGGCGGGAATTGAACCCGGGTCTCTGGCGCTGTGAGGCAGCAGTGCTAACCACTGTGCCGCCCACATCCAAACAAACAGACAAAATGCACCCAGAAACCCTAGCCACTCTCTACTACATCAAAGACATCTTGGAAATGACTACCAGACTGCTCAGATCCCTTGGCATCATGGTAGCCCACAAACCCACCAACACACTAAAACAGCAGCTAATGAACTTAAAAGACTTCATAAAGACAACAATCAAAACAAACGTCAATTACAAAATACTGTGCAAGAGCTTTAACAAACACTGCATTGGACAAATAGGCAGAAAACTAGCCACCAGGATACATGAACATCAACTAGCCACAAAACGACATGACCCACTCTCACTAGTATCCTTACATACAAATGAGAAAGGAAACCACTTTGACTGGGATAACATATCCATACTAGGACAAGCCAAACAGAGACACGCATGAGAATTCCTAGATGCATGGCATTCCTACTGTAACTCTATCAACAAACACATCGATTTGAACTCCATCTACCACTGTCTGAGAAAAGGAACCGGAAATGACATCACCCACCCAAGGAAATCCAAAACCCATAAATAGAAAGCAGGACATGATATGAGTGCTTCAATGGAGGCTCACTGATGATGATGAAACATCTGAAAACTAACCTTGCAGCTCAGTGAACAAACTTACATCCAAAACCTCATTCTGAGCTACAACTTCTCTCAAAATTCACTATATGTGATCCTGAGGATCTAAAATTGGAATTTAGGCAACAAAATATGTCGATTTTTATTTCAACAAAATGGTTTCTCAGTTTAAAAGAATACTACAAAATGGCCTGTGAACCATACTGCTGGACATACTGCTGATTTGCAGAATTAACTTGCAGTTCAAAAATAGAGTTTTCATAAGATGAATACTGACCCATTAATTAAAATTCGAACTAACCTTGAACTAATACATGGCATGACAATTTATGTAAATTAGATATCCTTATTAAAGAAAATATCATTAAATTAACTTGCTGTAAATCATGTCACCTTATTATATGTGATTGGTCTTTCTTGTAATTAAGGCTGTACTATTTCTTAAAAAACATAGAAATAATGCGTAATTTTCAAATGTAATTGTGCAACTTCTTCACGGAACACAGAAGCTTCAGTCTCTGTGTTGCTGGATAGAATTGCGTCAAGGTACCTTAATTCAATAAACTAATGAACCTTGCTTTTTGAATAGACTGCATATGTCGATTCCTTTGACCGATCTCGAACCAAGAGACCCCTCTTGAGGGGACGCAGATCTTCAATCCTTGCTACTTCAGGGTGTCTTTGTTCTGAAGTCATTAACTACTTCTGTAACAGGACACAGTACTGGTTGAGTACAGGCAATAAATGTTGGACATCCCTTCAAAGAATTAAAAAAAAACTTCTGGGCAATAATATCAATGTGTGCCAAATTAATCTAATAGCCTGTTTGGGCTTTAAACCTCTGCTGTGGTTAACATTGCAAACTTGGTAGCCCCACAGCTGACTCCAGGGGAAATTGGATGGATGAGTTGGACTGAAGGGTCTGTTTCCATGCTATACATTTCTGACTCTATGATTCAAATATAACCTGTTCTCTGTTTTGTTCCAAAATGCAGTACTCGAAGGCACTGTCATGAAAGTACTCTTCGTTCAGGCTAATATTGGCAATATGACTTTGCCTGTTCATATGTAAATTAAAGTCATCCATTATTATGATCTTTATCAAAACCATCCATTATTTTTCTTATACACTTTGTCCCACAGTGAATGCTGTCACGTTACTCCTATTAGTGACTTGTTTTCCCTACTATTCTTCATTTCCACCCAAACTGATTCTATATCTTGATCTGTGGGACAGTGTTCAACTATGACTGTCTATCTTGGAATAACAATGATACCCCTCCACCTTTGTATAGCTTCCTATTTTTCTTGAGTGTCATATACTGCTCAATATTCAGGTCCCAATCATTGTCAACTTGAAACCATGACTCCACCGTGAGTCAGATCGTATTTATTTACTTCCCTGTGCATTATCAGTTACTTTGTTAGGAATGCTGCATGCATTCAGATGTAGAACCTTTAATTGAGTCATTTTGTTATCTTTGAAAGATTGGTGTATTTCTGTCATCTGAGAATCTCATTTCCCATTTCAGTTACACATTCTCACCTTGTCTCTAATCTTGATGTATCTGGCCCAGATGCTATAATTTTATTCATTTTGTATGTTATATATTGTTGTATATTATTGAATTCTTGCTCTAACATAGAACTACCGATCAGAAAACAGCGACTTGCATAAATCAATAAAATAGAACTTTTTCCAAAGTTACTAATAAGAGCCGTTCCTATTTACATAGCCATTCAAATCAGTTATCTTCGAGTAATGATATGGCCTGCTGACTTCATCAGCTATTTACACCCAAATTGCCTACGCTTTCTGGCTCAATTGCGTTGTGCTTTAATTGATCCCTGTCTGGTTCCACCTCCCCGTTGAGGCAGTCAGTGGCATGTTGGCCAGTCCTTTCCATTTTCCTTATGTTCAGACTTCAGTGTCTTCAGTGCTGTACTGCTGGCAGGTGAAAAAAGAGCAATGTTGTGGGAGTTCTCAAGTAGAGTTTCTAATATAAAACTGTGGATACTGAATATTTCAAACAAAAATAGAAATTGCTGGAAAGATTCAGCAGATCTGGCTGCATCTGTGGAGAGGACAGTGTTCAGTTTCAAATCCAGTCTCTGAGTTTGGCGCAGCTTCTTTTGATTTGCAGCATAGCCAATTTAAATGGAAATCTAAAGTGGATAGCAATGCAAAGGAAAGACTGCAAATTAAAGTTGGGAAGTAAAATGTTCAAATGGGTGGGTAAAGATGGAAGTTTCCATTTTAAATTAGTTTTTTATGGAAATATTTGGCAGGTTGGGTACTTTAATGAGCTAGCTGTTGAGCAGATCATCGGTTTAACACGTATCCCTTGGCAATTGGGTCAGCCTTCAATGATGAAAGCCTATATTAGCTTAATAGGAAGCTAGCTATTTTCAGTATGGGCAAGAGAAGTGTTGGAAGAATGACAATGCCATGTTTATTTATGTATTTAAACCATCATTTTTTTGGATTAGTGGTGCTGGAAGAGTACAGCAGTTCAGGCAACACCCGAGGAGCAGCAAAATTGACGTTTTGGGCAAAAGCCCTTCATCATCATCCTCGGATGCTGCCTGAACTGCTGTGCTCTTCCAGCATCTGGTTTCCAGCATCTGCAGTCATTGTTTTTACTTATTTAAACCATCAGTCCTGTTATTTACAGAAGACATTGCAGATTGTTAGTAACTGAAAACACCTTGAATGTTTAGAATGATACTTACTGGTTGTTTTTCCTGTATATTAAGATGGAAACTATTAATTAGTTAATGAATATTGCATTAAAGTCATGTAAACATCCTCGATGCCATAGGCCTACAGCTTATCTTATTTGGCAAAAGGACAGACACTCTATGTTGTAAGCCAAAGGGAGAGTCGGAAATGCCCGGGCAATCTAGTGGCAGGGCAGAGCTGATGTAGCCATGTCCAATCTCATTTCCACTCCGTGCCTGGGAACAAGAACAAAGAGGAGGAATAATTGAACATGTCATGAACTTTGATAATATCTAAAACCTAAGAATGATCATAGTTGTTGTGGCAGATGAATTATTGTTATCCATTATTTAATTTGGATTGTTGTTTCTTGACAAAGTTTTTGTGAGTGTGTGAAAGTAGTAAGTTTGACATTGGATTTATTTAAGTGTCTAATATGTGAATGTTTCAGGTAAATGCAGTGACTGGGAGTCTGTTTACTTCAAAAGTATTGGAAGAGAGAGCAGAGATGGGAGTAACAGAAAAAACTCGTTCAGACACCAAGAGCAGTGAACATTTCTACGACTGGAGTGCTGGCCTGGAAGAAACAGATGATTCGCATCTTTACTTTGCCCCCGATCAGGGAAATGTGGTATTTGGAAGTGCTATTGATGGCTGGGGTTTCAGGTATGGAAGTATTTTAAAAATGTTTATCTCTATAAACATAGAAATTGTCTGTGGGGTAAAGAGAGGGTTCAAAATTCTGTGGGATTTTTGCCAGTGTCTTGGCATAAGAGGTTGGGACCATGGTGATGTAGTGATCTTCGATTGAATACTATGTTTAGGATGCTTTGTTTTGAAAATGCATCTCTGTTCTTTTTCTGTTTCCTTTTTAAAGGAAGTTTCTCTTTACTGTTAGGACTGTGCATGTTTGTGGTTTTTCGACCCACTTTTGTGCTTTACAAGAGTAATTTATGGTTTTACTTGATTACAGTGACTGTGCTTCAAAAAATGTGTTCAATATCAAGTTCTTTGTACTCCTGACGATATGATAAACCACGTCATAAACCTGATTTTCCTTTCCTTTTACATTTAACAACTGAGATTTTGTGCACCTACTGAGTGAGTTCAGCGAAATGAAAGTTGCTTCTCAACTTATTCTTTCATGGGATGAGAAACAGGCATCACTGGCAAGGACAGCATTTGTTTCACATCCAGACTTACCCTTGAAGCAAGTGACTTGTTCAGCCTTTTCAGAGGACAGTTAAAAGTCAACCACTTTCCTGTGGAACTGCAGTCACATTTAGACCAGTCTGGTTAAGGATGGCAGATTTCCTTCCCTAAGTAACAATGGGTTCTTATATAATGTTTCATTAACATATTAAGACTAGTTTCAGATTTTTAAAATGGAATTTAAATTCCATCAGTTGCTGTGCTGACATTTGAACCCACATCTCCGTTGATGGAAAACAAAATCACAAAGAACTGTGGATACTGTAACTCAGAAACAAAAAACAGAAATTGCTGAAAAAAACTCAGCAAGTCTGGCAGTTTCTGTGGAGAGAAGGCAGAGTTTACCTTTCTGGTCTGGTGACCCTGCTTCAGAAGGGTTCTAGTAAAGAGTTATTGGACCTGAAGCATTAACTCTGCTTCTTCTCCAAGGATGCTGCCAGACCTCCTGAGTTTTTCCAGCCGTTTCTGTTTTCATCTCCATTAATGAACGAAATTTTTTGTAGCGTTAGATTATAGTTGTTGTGATTGTTATCACTGAGATTAGTGTTAAATTCCAGATTTTATCATTGAATTCAAATTCTCCTAGCTGCCAGGTGTGACTTGAACTTGTATCTCAGAGCATTAGCTTACACCTATGGAAAATCACTACAGTGGTAATACATTGCCACTGTGCTACCAACTCTTTCTTGAAGGGGCTTTAAAGCTAGTGTTATGTTGGGAGAGAAGAGGTAAACGATCATATTAAACTGTATTTTTGCAGTCGGCTTGGAAATAGTTGGGCAAGGTCAAAATTTAAAACTTGTGCTTGAACTTGATGCATTGGATTTGTAAATTTAAGCATTGATCATGCATATTATACCAGATTTGAATATTTCTGGAGCGCCAAATATGCAGCTGTCTAGAATTGCCTGCTCTTGCAGCTGGCTTAATTAACATTACCAATCAATTTTCAGTCAATAGTTTGCTTTGTTTCTTTGATTATGTAAGTGTTTTAACAGTTATTTGGTACATGTATATTCAAATTTTGATACAGTCATTGGTTTCCAATCACAATACTAATCTGTCACATACCAAAAGGGAGATAAGTAGGATCTAGATATTAGAATGTTCTGTCGGTTTTGAGGTGAAAGGAAAGGAAGGGAACAAAATACATTGGAAATAACGGAACTTGTTAGACAATTGTGGCATTTGACTCGTATGAATCAGCTCAGTGGTAACATTCTCCAATTCAGAACGTTGTAGTTTTAAACGCCACTTCAGTGCAGTGCTAAAAGAGCTGTTGTCTTTCTGAAGAAATGTTAATCCAGCAGTCCGCCTGTTCTCTCTGGTTTCATAGAATCATTGAAAGCGTACAGTGTTAAAGCAGGTGATCCAGCCCATCGAGCCCACAGCAATCCTCTGAAGGACATCCCACCTAAACGCACCTCCTTTCCCTATCCCTGCATTTCCCATGCCTAATCCAGTTAGCCTGCACGTCCCTGGACACTATGGGCAATTTAGATTAGATTAGATTCCCTACAGCATAAAAACAGACCCTTTGGTTGACCAATCCATGTAATCAGCACAGCTTTAGACTGTGGGAGGAAATCGGGGGAAACCCACGCAGACATGGGGAGAATGTGCAAACTCCATACACTCAGTTGCCTGGGGCTGTGAAGCAGCAGTGCTACCTACTGAGCCACTGTGTTGCCCGTGGTTTGATTAAGCAATAGTAGTATTCAAGAAAGTGGAATGGGGTTCTTCTTGTGACCTGGCCAACATCTATGTACTGAATCAGATGAAAACAATGATTTAGTCACTTATCTTGTTTTTTTTATGGGATTTTGCTGAATACATGTTGCCTACTTTGTTCTCTGTATTAAAGCAGTTATTACTCCAGAAGTACTTCAAAGTATCCACTATAAATCCACGGACTCCCACAGCTATCTGGACTATACATCCTCGCATCTTGTTTCCTGTAACGGCTCCATTCCATTCTCCCAGTTCCTCTGTCTTCATCGCAGATGTTCCGATGAGGCCAACTTTGACAAGGGAGCTTCCAAAATGTCCACCTTCTTCGTCAACCGAGGATTCCCCAGCATCATTGTCAACTGGGCCCTCAACTGGGTCCAACTCATCTCCTGCACTTCTCTCCTCATACCCTCTGTTCCCTCCTGCATCAGCAATAGGGTTCCCCTTGTCCTTCCTACCATCTCACCAGCATTTACATCCAGACGATCATCAGCTGCCATTTCTACTACCTCCAGCGAGATGCCACCACCAGGCACGTATTCTCCTCCCCACTCTTGTCCACCTTCTGCAGGGACCATTTCCTCTGGAACATCTGGGTCAACTTTTCCTTCACTCCCAAAAAGAATCCCCATCCCACCCTCACCCCCACACCTTGCAACCGCTGAAGGTGTGACACCTGCCCATTTACCTTCTCTCTCCTGAGTATCCAAGGGCCCAAACATACCTGCCAGGTGAGGCAACACTTTACCTGCACTTCACACCATCTATTCTACTGCATTCGCTGTTCACAATGTGGTCTCCTCTACATTGGGGAAACGAGGCATAGACTGCATGGCCGCTTGGACATTCTGCCCATAAAAAAAGACCCTGAGCTTTCAATTGTCTGCCTCTTTAACATGCCACCCTATTCCCTGGCCAACACCTCTGTCTCAGTTTGCTACAGTGTTCCAATGAAGCTCAGGGCAAGCTGGAAGAACAACACCTCATTTTTCACTTGGGGACCCTACAGCCCTCCGGACTCAGTACTGAGTTCAATAATTTTAGGCCCTGAATTTGCTCCATTTCCTAATTCCCTACAACACACACCAGGCCTTGTTTTCACATTGCCTGCCATTCCACACTACCTATGGTTAGTCACTAACAGTCTCCATTAACAGCTATTCACCCAACCAGCCAGATTGTTATCGACTCCTTTGTATCTCCAAAAGGTCTTCCTTCTCTTTGGGCTCTATCCTTACCTATCATTTACTCCTTACCCCCCTCTACTCACCCTACCTTCTGCATATAAACTGACATTTTAGGAACATAGCTACCATGCGTTCTGAGGAAGCATCACCAGACTCGAAACATGAATTTTCATTTCTCTTCACAGATGCTCAGACTCACTGAGCTTTTGCACCAACTTCTGTTTTTGTATTACTTCATTCGTTATGATGCAATTTGGACAACTTGAAGGTGTGGAATTGGCCACATAAAAACAAGACCTCGCTTTAAAAGAAAGTTAGGAGTATGACATTGGTGCATGCAACCTCAGACTAGTGACCAAGTTCATATGTCCACATTTGAATTGCACTCTGTATATCTGCACTGCAACATATCCAAATGTTATCCAATTCATGGCAATCACATCAGCGGAGCAAAGAGAAAACTAGTTTTTAAGATTGTTTCTGATGGCAGTGTGTTACTTGTGCACAGATGATGAATTCCTGATACTTTCACTTTCACTTGTCAGATGGAATGGGAGGTGATGGGTGGGGGATGTGAGGTATAAGCGATAACTTCCAAAAGAAAGGATTATGACGGGGAAACCTCTGAAATTGAGAAACAAATCAGTTAAGTTTTCTAAGTGACTTCCTCTTATTAGACGCTGGGACTAGTTCCAAAATGGTGAAACTGACAATTATCTGTCAAGTTGTAATATCAGATAAAATGGTAATCAAAGGCACTATATATTTTTAAAATGTAGCTGTGAGAATTTTGTTTGGAATTTTGTAAGCTTCATTTTATAGCTTAGAACATAGCAACTGAAATCAGCTGAAGTGGCAGAGTATCAGATAAAATAGAAGACTATATGAAGTAATTTCAATTTATTAGCTTTTTAAATTCATTCACGGGATGTGTGCATCCTTGGCTAAGCCAGCATTAATCGTCCATCTGTAACTGCCTTTGAGAATATGATGGGGAACTCCTTTGTGAGCTGATGCAGGCCATTTTGTGTTGGATGCTCACGTATTTTCCCTGCATGACATTGAAGAAACAACAACATATTTCCAAGTTAGGATGGTGACTGGCTCAAAAGGGAATTTGTAGATGGTGGTTTGCTGTTTTTGTTTACCCTTATCCTTTGTGGTAAGGGTTTTTGATTTGGAAGATGCTGTCAGAGAAGCCTTGGTGAGTTGCCACAGTGCATTTTATAGCTGGAATACTGTACTGTCACTGTGTTGATGGCAAAAAAAATGTTGCAAGGGATGGGTAAGGTGCCAGTCAAACAGGTTCTGTCTTGGATGAGTTGACATTTTCTTGTGTTGTTGGAACTGCACTCATCCAGACCCATGGAGAATGATACTCTGAGGGCGATACCAAGACTGGAGGGTTTAAGTTATAAGGAGAGGCTGCATAGGCTGAAATGTTTTTGCCTGGAGTGTAGAAGGCTGAGGGATGAGGTTATAGAGGTTTATAATTCATGAGGAGCATATACAAGATGAAGAGCCACGCTGTTTTTCCTCTGAATGGGACAAGTACCAAACTAGAGGGTATAAGTTCAAGGTGACTGAGGGAAAGATTTAAAAGGGGTCTGAGGGACAACTTTTTTGCACGGAGGGTGACGCATATATGGAATGAACTACCAGAGGAAGTGGTAGAGATGAGTAGGATTACAACATTGTAATAGAGGGGAGTGTGAAGCAGGACCTGGATGTCCTTGTGCATCAATTGCTGAAGGTAGGTATGCGGTTTCAGCAGGTGGTAAAGAAGGTAAAGTGGCATGTTGGCCTTCATTGCGAGAGGTTTTGAGTACAGGAGCAGGGATGTGGTGTTGCAGTTATACAGGGCCTTGGTGAGGCCACACTGAGAATATTGTGTGCAGTTTTGGTGTCTCTTTCTGAGGAAGGATGCTGTTGCTCATGAGGGAGTGCAGTGAAAGTTTATCAGGCTGATTCCGGGAATGGCCGAACTGACGTATGAGGAGAGCTTGACTAGGTCAGGATTGTTTTCGCTCGAGTTCAGACGAGTGAAGGGGGGCCTCATAGAGACTTTTAAAATCCTCATGGTACTAGACGGGGTAAATACAGGGAGGATGTTCCCGATGATGGCTGTGTCTAGAACCAGGGGTTACAGTCTGAGGATTTGGGGTGGACCATTTAGGTTGGAGATGAGACATTTCTTCACCCAAAGAGTGGTGAGCCTGTGGAATTCATTATCACAGGAAGTATTTGATGCCAAAACATTGAATGTATTCAAGGGGCAGCTAGATATAACAGTTGGGGCAAATAGGACCAAAGATTATGGGGAGAAAGCAGGATTAGGTTGTTGAGTTGGACAATCAGCCATGATCGTGATGAATGGCAGAGCAGGCTCAAAGGGTCGAATGGCATCCTCCTGCTGCTACCTTCTATGTTTCTATGTTAATGTTTTCAAAGACATTTTGACAGGTAGGTTGGATATAATACAATTGAACTGAATTAATTGTCACATACTCAAATGAGTGCAGTGCTAAGTTTACAAGTCACCGTCATCTTTGGTACAAGATACTTAGGTACAGATACTTCAGTCAGGAAAAATACCTAGAAAAGAAATAAAATGCCCAGCATTATAGATTGTAGAAATAAATTAGAAAATAGAGAAAGAAAGTTCAGAATAACAGTCCTTCAAACCCAGTCCACTCACAGGGATGATGACCTGACTACTCCGGCCCCTAGGCACCATGGTAGGCCACAAACCTACCACCACACTGAAACAGCTCCTGATGAATTTAAAGGATCCCGTGCCAACAACCTGCAGAATGAACGCCATATACAAAATATCCTGCAACAAACGTTACATTGGACAAACGTGCAAGAAGCTACATGAGCACTAACTACTCATCAAAAGACATGACCAACTATCAATAGTATCCATACACACCGAGGAAGAGGGTCAAGTTCAACTGGGATAGTACATCTATCCTGGAACAGGCTAAACAAAGAGAAGCATGTGAATTCCTAGAAGCCTGGCATTCAAACTGGAACTCCATTACCCAAACATATAGATTTGGACTTTATTTATCAACCTCATAGAAACAAAACTGGAAATGGTATAATTCATAATAACAAACCAAGATAGATAAATAGCATGTGGAACAGAACACCAGTGCTTCACCGGAGGCTCACTAATGATGTTACCTAGCATGGTGAGAAAACTTCTGAAAACGTCAAATCCACCAGCTCAGCTAGAAAATTTACAACCTGATCCACAACCTGTGCTACAAATCTTCTCCAAAATCCCCCTCTATGCTGGCACCTAGCCTCCAGTCTGTGCTGGACCTTGACTCCAGGCTTCACCACTAGGCTTTCGATGCTGGGAGACCGCTCTAGAATCACTGCCGAGCCATAAGTCCATGCTGAGGCCACATTGGGCCGTAAGATGTCCATGGGCCATCGAAGGGCCATCGAAATACCTTCACACCAAGCCGGGGGACCGCCAGTCCGGGCTGGGATAGGAAAGGTTTAGAGAGATATGAGCCAATGCAGGCAAGTGGAACTATTTCAGTTCAGGGAACCTGGTCAGCATGGATGTGTTGGGCCGAAGAATCTGTTTCTATGCTGTATGATGATGTGCCTTGTGGATAGTGGACAGCCACTTCCGAGTCAGGTAGTGAGTTACTTGCTGTGGAATTCCCAGGCTCTGAATTCCCCTTGTATTCTCTGTATTTATGTGGCTGATTCAGTTCAATGATAACTTGCAGGATGTTGATAGTGGAGGATTCAATTATGGTCATGTAATTGAATGTCAGTGAAGGTGATTGGATTGTCCTTTTTTTTGAGATGGCCATTGCCTGGTACCTGTGTGGTGTGAATGTTACTTGCCACTTGCCACTTGTCAACCTGATCCTGGACGTTGACCTTGTTACAGCTGCTTCTGCATCTGAGGAGTTACAACTGATGCTGAATTTTGTGTAGTCATCAGCAAGCATCCCCATTTCTGATTTTACAATGGAGGCAAGGTAATTGAAGCAGCTAAAAATGTTTGGAGCCTGAGGAACTCCTTCAGAGGTGGCTTTGAACTGAAATGATCAGCCTCCAATTACCACCTCGTTTGTGTTGAGTATGACTCCAACCAACAGAGTTTACCCCTGATTCCGACTGATTCCAGTTTTGCTAAAGTTCCTTGATGTCAGATTCTGCTGACCATGGCAGTCACCTGTTGTTAACTTCTCTAAATAACCAGTGCAATTTTTTTAGCATATTTTTCTGAACTTAAAGAAATTTTATCTCATTCACATGTCATTGGATGTCCTGTAGTAGAATCAGTTTATTGCAGCCAGAATTAAACATAATAGCTAACCTCTTTGGCTGTGTGGTGAGTTGATATGAGTCAGTTTTTGTGGTATGATTTTCTTCATTTGTGTGTTCATTATTTGGCTGTTTTTGTGCAGCTAATGAATTAAATAATTAATATTCCTTTCACTTTGCATGGGCAGTTCAGTGTAGAAAAGTTGACTGAGAAGTTTCACATGATACATGACTAGGGAAGGTTTGGAGAGATATGAGCCAGGAGCAGGCAGGTGGGACTAGTTTAGTTTGGAATGGTGTTCGACACCAAAGGGTCTGTTTCCATGCTGTATGACTGAATCATTGTTTCTCATATGGGTGTTTGGGGTTAGACTTCATAGAAATTCTTTCATGGGATGTGAACATTGCTGGCAAGGCTCGCATTTGATGCTCATCCAATATTTCTCTTGAGCACGTGATACCTTGAAGTGCTGCAGACTGAGTGATGCAGCTATACAAAGCAATGCTGTTTTGTATAGCTGCAGGGCATTCCAAATCATTGACTCAGTGCCTAAAGGAAGAACAATTGTAGTTCCAAGTTATGATAGTATTTGGTGGGAGGGAAACTTGCAGGTAGTAAGTGGTGCTCTCCATGCTGTTGTTGCCCTTCTTGAGGTGTTGTGGAGGCTTGTGTGATGGAGTGTGTCAGAAAGAACTGGGAGGGAGGGTAAGGGGAGAACTGCCGGAAATGGATTGTACACTTGTTGAGGCCTTTATCAAACATGATGAGGGAGGCGGAAATCTTTTAGGCATGTCAGAAAGACTGTGGGGGAAAATCAGAACAAATGTGATGGAGACAGAGAAATTGGGAGAATAGTTTGGAGTTTTACAGGACCCAAGGTGTGAGGGAGTGTAGACAAGGTAACTGAGGGAATAGGTGGACTTGTGAATAAATATTAGAAGGACAGAAGAGGAATTGTTAGAGATGGACCATGTATAGATGAGAGAGGATGGATATTGGAAGCAATTGATGAATTGTTCCAGGTAAGAACAAAGAGCAGCTCTGATACAACTATTTTGTGAACTGGATAAAAGGTTGGGGAAGGGAGGCCTCAGTATAAGTGGAACAAGGAATCGTCCACACATCCCAAAAAGAGGTGTACATAAGTAGGACCCTTGCAGGTGTGCATTGCAGCATCTTTTAATTTTGAAGAGTTTGAATGAATTAAAGGAGAAATTTTCAGAAAACAGGCTTAGTCAGCCAGAGGAGAGTGTTCATGGGTAGGATCTGTTAGAGTCTCTCTTCAAGAATGAAATCAAGAGTCCTTGGACATCAATGGATGATTGAGGTGTAGGTAGTGAAGAGGAAACATTCAGGGCAGGAAACTGAATATTGAAAATGAATAAATTCAGTACGTAGCTTAAAAATTTATATTTGTGCATACCTGATCAAATTTCTCACCCTCCTAAATTCTTTGTTTGTTGAATTGCTTTATTTGGCTTTTCTTTTATATGTATAAGTCACAGCTGTGTTCTGCATAGCAAGGGAGCCACAGCTGATGAGTTTGTAGATATTTTTGATCAACCTGTTCAGATGTGTTATGACACATTTCTGGCAGAGGCAAAATTTGAACCCAGATGTTGTGGCTCAGGGACAGGGACTGTACGCTGTATCACTCTAACTCCATATAGCTGTAAGAAGTCTTCAGAATGTGCATGCAGAAAAATGTACTATGTGTGCAGTAGTGCATGTAGCCAGGAGATGGGGCAATAGTCTCATGGGTGGCTAAGCTTGTATTGGGATAGCTGTGATGAAGGCAGCTGGCAGTAATTGTTCCTCGGCTTCTGAATCCAGTATCTTTCAAATCATCTGCGTTCTGGCATCAGAGTTGATTTTTTTATCTTATGAATGAGATGTGTAAGCCTTCATTTATTGTCTTAACTAGAATTTTATCAGATGCAGTTGAATAAAGTTTTCAGTTACCAAAAGCAGCTCAAAACTGTTATGGTTTGCCTAGAATGCTAAAAGATTCAGTGTGCTGTTGCTACAGATGGAGCTCATCATCAGAGATGACGAAGAACTATAATAGGCCACAAAGACTCAGACATAGTAGGAAAGCAAACCGAAATTAAAGAATAAACACACTGATAGTTTCAAGCTGGTGGGTTATTTTATATTTTAGCTTATGAAATGGAACGAACTCAGCCATGGCTAATTAGCAAGTGGAATTTTTTAGCGCTACTTTGAAGGTGGGTACTTTTGCAAAGTTTCAATTTGTGGATGATGTAGTTTGTGCTTTTTCATGTTTAAATGATTAAGTATTCATCTTTTAACACTGCAATGAACATGTAATCACCTTTTGCAAATCCATGTTTCAATATATTAATATATTAATTCTTTTGACTTGTTAAAGCAATTTGCAGTTTGTAGATGCTAAATTAATTTGAACTCTGTCTTCCTCGGCTGTGCAGCTATTCTATTATTTTGTTTCTCTGATCACTGAAATAATATTTCATAAGTTGTCATGAACCATATGACACAGGCATGTGATGCACAGCATTCTACTGAAACTTGCTGATGTTTCAACTAGCTGTTCTTTGTTTTGTTAAGATATGACAATGAATAGAGAAACAGGAAGATAGAGTGCGTTCAAAGTTGAGACATGCTGTCAGAACGCTAAGGTATATTTAATCACAAGGTGCGGGATACACATCCATGTTATTCAGTAATCAGTGAAGCTTTTTGTGTAAATGTCAATGGCATATTTCTGTGATTTAAAGGTGATCTGGAATTCCATTTCTGTCCTGTATCAAATGCATTAAAACTTTCGTATGATGGTGGAATCAGAATCACATAAAACTAACCTACTCACCAATCTTTAAGCAGACTTAATTCTACTCATTCTTCATACCTTAAAAAGGTATTCATAATTAAGTATGCATTATACATGTTTGTGTATAAAACCCTTATCATTGTCCATTCATTTTTAGTGATTTGTGATTCTTGGTCAGGTTTAACTTGCTTTTGCTTATAGCATTAGAAGAAACTTTGGTTGTTATCAGTCCATATGCTTTTTCATAACTTTCTCTCGCTGCCCTAACCTTGTTTTGATTGCAATGCATTGACCCATTCCTAGTTTGCATGTGAATAATCTGGTGCATATAGATATCACATTCGCCTTTCTCATGCATAGCTTAGTAATATGAGTGCCAACTCTGCTATAGGACTTGAGTACATAATTCAAGCTGTTGCTTTAGCACAGGACTGAGGAGTGCTAAATGATTAGAGGTGCTGTCTTTTAAACGTTAAATGAGATTGTCTTCTTTTCACTGAGCATAAAGTTGTAAATGTCTTGAATATTCCTTAAGCAGTGCCAACAAAATAGATTAGCTGTTCATTATCTGATTGGATAATTATGAATCCTATTTATACTCATTTCTCAAAATAACAGGAGCAACTGGAAGTGTTTTGGGATACCCGAGTGCATAATATTGCGATACAGGTGCAACTTCTTTATTACTGAGAGTTCAAATGAAGTTAGGAGTAGTTGGTGCTATGTCTGTTCTTTCAGTGTTAGTGGGTTTTAATTTTCACTTGCACTATTCTGAAACCTAACTCTGGAATGGTGTGGGCAGCACCAAGCCTTGATGTAATGAATAATGTGCAGGTTGCTGTTGGTTTGCCAGTGGTAATGGGTGGGGAAAAAAATTTTGGTACGAATAATACCGACTCTTTGTTCAGTCTGAGGGTGACATGGTTTCATAGACTGGAACTGTTCTCTGACTCAAAGGTGCAGGTGGAAGTCCATCCTGGGTTGTTTTTTGGAGGTCTGGTGATGGAAAGTGAAGAGTCAGAAAACTATTATAATTATTTCAGATGTTCTGAATTTCAGGCAGCTACTTTTTTTGGTCAGACTGAGTATCCCTTATGTTTTTTTTTCTAGTCTGCTTCTGTATAATGTTGTATTTTACCGAGAGGACATTGTTTCCCTTCTTGATAGACCTTTCTCCATAATATCTTGATTCTTTGTGCTTGGGTACATACTGTGCAACTGATTCACCTTTAACATTTGTAAAATGTTTTATCATTGGCAGTGCCTCCAATCTCCATTTCTGAACTTGGCCCTCTGAATACTGCTGAAATGTGTGGTCTGTTTGGTTTCATACCTGCACAGTTTCCCAGTTCATATTGAAAGTTATCTGGAGGCCAGTATTGATTAGGGGATCAGCTGCTGTGAATCCTCAGTGAGAGTCATTCACAAATCAATTCTGATCCAGTCTGGCCTACATGTGACTCCAGACCCACAACAATGTGGTTTACTCATAACTGCCCTCTTAGCAATTGGGGATAGTCAATAAGTGCTGGCCTAGTCAGTGATGCCCACGTCCTGTGAATGAAAATAAATTGTAGATCCACAATTCAGCATTTTAAGCTATACAGTTTTCAGTTGTTGCCTTCAAGTTTCAATTTTTATATTGTCTTTTTAAAAAACATATTTGTAATATAGTCAAACCTGCTTTGTTTATGTTGCTGGAATTTGGCAGATATAACTTTAGTAAGAGTATAACTTTACTTAACTCAATCCCTGTTGAGTTTACCCTAATTTAGCATTTTTAAAGAATAGAACCAATTGCTAAAGTTTTGCTACACTCTCTGTAGTATATTTCTGACATTAAATGTGAATGCACTGGAGTTAAGTGTACATTTATGTCTAAAATTAGTATTGGCCTGCTGGTCTTTCATTGCAATTAAAACAAAAGTCCTAGCAAAGTTACTTTGTTCCTGAATTCATAAATACCTGATTATATCTATTGTTTCACTCCCTGGGGCAGATAGAATGAAACTTCTGCAGGTGAACAGCCAAAATTGTGTCATCGCAGAAATTTTTCATGCAACCATGTTGAGGTGAATTTATCAACCAACTTTGGACAAAGTTACAAGAGTTCAGAAGTGGAAACCCTATTCAATTTATAACTGAACCTACATCCTCCCAACATAGTACTGCAAGCTGTATCCATCTATGGAGAGTTTGGTTTATGAAGTGCATTTCCTATAGCTGTATGACTTAACTTCCTGATCTCACTTTATTGCTTAACCTGAAGAGGCAAATAATGTATGGAACACTAGAAGCTGCATGATAGGGCAGCAACTGTAAATTATTTGTTTATTATGCTGTGTTGGGATGTTGCAGATGTTGAAGGGGCTGTTTTGTACATATATTTGTGTCCTTTGGTGAATAGTTTATATTGGCTTTATCTTTAATAGGGCAAAATATCAGAAAATATTTAACATAATCAAATATTCTAAGGTGCTTTGTAAAACATAATATGGAACCCAACCACATAATTAGGCCAGATGACCAAAGGTCTGGTCAAAGAGGATAGGTGACAAGGCAAGTCCTAAAAGAAGAAAGAGTGGTCTAGATTTGGAGAGGTTCAGAACAATTTGAATATTCAATCATCTTTTCCTTTTAAACTTAAATTTCTGATGCAAGTGTTGGTTTTGAACAGAAAACTGATGATAATGTTGAAGCTGATATGTTGTTTTGTGGTACAGCATATGTTTTAGAATGGGACAATTCCAGCTTGAGTCTCTAATCCATTCATATTAGGAGTTCTGAGAGCCAGGGAGACCCAAAATTTGCAATTTGATACTGCCAGAATACAGGCGCTCCAACAAATTGTTGCTAAATTCTGTTATTATACTTGCTTTGCGTATGATTAGCAGATTTACTTCACTGTTGGGGTGGCCATGATAATGGTGTAGATTTAATGTCACTGGACTACTAACCAAGCCAGTGGAGAGTGCAGGAGGGCATGCCGGGATTAGCACCAGGCATATTTAAAAATGAGGACAACCCGATGAAGCTACAACACAGGACTCCTTTCTTTCTGAGGAAAACGCTCATGTGGCCAATTGAGCATTAACAAGCAAAGCATGTTATCATAAGTAAGCGATGATGTTAGCGATAGAAGGAGGGGATTAAATCAAAATGGAGTTGGAGGGGGAACTTGGAATTCCTTGTATTCCAAACTGTGAAAATATCAGACAATAGAAGAGCTAAATGATTCCACAACCAACAAATCATATCTTAAGCTCTGAAGACCTGCCACATTTAGTAATTAATGTTGTAGTGCAATTAAACAACTCACTATAGGAGGAAACTTCAAAAATAATCCCATCCTCTCCAATGGGACAGCCCAGAATATCAGTGCAAAAGGTACATTTGCAACAATCTTCAGTCAGAAGTGCTAAATGTATATTTAGACTCCACCAGTGGTCTCCAACTTCTCAGATGCCAGTGTTCAGTCAATTTGATCCATTCCATACAATATCAACAAATGGTTGAAGTTGCTGGATATTGTAAATCTACAGGTGCTGACAACATTCCTGTGCTTCAGAACTTGACGTGTCTCTAGCCAAGTGCTCTAGTACAGCTGCAACACTGACATTCCACCAGCAATGTGGAAAATGGCCCTTTTACGAAAAAGCAGGACAAATCTAACCTCGCTAAATAGAATCCCATTAGTCTACTTTTGATCAGGAGTAAAGTAATGCAATATGTCATCAATAATGCTATCAAGCAGCACTTGCTTAGCAGCAATCTTACTCACTCGCACTCGGTTCAGATTGTGCCAGGACCAGTTGGCTTCTGACCTCATTAAAGTGTTGGTTTGTACATGTACCACAGAGTTGAACTTCACAGGGAAGCTGAGTGTGATGACAGCAAGACTGCATTCTGACTGCAAAGAGCCCTAGCAATACTGGAGCCCATGGGAATAAATGGGAAAGTTCTCTGCTAATTGAAATTGTACTGAGCATAAACGAACATGCTGTGGTTGTAGGAGGTCAGCCATCTATGCCGCACAATATTACCTCATGAGTTCTTCAGGTTATTGTCCTCGGCTTAATAATCTATGGTTGCGTCATCAATGACGCTCCCTTTGTCATAAGATCAGAAATGTAGATGTTTGTTGATGATTGCACTATGTTCAGCACCATTTATGATTCCTTAGATACTGAGGCAGCCCATGCCTAAAGACAACAAGAGCTCAACAATATTTGAGCTGACAAGTGAAAGTTCTACTCAGCTGTTACCATTTCCAGCAAGAGAGAATCCAATCATTACTCCTTAACATTTAATGGCATTTTCATTGCAAAATTATCTATTATCAACATCCTAGGGATCATAGTTGACCAGAAACTAAGCTGGGCTAGCCATATAAGTGTGGCTACAAGAGCAGGTCAGAAGTTAGGGATAGTGCAGTGAGTTACTCACCACCTGACTCCTCAAAGCCTACCATTGTCTACAAGTTGCAAGTCAGCAGTATGGTGGAATACTCCACACTTGCCTGGGTAAGTAGCATTATTCAGGTCAAAGCCCACTTGATTGGTACCAAATCTGCAAATATTCACCCCCTTCACTGCCAATGCACATTAACAGCAGTTTGTACTGTCTACAAAATGAACTGCAAAAGTTCACCAAGTTTCTTTAGACAGTGTCTTACAAACTCACAACCACTTCCATCTCAAAGGATTAGGGCAATAGATACATGGGAATACCACCACCTGAAAGTTCTTCTCCAAGCCACTCACCATCCTGACTTGGAGATATGTGCTGTTTCTTCACTGTCAGTCAGTCAAGATCCTCCTAACAGCATTGAGGGTCTACTTACAGCGGCAATTCAAGAAGACAGCTCACCATTATCTTTTACAGGGTAATTAATTGTCTTTTTTTTGGAGGGTGGCGTTGGTGTCAATAAGTGCTGGCCCAGCAAAGGAGGTTCATATCTTCTGAAGGAATAAAAAAAGGCTGATATTCTGAAGACGTGGGATCAAACCCCACTGCAGCATCTATGGGGAAACTAAATTTAATCTGTAAATCTGGAATTGAAAGCTAACTTTAATGTGATAACCATCATCAATTAATGTAACAGTCCATCTGGTTGACTCATGTTCTTTAGAGAAGACAGTCTGGCCTGCATTACTTTGGGCCTGCAGTCTTATGTAGTTGACTCTTAACTGCCCACTGAAACGGCCTAAGGAGCCACTCATGCAAAGGCAATTCACGTCTGTCTGGAGTTTGCATGTTCTCCCTATGTCTGCATGGGTTTCCTCCTGGTTGCTGTGGTTTCCTCCCACAGTTCAAAGATGTACCGTCTAAGTGGATTGGCCATGCTAAATTGCTCATAGTGTCCAGGGATGTGCAGGATAAGTGGATTAGCCATGGGCAATGCAGGATTACAGTGTTAGGGTAGGGTGTGGGTCGGAGTGGGTTGGGTGGGCTGCTGTTCGGGGGTGGATGGGCTGAATGGCCTGATTCCATGACAATTTAAGGATGGGTGACAAAAGTTGGCCTGGCCAGTGATGCCCATATTCATGAAAGAAGAAAGAAAAGTAAATAAATGGAACAGTTTCTTTAAGTTCCTTTTCTGAACTTTGAGGACTGGGAAGTAGCCACAAACAATAGAAGGATCTTCACAGCACTGTTAAATATTTCAGTCATTTGGCTAAAACATTGTTAAAATGATTTTGATTTTGGCTTCATAATTTAGGTTGTTTTTTTTTGTCTGTGACAAGATCCAGACATGTTTAGGGAGTTACACTGAAGCTGTCATTTTTAAAATCATGTAAATGAGGATAGCACATCTTTCTTGACGTGCTGTGGCCTGTCCTTCCTGTGTTTGCATCATGATGTTTTATGTAGGTGCGTGGAATCCACAAAGTTTCAATTAGTGCCGAATAAACAATTAATATATCCTTGGCTCTCCATCGATGGCTGCATTGCTTCTCCCATTGCAAAGGGTTTGCTTGAGTTATAATGGTGGCGTATTGCCAAAACCAGCTGGCTGGCTAGCTCCTAGTTCATGTTTTTGTTGCTGCTTAAGTGCTTGGCTCAGATTTCCTGCTGATTAATGGAGAAACACCCAGTACTATGGAATATTTAAATCTGCTGCCTTAACTGCAAGCATAGGTATAGACAGAGAGGCAGCTGATCTACAAATTCTGTCCCTTAACCTGCATATTGTACCTGAGTGACATGAAATCAGTCACTAACTGACTAATCATTCATCATCTTATTTGTTCTGAACATTGTGCAGAACTGTGAAGTACAATGAATGTGGAGGGCCAGTGGTTACTTGGTGCTCACTGCATTTCATGAGTATGGTACTCTATTATTTTGGGAAGAACTTTAATGGTGCCTCAGATCTTTGAGGGGTGGTGTGTCCTTTTTTGTTGCAGTGCATGTATCTGTTTTGTAGTTCAGCTAATTCAAAGTGTGTGCCTCTCATATCTTCCAGCTTTTTAAACCACCCATGCCAGTAAATGCACAAAGACCAAAATTTATATGGCAGAATCAGGCAGACATATTATATTCGGGTATTGCTGCACTATTAGAATTGCTGTTATTCAGATGAGATGCTAAACCAAAGTCCTGCCCGCTCTTTTGGAATTGTCAAAGCTTCTTTGACATTATTAGAAGTGATGGAAGTTCTTCGTGGAATGGTGCACCGTATTTATTCAGCATTGAAATGTGAAGACACGGTCATTATAACATTGCTTTTGGTGGATCTTGTTGTGTGTCAGTATGTTGTCACATTTTCTACATTAAATTGGGACAGGTCCTATAGAAATACAAGTTTGTGTTCCTTTTACATTGAGTTTCATCTATAACATACATGTGGATCTTTTCCATGGCTTGTTGCAGGTCCAACTTGAGCTGTACGCAAGTGCTATCCTTCCATGCTGGGTCTCCAAAAAAAAATTGGGAGTCCTGTCTTTATTATTTCAGCGAACCTGAATATAATCTCATGGAACAGCAACACATCTTTCGAAATAACACTTGAAAGCCATCCCAATTTGATTCTGAGTTTGGTAACTTGAGATCATAACCTCTGCGTATTTTTCCAGGCTGGAAGCTGTTTGCATCTGCTATTCCCATTTGCATATTTTGAGCCAGGTTTTGTCTTTTTTTTTAGCTTTCCTTTCACATCTCATTTTGCCTAGCATCATCCATCCTTGTTTTTTAATCTCGAGTGTGATTTGCCATGTCGTGATCTTCCCTTTTGACTTTTATTTCGCACTCTTCTTTTTCCTGCCTTTGTACTTCGAACCTGAAATGAACCTAAGTTTGTTTCCCTTTCTGCAGATGCTGCATTATCTATGGAGAATTTTTTTTTCTGATTTCCAGAATCAGCTGTGATTTGCTTTTGTACTTGTGTTATTTTGACAGTTTAGATTTCTTGGTCCAACAACATATTTAATTTAAAATTCTCACGTTTGTGTTCAAATTTCTCCTATTTCCAAATCCACCTTTTCCCTTTGCAGTACTCCATCTTGTGCATTTCTCATTTCCTCTGATGCGTTCAGCTCCCAAGGCTTCAAATTCTGACTTTTTCCTCCCTAAACCTGTCACTCTTACTGTGAACCCTCATTTTGACATTCCTGAAAACTTATCTCTTTGATTGACTTGCTCCCCCTTTCCAATTTCTTTTAAATGGTTAATATCCAATTTTATTAGGTCTTGGTAAAATTTCTTGAAACATTTTATATCATATTAGCTGCATAATTGAAAACTATTACTGACTAGGACAGTGGCATTCCAGAATTAACAGAAAAGCCGTGTTCAAGGGAAATTAATGCCTCAGATTGAACCTCCTACTCCCCTTTCTGCTGTCCCTGTTCAGGTTCAACCAAGACCAGACTCCACTTCCCTCCCATCTTGGCTCATGCTTCTTTGTCAAGCCTCAGTTACTCTTTCACTTATGTCAATTACAGTAATTCTGAGATAGCTACACTCTGGCTGTGTTGCCACTTATATGAAAATAAATTTGTGCAGCTGTCTGATCATGTCATTTACCCACCAAGATAGTCGGGTTAAGGTTTGTAGTGCAAGTCAGCCTGCCATTTTAATCAATTCTTTCAGAACTGAAGTATATGTTTTTCCCAATTTTGAACAAGATGAAAATTGTTTTCCTCACTGTACTTGCTTCAGTAACTAAAACTGGAAAATACTGAATATGTTAGCACAGAAGTTCGCTCAGTTGTAATGTTTACTGTAGTTAAATACCCATGCTTGTGTCATAATCTTGTGTGAAGACCAGGTAGGTATGAGTTGATTCCCAGAACCAGAGGGGTAGTTTGGATTTGAGTTATTGTCGGGAAGAGTGAGAAAAATGTTATTCGGAAACTAGAATTATGTTTAGCATTTGCCTTGTATAATTTGCTTAGATTAAGCATTCCTTTGTTTTGCCTGAAACATGTGCTAAAGTTGCAACCTTAGAAGAGCTACTCCTACTGAATTATTGTGATTTGTTTCTTAATAATACCCATTCTTATGGCTTTTGAGTAAAATTTGTGATTTACAGACAGATTTGTGCCGTGTGCGCTTTCATCTAATCAGTCTCACCTGGTTTTGAACCAGCATCCCAGGTTTTACTTTGGTATCCACTGCTAAGTGCTGGAATCAGCAGTATTTCATTTCCTGCACCCTTACATTAATGCAATATGTGATCTACAGCTGGTGGTCTCCACCATAGAAATTGATGAGGAAGTCTTTATCTTTGGTTACAGGATTGAACAGTTTGCCCAGATGTACAGCCAGAAGGTGGGTATTAGTGCACAAGTGTTGCTGAAAACTCTGTGGGGTGACTACTATCTGAACACAAAGGCAAAGAAGATAATGAAAGGAGCACAGGTATGTTGATCATTTACAGACAGTGCCACTAAATGTTAACCTGCATTTAAAGCAGCATAAGGCTAGCCCTAGATTAACAGTATTTGTTTTATTTGTTTATCAGAAGTATGCCAAGATTGTATGAGCCCCTTCATTTCTCTTCATGAATATTTCTCTTGTGGTACTGGTAATAATCCCAGGTTTAATTTATGTATTGTGCTACTGGCCAGCTTTTGCTGACTTGGCTATGGCACAGTTTGATTTTGTGACCCCAATCTGTGTTGGAGCAATTAGACAGTGTTCCCTTGACTCAATATCTAGTGATTCCTGCCCCAAATTGGGTATTTGGATTAGGATGATATTAGCTATGGTCATACAGTCTGTCAGCATTCATGGTCAGGAGTCGCATTTAAATATTGACTGCATATTTCTGGATACCGTTGGATGATCCATATACATAGGAGAGGGCAGATTGGAGATGACCAACAGGAAGGAGAATTTACCAATAAACAGAGCGCCTGTCATTGTAGCTTTAGACATATTTAATGTTGTGCAGCAATTTACCTGTAAAGATTTTCTTGACAAAGAGAAAATTGTTGACCATGCACTCTTTTTAGCTGTAATGCATATTTGATAATGTACTCAGCTTAGTGTAAATTGATGCTGTCAAAACTTATGACCATAGTATATCGGATACAACTTTCCATCCCCAATAGATGATAACAGATTTAAGGTGGTAAAAGGAATGTGTAATCTGTAATCCTATGTGGAATAGTTGGGCCCACATTGACAGAGTCAGTGACAGCTCATTGAAAACTTGCAGCTGCCTTGCCAGGAGTTTTTCTGCCCTTTTAATGTCAACGGATACAAAATGGTATTCCTGATAAATCATCTGCTACATGGAAGTCCCCATTGCTGAGACCCTGTGGGTTCCAGGGATATTTGGCAAATTGGACCTACATTGGCTGAGTGGCAGAGAGCAGAGGGTGATGGTTGGGAGGTATTTTTCTAACTGGCAGTCTGTGTGCATTGGGGTCCTGCAGGAGTCAATGTTGGGGCCTTTGCTGTTTGTGGTTCAAACTAAAATGTGGCATGATTGGTCAGTGAGTTATCAGATGTTACAAAAATTGATTGGGTGCTAAGTAGAGAGGAAGGTAACTTTTGATTACAGGAGGATATTGGTGGGCTGGCCAGATAGGCTAATCAGTGGCAAATGGAAATCAGTTTGGATAAATGTGAGGTGATGCATGAGGATAAGCAAGGGGAAGGAATGCATGATGAATGGTAAGACCTTGGAAAATACTGAGAATCAGAGGGTGTGCCTGAACACCAGTCCCTTAAGGTGTCAGGATCAGTGCATAAATGTTTAAGAAGGCACATGTGGTACTTTCCTTTAGTAATCAAGGCATTGAGTTTAAAAACAGTGAGATTATGCTGGAACTGGACCAAACATAGCCAGACTATTATGTGCAGTTCTGGAATCCACATTATAAAGAGATGTGATAGCATTGGAGAGAATGCAAAGGAAATTTACCAGGATGTTGCCTGCACTGGACAGTTTGTTATGAAGAGAAATTGGACAGACTG
The DNA here is from genome assembly GCF_047496795.1 of Chiloscyllium punctatum. Lineage (NCBI taxonomy): Eukaryota > Metazoa > Chordata > Chondrichthyes > Orectolobiformes > Hemiscylliidae > Chiloscyllium > Chiloscyllium punctatum. Next base: position 20,128,284 of record NC_092786.1, read on the forward strand.
CTGTTGCTTTCCTTGGAGCAGAAGAGATTGAGAGGTAACGTGATCGTGATTTATAAAATAATGAGGGGCATAGAGTAGAAGCCTTCCAGACAAGATGAGGTCAGTGACTGTCCTGGAAATAGTGTCATGATGGTTGGTGATGGTCTTATGGTCCAGAGAGAGATATGAAAAGTATCTGAAGGTTGGTGTTTAGCCTTTTCGAGGCAAGAGTTTGGTATGTTAGACCACTCTTGTCAGAAAGTTTCATAACAATGTCAGAATAGAGAAAACAGAATGTAGCACCTTCAGAGAAGGCATATTGGCGTGAATGAGGAGGGAGTAGAGAACTTAAATGGCTAATGTCATGCCAATAGTTCTCAATAAATGAAATCTGGTACAGATAAGAGTACATAGGGGAGAGAATACTGAGGATGAGTCCTGCCCAGAGAAGTGCACATGGAGGCAAAGAGAACGGGGAAAGAGCTCTGTCATGCCACACTCAAAATTTATTAAAATGGAGGTAGAAGACGGTAAAATAGAGTAATTTCCTGAACACATTGTTCAGCATCAAAAAAGGGAAGGTCAGATGCTGATGTGAAAAGGTGCAATAAATTGGAATCGGAGGAATGGAATAAAATAGACAAAAGGGCTGGAGCGCGGTTAGTATCCACAAGTTATTGGAGCTGGTGATCTTTAAGGTATGTAAGGACCAGAAAAGGCTTTTTTTTGTTAAAGTATCAGATTAAATGACGACTGAAATGAAACTCTGGATCAGAATACCATTTTATGTTTCTCCTTAGCAATGGAAATATATCGTCAACAATTCAGTGTCACTGTGTCAGTATCCTGAACACCCTCATTAACAGCATTATGGCGTCTACCTACACCAAATGGATTGCGCTCACCACCACCTTCTTGAGGGAAACCATTGCAGCCCAGTCAGTGGCACCCACATCCCAGTTATGAATTTTAAAATGTGAGCAATCAAGAAAGTAGTTCAGCTCTAAACTTGGAAGCACTTTGTCCCAGACATTCCAAAGATGGACTGCCCTTTCTGTACAGCAGTTTCGAGTTGTGTGTAACTACAAGAAAATCTTAACACTGACTCAGCAGGAATTACCTAAGAATTTGAAATTTCCCTGGGATAATTTAAGAGCACTAAAGCTTAATTGATAATTTATAACATTTCATGTCTCAAAGTCCAATTTTGAAGTTAACTTGATACTTTATTTACGTCCTAATCAATTATCTGTTCATTGACTAAAGTATACATGAAATTTCAAGAGCAGCTTATAAATTGGATGGTGGATTAGATCAAAATTCTGTTTATATAAGATTGTACTATTTCCTATTGTGAAAACTTAATCACAAATATGGTTTTGAGAAAATGTTTCATCCTTCAGTAAAATGGGTGCAACTCTCCAGTATCCTAGAAAATTTTAAATGTATGAAACTGAGACTTGCTGTGTGAACTATACTCCTCTCCGGCCATAATTTTTGGCATAATACTGGAAAACTGAGTTTCAGAACAGCTGTTTGCAATGTGTTTTTATGATTTCCTCTGGTGTTCGATGGCTGTAATCCTGAGAATCCTGCGAACGATTATCCCATTCAATGGTAGTAAGGTTTTCATTTTATTTGTAAAAGTGTTAGTATGTCAACTTTTAAAGTTGCTTTAATTGCTTTTTTGATTAGTTTAATCTTTCAATTAACTGAGATTATTTTCTCCTCCATTGCAGTCAAAAGGTAAAAAACCCCTCTTTGTGCAGTTAGTGTTGGAAAACATCTGGAGTCTGTATGAGTGTGTCGTTGTCAGAAGGTAAGAAATTTTACTGGTGACATTGTGTAGCTTTCTTACACATGAATAAGGGTGAATGTTATTTGTAAAGCCTTGAAAACATAAGATGTAGTTTGAGAACATTCCATGTAATTGGCTTCGGTATTGGTTGTAGAGATTGAGATTGCTTTCATAACAGATTCTCTCAGTTTTAACAGTGATCTGTCTCCTCCTTTAATATATTATTTTACAAACTCGTCCCTGAGTGCCCGGCTAAGTTCTGTGCTTCATTAGAAAAACATCCTTCTTAATATTACAACATTTCCTGTCTCTAATTCAAATGATTGAAATGCAAGATTGAGTCAAATTCAATCCTATTTTGCTAATAACGGGCTGAATATCATTAATAATATTATGTTAGATTTTTGTTCCCGCATGTGTAATCAGGTGTTGTTTGTGAAGTTCGGTAATGTGGTATCCCAGCAACATAACCAGTTATTGCTATCAATTTTAACAACCATCACTGTGTAATTTGTTTTCTGTTTGTCCACATTAATCTGTATCTGGGTTCCTTTGCATGCTGTTCCCTTCTATCCATTGCTATCACACTAGCTCTGCAACGTACCTTTCCCATTGAAATTTTGCATTTGGAATTTAAAGATTCAACGTGGTGGTAAACCCTTTGCTAATTAAACCAAACACCAGAAAAGCTCACCTCGCCTCTTAATCTGTTAAAGTATGAGTGAAAGAGAACTACCCAAATTCCACTGTTCAGCAAAAAAAATCAATTTATTCTTTACCTCTAAAACAACAACTATTTACAACTCTAAGCCTTCTTTCTCTTGAAGGTTTGTTATCTACCTTCCACTCTATAACAATATCCTGATCCAATAACAGCCCTTATTAAATTTATAGCAACTTAATTTTCAAAACTAGACAGTGGCTGTCATTTCGGGTGTTGGTCTTCCTCTGTTTGTAGAGCTCCCTGGGTTGTCTTCGGTCTTCTGCTGCAGAAATGTTTCATATGAAAAAGGTACCTTTGACAGAGTGTGGCAAATAGCAGTTTTTCAATGGCAGTTGGTGCTGTTTCTGGCTAACTGCCCAGAATGCCTGCTTTTTTTAATACCCCAAACATTGGATCGTCTCATTGGTTCAATGTTGTCAAAACAGTAAAATTCAAATTTAATTTGTTTTTAGTATCTTGGGGCATAATTTAAACTGGTTAAATTTGAACTGCTGTGAAAATAACTGAGGTACATAGGTTACAACCGAGATACATTTTTCAATTTGCCAGCACACTCTGTAACTGCTAGAGTCTTTAACTTCATAACTTCATAACACCTTCCCCCTTAAGAAAAAAAATGAACCTTCATAATGAAAAGATGGCTTCACTTTTTTCTAATTCTTAACCCTATTACCATGAAATACATAGGACATTAAGTTCACATTAACTTCTGCGCGCGCGCACACACACACACATGTATATATACAATATATAAATAAATAACATTGGTATCTGTTCAATCTTATCTATACTTTATCCGTTGGATCTGCTATCATGTTCTTAACGACCTGCAACGTGTACGGCTTGTAAATTAACAGTCTGTAACATAGGACTCCAATGAAACAGTCTCATATTCTTGTCTTTAAATTGTTCCAACAATGTAAGAGGATTGTGATCCATAAACCACAATGCGGTTATTGTGTTAAAATATTGCTCCATGCATTTACTCTCAGCACTAGTTTAACCAAAATGAGCAAAGAACTGTCATTGTGGAAATCCTTGAATGTCAGTTTGGATACATATTCAGAAGAAACATCACTGATGCCAGAGAAATGTGTTGGTATGTGATTGCCAAGGTGATGTTAGCCCAAAGCTAGGTGGAAGGGTGTGGTGGCATGGGACTAAACACATTGAGATTAAAAGAAGAATTGGTGATGCACAGAAGAGCATGGCCAAGAGTCATCATCTAGCCTTGTGCCAATTTCAAGTGAAAATGGAAGAAACTGAAAGAGGAGGAGATAGCAGCAAGCAACTCCAGAACTATCATATATTTCTGTGCATTTTAGGTACATAGCGATTCTAACATGCAAAGCACATTAATCACTCACCACCATCCCCAACGAAAATAACTTAAATTTCACATTTCCTTCATTTTGGCTCAAATTTTGCGTTGATTTAATTGGGACGTATCAATGTTTAGAATTGTAGCTTGGAGGAGAGGCTGAGGCACTTGGGGCTGTTCTCATTGGAGAAAAGAAGGTTTAGGGCGATTTAATAGAGGTGTACAAGATGATTAGGGGTTTAGATAGGGTTGACAGTGAGAACCTTTTTCCGCGTATGGAGTCAGCTGTTACTAGGGGACACAGCTTTAAATTAAGGGGAGGTTGGTATAGGACAGATGTTAGGGGTAGATTCTTTACTCAGCGGGTTGTGAGTTCATGGAATGCCCTGCCAGTATCAGTGGTGGACTCTCCCTCTTTATGGTCATTCAAGTGGGCCTTGGATAAGCATATGGAGGTTATTGGGCTAGTGTAGGTTAGGTGGGCTTCGGTCGGCGCAACATCGAGGGCCGAAGGGCCTGTACTGCGCTGTATTTTTCTATGTTCTATGAGTTGGCTTCTTGGAGCTAATGCATGACCTGTATCTTGATTAGTCAATGCAAAATAATTAAAGATTTATGTATGGGACTAGTTCAGAAGAAAGTTCATATACAAATATGCACAAACCAAATAAAATTGTTCATATATAAAAGGAAAAGGTCAAATAGGATTCATTTTTCATTTTGGCTTAGTGTTGGTCTTATGACATTTTATAGAAAGGGAAAGAAGTTTATGTATTCTGGCTGTGACAGTTTCTGACTGTGACGAAGCTTCACGTGAAGCATGTTTACTATTTTTAAAACAATTCTGGACTGTTACATATGCTCATTAAGAATAATAGTCAAGTCTGACAGCAGCAATATTTTGCAGCTAATGCTCATAACAGTGAACCGTTCTGCTTCAGTAATAGCTATGTAATGAAGACTGGTAGCCACTGTCCAAATGCTTAATGAAAACAAAGCTTCTTTTGTTAAAACCTTGTGTAGTTATCAACACTATTTTATGTCATGAATTTCTGTAAATAGAATTCTTAATCGCTTCAGATATTCTTGTCTGTCTTGTTCTTATAGCAGTAAATGGATATGGAAGGTTGCAGTGCACCTCAGCTAACTTCATTTAATGACTTGTTTTAATGGCATGTGTAATGTCTTGAAGCAGTGTGATGGTGCAGAATGAACTCCATGTTGTGGCTAAAAATGTAAGTCTATCCATGTCAACTCTTAATGGCATTGGCGAGTTGCCAGGAGAGTAGTGAAAAAGCCATTGTCAAGCCAAATTGTTAGATACATTCTACAGTATGATATGTGTATGCCACATGAAATTAGAATGGAAATCTGGTATTTCCTCATGTCCATTTCAGAGGTAACTGCTTGCTAATCATCCTACCTCCCCATTCAATCCAACCCCACTAGCCCCAACCACAGTGAAATAGATTTATTCAAATGATCAAATGAATCAAGCACCTAAGTCTTCCTTGAGAATAAGTTGTGGCGAACTGGTTTGACTCTCTGCTGGGTAGATGAGAGTTGAATGCCTGATGGTTAGCCCTGAACTGGGGAACATTAATATTTTTTATTGCTACAAAAATGTTTCAGTATATTTACTCACGAACACTCTTTAGCTCATTATTCATAATCCTGTACCCAAAGTAAGTTCATGTGGCTCAATGGTTAACACTGCTGTCTCACAGCACCAGTGCCCCAGGTTCAATTCCAGCCTTGGGTGACTGTCTGTGTGGAGTTTGCACATTCTCCCTGTATCTGTGTGGGTTTCCTCTGGGTGCTCTGGTTTCCTCCCACAGTCTAAAGATGTGCAGGTCAGGTGAATTGGCCATGTTAAATTACCCATAGTGTTAGGTGCATTAGTCAGAGGGAAATGGGTCTGGGTGGGTTACTCTTCGGAGAATCGGTGTGGACTGGTTGGGCTGAAGGGCCTGTTTCCACACTGTAGGGAATCTAATCTAACATTGAAGGTTATTATTATTATTATTATTATTATTATTACTATTATTGAAAACTATTATGGGGACTTGTCTGTATTGCCAAGCAGCTACTTGTTTATGTGAAGTTAGAACTTCAGACAGACCAAAAGGTTAATACAGAATACCAAGTCAGGGAAAAAAGCTATTGTTGTCTGGTAATTTTGTTCTGGTTCAAGTGGCTTTGAATCATTCTCCAGACTAATTGGAAGCACATGACCATGACCGTATATGTCTGTGCATTCTTGTAGGGGCAGGATTTTGTGGACCCTTCAGATGATTCTCTATTTTGGTTTCAGTTTGAAAGCAGCTGCCAACTGTTGCACAAAAATGTGTTCTTGGATGAGAGTTCTTGCAGAGTTTTGGTTTTGACCCAAGCAGTACCCTGTTTACACTCAGATGAAAGCAAAGCATTGCATATGCTGGAGATCTGAAATAAAAACTGTGCTGTAAAAGCACAGCAGATCTGGCAGCATTTGTGGAGAGAGAAATCGAATGTAAAATGGTGAATCTGTCCTGGGGGGAATGAATGAATAATAAGTGAATGAGTAATTTTATTATCACGTGTATTTTACATTGAGAAAGATACTATTGCCATGATCCGGTATCATTTTAAACAGTTTAAAAATAAGTAAATAAAAATAGAAAGATATAGCTTAAAGAGAGTCCAGTAGTCCTGAACCAGCTCATCAACGATGCCTGCACTGCCATTGTCCTTCACCTCTTTGATGCCAGCTATACCAGAGACAATTAATGTTGAAGTTGCCCACTCTTCAAGCACTATCTTTTGCTGCTGGGCTGATTCTCCTCTGTCATCACCTCACGTTGGTGAGCCTGCTTCGGACTCACCAGCATCAGAGTCACACCTCTTGCTGCTGGGGCCCATCTTCTTGATGTCGCCATGATGCCCTTCCACCACTGCTTCGCTTTGCCAGCTCTGGACCCAACCAAAGATGAAGCCGCTGATCCTCAGGCGCCATCTTTCACTACTGGCCCTACCTGCCGATGTAGCAGCTGTTGCTTCAGATGCCAGGTCTTGTGCTCACCCCACAAGAGTAAACAGTGGTTCACTTGCTGGTGCCACAAGGTCCTTGCATGGGAGTCCACCCACTCTAATTCATGCTGGGATTCCTCACCACCTCTGATGCTATCTGAGTTCAGGACAAGAGGTAAGTAAAGGAAAAGAGAAGTAAAAGAAACACAAAAGGTGAAGAAAAGTAGAGAACTCAGAGTGTGTGTGCTTAGCATATGCTTTCCATTCTAGTTCAGTTTAAAAGGCTCATACAGTGTGACCATATCTGACCTAAAACTTTCACTAGAAGGCCTGAGCCCATAGCTAAAGCTTGACCTTGGACCTGAATTGTTTTGGACAATACCTGTAACCCTTAATTAAAAGTTGATTTGACATGAGATATGTGAGGTCTGAGCATGGTCCTGGAATCATTAGCATTGATTTAGTGATATTTAAATACAATCCTTTTGGATATTTTTAAGAATAAACTTGTCAGACATAGGAACAAGAGTAGACCACTTGGCCCGTCAAGCCTGATCAATCTGATTTTATCCTCTACTCAAAATCTGTAAATTTGTATTCCTTATCACCTTTAATCTTCTTAGTAATTCAGAATCTATCTACAATTGCCTTAAAATACTAAAATATTCAGCATACACTGTCATTCGAGGAAGGGAATTCCAAAGTCTTGCAAGTCTCTGAGAGGAAAAAGAAGTTTCCTCATCACTGCCTTAAATGGCTGACCCCTTATTTTTAAAGTATGACACTTAGTTCTAGATTCCCTTACAAGAGAAAGCATCTATTCAACATCCACCCTCTCAAGTCCCCTCATGATCTTATGTTTCGACTAAGTTACCTCTGACTCTTCTAAACTCGAGGATACAAGCCTATCCTGTCCAGTCTTTCCTCATAAGGCAGTCCAGGTATTGGTCTAGTAAGCATCCTCTGAACTGTTTCCAACTCATTGATGTTGCTAGGATTTGTCCCTTTACCCTCTTAGCCCCTCTTCCCCCAACTGCCTTAACTTGTTACTCCCCTCCCCTCGACATTTTGTTAGGCCAGTTCGTTGTTTTTGTCGGATTGTCATGTGTCGACATATTCCTAGAGGCACCATTACATGGGTTGCTGTCTCTAATGGCCATGGACATTATTGCATCTACCAGAATTTGCTAACTCATAAATGAAAAGTTCAATCAAGCAAATTTTAATGCTTCTTCTTTTGGGTTGCTCAGAGGATTGTCCAGGACTTGATATCAGAGACTGTGGGACAACCACAGACAGTGACAACGTCATCACCTACCTTCCTTGCAGGCTCTGGAAACAAGCCAGTGAACCGAGTCCCACATTTCATCTTTTAGTTCTCCCTCAACCTGACTCTCCCTCCACAGTGATACAATATCCATGGTTGCAAATTCTCCCAGCTCTGCTGAATACCAGAAATATATCAAACTGTTGCAAGAAGGTTACCAGGAGAGCTTGGAAAGATGTGTTTCTCTTTTCATGGCAGTTTCTTTCACAAGTAAAATTTTCTCTTGAGTCTGTAGTTTAAACAATTAAGTTAGAATTTTGAGTCAATAGTTAATGGATAATAATTACTTTTGTATTGTTGAGGAAAACTAAATCTTTTCCCAGAGGGGAATATTTGAGAATATTTCATGTTGACTTCAAATTGTGATTTGAAGATGCCGGTGTTGGGCTGGGGTGTACAAAGTTAAAAATCACACAACACCAGGTTATAGTCCAACAGGTTTAATTGGAAGCACGCTAGCTTTTGGACCGGTGCTCCTTCATTAGGTGGTTGTGTGATTTTTAACTCAGGCATGTCTTCAACAATAACTACTAAAGGAAGGGACAACTCAAGTATTTAAGTGTGGAACTAATACTACAAATGTATCGCGAAAGTAAAAGTGGGAAGAAAATAAATACTTTGCAATGCAACAAACTGAAAATGAAAGGCTTTTTTATGGAGCTTGGACAGAATTACAAAGGATTGGGAAGTAGTAGATAAATATTATCATTGATGGATATCTTTCAATTTTGGTGTGTGAAATCTTTAACCTTAAAGTCATGCAGAATGCTGCATCAATTAGTTTGCTGTGTTGTAATGAGGGAGAGCCTTCACATTTGCAATGTAACAGCACTGCAGTAAAGATCAAAACCTGCATGTAATGTTCCAGTTTAACCATACGCAGTGCTGTGAGAGATCTTTGAATTTAGAGTCAAGTATGATGCTCTTTTGTTTGGCAGTGGCATTGCAGTGCTGGCTTATGTAATCATTAAATGAATATATTCCAGATAATACTTGCAACAATTATTTCACAGACTAACATTTACTAAAGGTGCCAATCAAATTAAACATATCTGAATTTACTTATTTATTGAATTCTCCAATGTTCATGACCATGTATTGTACTCATTCTTGCAATGATGTAGGACTGTTGGACACTAAAACCAATAACCTGAATTCAGCATTAAGCTAAACATGAGTTATGACATCCTTTTATTTGTCTTAAGTATATCCTGCTGTTGCCTTTATGCATTCCTCAAGATGATGATAATTGTTTGAACCTTGAATATGCCGTTCAAAGTATTAATGTGTTTTGTTCTGGTTTGTAGGGACAAAGAGAAGATTGATAAGATTGTAAATTCATTGGGTCTAACCATCCTACCTCGTGATTCACGCCACACGGATTCTAAAGTGCACCTCAATGCCATTTGTACTCAATGGCTTCCTATTTCCCATGCTGTGTTGTGTATCCTTTAACTGTTTAATTTTTGGAGATTTTAGATTCTAAGAATGAGTAATTGGCCAAAATTATGAGTGATTGTGATTATAACTTCTGATGAATTAATTTGTATAAATTGTATAGAATGGCAAGGAAGTATAGCCAGGTTGTTGCAGTTACAAGCCTGCCTTGGGCCCACATGTGCAGCCATGCTCAATTACTAGCCACTGGATGAATTGAATCGTCATGTCACTCGAGTACAAGTGACATTATGTTAATGTACCTCTGTGTGATTGGTACTGCTAGATAGGATAGGCTATGGAGCAAGCATGATACGCTGTGTCCAGTTTCAGCTTTGGACTTGAGAATGATCAACTATTAACCTTTCTGTTCACAAGCATCCAGTGAATGCAGCCATTCGAGTTGATATCAGTCCAGAAAGACTATGTGGTTTATTGAATCATTGGATGATCATTTGGATAATCATGATGGTTACTTTAAGATGTCTTTAAGTCATGAGTTCTTGGTTACACCTTGGTTTTTGGTTGCTTATAGGCTTGTTTCCTCTCATCCGAAATAGAAACAATAGATCACACAGCCCCTGAGCCTACTCCCCCATTCAAACATTGACCATTGGTTTTCCCCCTATTTCCTGTCTCTTGCCATATCCCTTGATTTCCTAAGAGACCAAAAATCTATTTATCTCTGTCTTTTGTACATTGACAGTGGAGTATTATTAATTTTCTGGACTAATGAATTCCACAAATTCAGTTCTGAGTAGAGAATTTATCTTGGCTCTAAATGACTAACCCATTATCCTGAAATGGTATTTCTGTGTTTTAGATTCACAGGCAGGGGAAGGAACCTTTTGATGTTAAACCCCTTAGAGATTAACATATTTGAAGAGCATTACTTATTATTCTAAACTCCAACAAATATTTGTCCAATTTACTCATCTTGTCATAGGACAAGCCTCTCATTCAACTGATTAAGCTTTTGTCATTGTTCCATCTCCAATACATTGCTCCTTAAAAATGGAGACCAAAACTGTGGACAGTAATTTGAGGTGTAATTTCACCAAATCCTATAGAATTATAGCAAGATTTCCTCATTCTGTAATCCCTCTACATTATAGGTCAAGCTGCTGTTTACCTTAATTGCTAGCTTTGCCAGTAATGCTTTCCTTGGTACAGGTATCCCAAAAACCCTCTGAATGCTATATTTAAAATGTCTATGCCTTTCAAAATACTCAGCTTTTCTATTCTTAACAAAATGAATAGCCTCTCATTTCCCACATTATATTCCATCTACCAGCTCAATGTCTGCACAAACGCTTAATGTATCTACTATAATCTTCCTTGTGCCCTCTTCACAGCCGACATTCCACTTAGTTTTGTACAAAAGAGTTGTGATCACAATAATTGGATCATATTGAAAGGAATGTGGCAACACAGATATGAAGTTAGTTAATGAAAAACGTGTGATGTTTTTGAAGATGGAGGAATGTCTGGAGTCCAGTGTTCAGATCATTTCTGGTCTCTGAATGTGATGGTCTGTGCTAAAATTTTGAATTGTGATTCAACATAAATGTCTACAGATAACGCAAAATGAGGAGTAAGGGCAAAATAGTGCAGATGCTGGAAATCTGAAACACAGATGCATTCCTTTTTTTAAATATAAAAGTTAGGGGCTTTGGCTAACTGTGAGTGAGTGACTTCAGGAAGTCATGCTTTTCAATGAAGTTCTCAGATTGGGGAGATTGTTGTCAAGCTAAATCCATTAGGATTTAGTAAATGGTAAATAGTCAACAGTTAAAGAGACTTGAGTTATTCAAGTTCACGTTTCTAAAATGGAAGAGCACATTGATAAAGTTAAGTTAGAAATGGGATCGTATTTTTTATATTTTAACATATGCATTTTTGTTATTTAATGACGACTTAACTTTAATTTCTTTATTTAAAGAAGGATATAAGTGCACTGGAGGAAGTTCAGTGAAGGTTCAATGATTTGATACCTGAATGTGTGGGTTGTCTTATGAGGAAAGGTTGGACAGACTGAGATTTAGGGATTGCCGCATTCAGATAGAGATGAGAAGAAATGCTTTCTTTGAGGATTGTGCAATTTTGGATGTGTCCGTCTCAAAAGGCAATGGATATATTTAGTATTTTAGACAGATGGATTCTTTTGAGAAGATTTGTAGCTCAGGTTAAGGATTTGGATGTAGATTTGCTTGCAGAGCTTGGAGGTTCATTTCCAGAGGTTTTGTAATCATACTAGGTAACATCTCCAGTGGGCCTCAGGCGAAGCACTGCTGAAAATTTATATGTTTGGGTTTCTTTGGGTTGGTGATGTCACTTGCTGTGGTGAAGTCACTTCCTGGTCCTTTTCTCAGGTGGTGGGAGATGGGGTCAAACTCGATGTGTTTGTTGATAGAGTTCCGGTTGGAATGCCATGCTTCTAAAAATTTTTGTATATGTCTTTATTGGCTTATCCTAGAATGGATGTGTTGTCCCAGTCGAAGTGGTGTCTTCCCCATCCGAATGTGAAGATACTAGTGTCTTTTTGTGGCTAGTTGATGTTCACGTATCCTGGTAGCTAGTTTTCTACCTGTTGGTCCAACGTAGTGTTTGTTACAGTCCTTGCACGGTATTTTGTAAATGACATTAGTTTTGCTTGTTGTCTGTATAGGGTCTTTCAAGTTCATTAGTTGCTGTTTTAGTGTGTTGGTGGGTTTGTGGGCTACCATGATGCCAAGGGGTCTGAGTAGTCTGTCAGTCATTTCCGAGATGGATTCTTAGTAGGCAAGAGATTATTGGGGTTGATTGGTACTGTGGAATTTGAGACAGATCATCTGTGATTTTATTGCATGGTGGAGAAGGATTGAGGGGCTGAATTACCTACTTCTGATCCTAAGTTATATGCTTTTTTATAAATAGAATATGAAAGCAAAGAGATAATCTTAAAACCCTCTATAAATTGTTTGTTTCATTGCAGCTTAGCCAAGAAAGCTCTTGTGCAACTCCTTCTGTCTGCAAACTTGTTGGACATCAAGAGAAATGTAAACTCATAATTAAATATTTATCAATCTGTTCACCTTACAACTGCCTGACTTTGTATAGTAAGAGACATTGGAAAATATTGGAAGTAAGTTCGAGAAAATATCAGTAACCCTTTTCTGTTTGGAGAGCTGTCTTGTAGCTATATTATCAATGCACTCTAAAATGTTGACTGTGTTTTCATGAAGTTTGCAAATTCTTAGAGCATCTCTGTGGATTTTGTACCCTTAGCTGGATAAACTAGCAAAACTGGAGTCAGTGTGACTTGGGGGAAAACTCTCCTTTGGTTGGAATTATATGCGTCATAAAGAAATATAGCTGTGGTTGTTGGAAATCAGCCATCGAAGCTCCAGGGTACCTCTATAGGACTTCCTCAGGGTAGTGTTCTAGGGCCAACAATCTTGAGCTGCTTCATTAGCAATCTTCCCTCTATCATAAGGTCAGAAGTGAGGATGTTCATCAATGATTGTATAATGTTTAGCATCATTTGTGACGACTCAGATGCTGCAGCAGTCCATGTCCAAGTGCAACAAGATCACATCCAGGCTTGGGTGGGCAGATATGTGGCAGGTAACATTTGCACCATTCAAATACCAGGCATTGACCATTTCCAATAAGAGACAACTTAACCTTAACCCTTTGACATTCAATGGCATTACCATCCTGAGACATCCAGGAGATGACCATTGATGAGAAACTGAACTGGACTCGCCATATAAATACATTGGCTGCAAGAACAGGTTCGAGCTATGAATCTTGTAGTGTTTAACTCACATTCTGACTCCCCGAAGTCTGTCCACTAAAGACGTATCATGATTGTGATAAAGCACTCCCCACCTGATTGAATGAGTGCAGTTCCAACAGCACTTTAGAAGTTTGACAGCATCCAGGATTAAGTAGCCCACTTGATTGGCATCACAATCTCTCTCAATATCACCAATGCACAGTAGCAGCAGTGTGCGCCATTAACAACAATGCATCACAGAAATTCACTAGGATTTCTTAGATGACACCTTCCAAACTCTCAATCGCTTCCATCTAAAAGGTCAAGGGTAGTAGACACATGGGAACACCACCACGTGTAAGTTCCCCTCCAAGCCCACTCAACCATCCTCACTTGGAAATATTTCACTGTTTTCTTTCAGTGTCATTTGGTCAGCATCCTAGAATTCTTTCCTTAATTGTGGGTCTACTTACAGCACGTGGCCTGCAATGATTCAAGAAGACACCTCTCAAGGGCAACTAGGGACAGGCAATATATGCTGCCTCAGCCAGTGGTGCCCATCTCCCATGAGCGAATAAAAAGGAAGCAGGTGGGCATTCATTGGGCTTTTCAGGTTCATAAGGGTGATAATCTTGTTTCTCTCCCCTCCACACATTTTGTCTACTTTCCTGACCTGTGCCTCAAAAATGCCAGAGAGCCTTTGCCACGCATTATGGCTTTAGTGCACCAGCAGCAGCAGCAGCAGCTTTTTGTTGCTCTCCATGTTGGAAATATGATACAACAGTCCAGGTTCATGCATGTTAAAAATGTCTGTTGTTGCGTTCTCACAAAGGTTTTGAGTGAGATCATTTTGCTGGCTTACCTATAATTTTTCACTCTAGCATGGCTTAACTGCTCCAGTTGGTTGGCACTGTGACATAAATGTTCACAAGTTTGGCTAATCCAGAGTTAGTAGTCTGGAATTTCAGCTTATCACAGGCATCGATCTGTTGGGGATTTTATGTTCTGTTGGCTAGAATTGCTGATAACTTTGCCATAACAGGAATTTTGCATTTCCAGAATTTGACTCATCGCATTTTCACTGTCATGTCCCAGAGCTTTCAGATTTCACTGCAAGATGTGCCCCACAAACTGGTGGTGCAATAAAAGGACCCGTTAAAATTAGAAATGGGCAAGAACTGCCTGATTCTATTGTGTGAAATATAGAAAATTCTGGACAGTTGTTATGCCTTGCCAACAGAATAGGTGTTGTTAACATAGCACTGTTACACCAGTCATGCTGCGTAAGCCAAATGATTAAGCATTTCTTAACAGTTATGCTGTCAAGAAACAAGAAAAGGGTAAAATGAACCATATGGTGTGGTGCTAAGCTTGCCAAACTGCCAGAAGTAATTGGGTATATCTAATTTTGAGAGGTTAATCTTGTTGGATAGTGCCTAGTTTGAAACGTGGGCTAACAAAAGCAACTTAAAAAAATGAACAAGCATGATTTTGCTTCAAACATTTCCTTTGTTGTGAGAATTTCCTCCAGCATTGTGTTTCTGTCTTCTGAAATATGGGAACAATCTAAGGATACATTAGGAAACAATGACATAAAAGATCCATAAAATTACAACAATTTGTATTTAGGCTAATGAAGTGTTATAATAGGTATATAATTTAATAGTATAAGTAACTATCATGACCATTACCATCTAGAAGTACAAGGGCACCAAATACATGGGAACAGCATCAGCACATGCAAATTCCCATCCAAGCCATGACCATCCTGATTTGGAAATATATTGCTGTCCCCTCAGTGTTGTTGGGTCAAAATCCAGAATCCCCTTCTCGACATTGTAGACCTACCTACAGCAAATGGAGTGCAGCAACTCACAAAACCAGTTCACCATCACCTTCTCAAGGGCAACTAGCAATGGGCGACAAATTCTGGTGCCCGCATCCCATGAGTAAATAAAAAAAAAGTTGGCATCTTTTGGGAGAAACCTAAATGCTGATTTGCCTCAAACATGTAACATGCCATTGAGAATGAGAGGGAACTGTAAGATGATCATCTGTCTTGCCAGCTGAAAACAGTTGATATTGATTATGATTGAATGTGAAATAATAAGTAACTCACATAACTCCATTGGTGCACTTTGAAATTCCTTGACAAAGTAGAACAGCAATGGTATGTAACAAGCTCCCCAGCCCTTTGGATATTGCTGCAGAACGGGTTGAAAAACTCATGTGTGTTCGAAGCCGTAGATTCGATTCGCTGCCTCCGCAAATCCAAGCCCTCAGACAAGGTAAATTGCCCTGCCTACTTCATAATTGAAGCACAGCTTGGTGAAGAAACATTTGCATTGTGTTAAATTGTTTTCAATGTATTCTTGTGCATTTGTTTGGATATGGTTCTTACTTTAAACTAATTTATGTTTATTTCCAGATTATTCATTTAATAGTAGAGTTAGTTTTAATCCTTATTTAGTTGTTCAAATAAGTAGTGGTAATAATGGTTCCAAATATTAATTCTGTTTCTCTCTCCACAGATACTGGCAGGCCTGCTGAGTTTCTCCAGTAATTTCTGTTTTATTTTTGTAAAACTAATTTTTCTTGGGAATATAACTATTTATAGTTGTCAAGTTTTCATTGTTGCCGTTGCTGATCATTTCAAATAAGTGTTGGAATGTCAAAGAGCAGGGTGTAAATGTTTCTACTCCTGTTGAATCTCTGTGTCAAGGTGAGTTAGTGACATGTTGAGACTTTGTTCAGTTTTTTCAGGGTATGATGCTTTGTCCAGGGTAGCTATTCGGGCCTTCAGCGAAATGTAAAACCACACTGCTCCTGCACAAATACAGATGTTACATATGTTGCATGCATGCAGATGCAGTGATAATCAACGTTTTATGATCCGTTTATTCTGGTTGACATTATGTTTGACAATGATCAGAGTATTGATCAGAGTAGTGCTGGAAAAGCACAGCAGGTCAGGCAGCATCCAAGGAGCAGGAAAATTGACATTTCGGGCAAAAGCCCTTCATCAGGAATTTTTCGAGTCTGTTTCAGTACTTGGTTGAAGAGGAGATGACCTGGGGGGGGGGGCGTAGGTAGGGAGAGAGAGAGAGAGACTCACTGAGATTCTTGTGGAGAGAGGAGGAGGACTTCTTCAAGGTAGGCATCCTTGCAAGAGGATTCGCAGTAAGGTTAAAATCAACTACGCAAAAGTGAACTCACTTTTGCCTTATCACAGTATTGTCCCACAACTATAAAGAGTTATAAGCTTAAGACCAGAAGACGTAGAAGCGGGAATAAGTCATTTGATCAAGCAGTAAGATAATGGTTGAACTTCTGCCTTGCTTACACATTACTGCACTTGCCCATAATCCTGACTTCCTGAATATCTAAGGATATGCCAATCTCCGTCGTTAACACGCTTCATGATGCAATGTCTACAGTTGTCTGCGATGTCCTTTAGAGAAGGAAATCTGCTGTCATTACCTTGTTTGATTTATATGTGATTTCAAACCCATAGTGATGTGGCTTGCTGTTCATACCTTCTGCAATGCCATAGCAAGCTACACTGTTTAAGCGTATTGAGGGATAGGCAACAAATATGACTTTGACAGTGACTTTCACATCTCATGAAACAAAAAGAAACTCCAGCTGACTTTTGTCAGTTATTTGCATCTTGATGTTGTTTATAAAGAATTGTAGAATGTTATGTGATATCATATGCTAGACTTTAGGATAGACTTATTTGAAATGCATTTGGTCTAGAATCATTTAAAAATATTCTTATTACAGTAGAACATGTATGCTGTAGCTCATGGTGTCTCAGAGGATTCCAGTTTATGAACACAGCATCATGGAGCCATGTTTATATGGAGAGTTTCTATTAGGAGTGAATCTGGAGAGATTTTAAATGTTGAACATTGGTAATAGAAAGTGCGACTACAGAAAGTGAAGATTGTGAGTTTGAAATGTGCAAATGCAGAATATATATAATTCTGTGTGATTATTAAGGAGGAAGGAAATGCTGGGCAAGCACTTTCTGAACTCATTTGTTGAATGAGAATTGGAATTTTAAGGATTGCTTGTTTGTGGCTCCAATGGTATCTAAATTATGATCAGTTAGTATTCACCAGGTATTGAAGAATGATGAAAATTTGCATTTATGTAGTGCCTTTTGAGATCCGAGGATAATACAAAACACTTTATGGACTATACTTTCAAAGTTAATTGTTTTAATGTAGGGAACATAACCACCAATTAGTGCATGGAAAATCCCTTTAAATAGCCACGTAATAATGACAAGTTAAATCTATATTTATTTGTCGGTTGGGGGATAAATATTTTCCTGCTCTCCTTCATACTAGTGCCATAAGATCTGTGGCATTCACCCGAGAGGAAGATGGGGCTTTGCTTTAATGTTCATCTGAAACTCTCTACCTGCAATCTTCCCTTCTCAGTATTGTTCATGGATTGAATTTTTAAAACCTGCCTTTAATGCTTCTTTGTGGTAACTCCTGCACAAAATTATAATTATGGACTGTATATATGCCACATCACAGCAACTGAAGTTCAGGTTTGAATTGGAATATTGTGGTCTTGAAGGGATTGTTGTATGTTCTGCAAATGTTCTACACGCAGATTGCAATGATTTTGATAGATGGGAATAACAAAGGTTTGGCTAGTAAAATGTATATTTTAAAGTAATATGATATATTACTTACATTAGCATTGAGTTTTACAGCACTTGCATGCCAGCAAGTACTAGTTTTGTGGTTCAGAACAAACTACATTAACTTGGCATATGAAAAAGAAACTTAGAGGAAAACAGTTAGGAATTTCAGTGGCTGCATTTTGAAAAGTGTTTTGTGTTATCCTAAAACCTTGAGCACTCCTGCTGCCAAAACATAAGGAAACCTTCACATTGTGAGAGTTTTCTTCATGTTCTATCATACTTGGCAATGGTTTGCTGACATATTCAGTTTTTAATTTTATAGTGATAGCAGCAAAATAATTTTCATAGACTTTTTCTCAATGTAAGATGCAAAAGCTCTATCTTAGGAATTTACCTGTATGAAGGATAAATACTGACACTGTCTGGTTGTGCTAAATATCTCCTTTCTCTGTTTAACCAACAACTGTGTAACTGTTTCCGTTATTCTTGATGGTTACCAAAATGTAGGTAGACATGAGGTTTTATTTTATTGTACTGAACTGATTGGCATGATGAATAGCAAACGATAAGATGGACTTTACTATATCTTGTGGTTCAGCCCAGATGTCAGTTGTTCCTAAATATCTCTTGGCATTGGACGCCACAACTAAATCTCATTTACCTGACTCAGTTTAAGTGTGCAGTTCCATGCTACCTAAATAATTTCTGTCACTGGAGTGGTTTGTTCAGGCAGTGAGGAGTCTTGCCAAGTTTATACTGTGTCCATCATCTCCTTCGGTGGATAGATTACTGTGAAAGAGCTGCTAATACCCATTGCTGATTCTCTGAGATCCACTTGTGATGACTGTAAGATTGTTCAAGCTGCCAGTCATTCTGTCACAAGAACCAATGTACCTGCAAGTGCCGAACCCTATTTATTTATATGCTGAAATCTGCAGCATGTTCTTATGATAAGTCAGACCTTTTTAAATCGGTGAATGGCAGATACAGCACATTCATTACTTTGGGTGGAAAGTCTTTGGCATCAGTAATGGTAGAAATAACCACCTTTTCTGTTTCATTTAATGTGCTTCTTTACAGTGGTTACATATAATTTACGAGAAAAATTATTTTAAAATTGAATCGGGAATGAGATGCAACCATTTTGTGTGCGTGCTGATGAGTTTGGTGGCTGCAAACACTCTTAGATAATTGCATTTGTTGAGGTCACCTCGACTTTGAGAATCAGTTTAAATAAAAATCTACAATTGAATCAAAATAATTTACCTCCACATACAAGTAAATGAAATAAGTGTTGTTAATTCTACATAATATTGGATAATAAAGCTTCCTTCATTTAAATCTGTTGTGGAGCAGAAATGTTATCACAATCTGATGAGTAAGTTCATGAAAATATAATAAATTGTTCAAAAAGATAACTTGGTTATTCTAAGCAAAGATTCAGTGAAAAGTAGTGGAAATTATAAGAATTAACAAAACTATTTTTTCCCCAAAAGACCCATCTTGAGACACAGGATTGATTAATGGCCTGCAAAGGTTTATTCCTTGATTACAAGTCTGTGAGATTTTGTTCATTACTCCAAGTAGCAGCTTAGTTTCCGTAGTTCCCGTTTATGTTAATAGTAGAACAAATATGAGTTGTGTGACAGATCTTTGACTATAGTACCGACGGGAAGGAAGATTTGGGCTTGTGTTACATCTTATCACATCGCTGGGAAAGGTTAAAAATAAATTTCGCGAAAATTTGTTTAAGTTCAATCACTTTTCATAAGTAAGCAAAGGCCAGCAGCTGGCTTTCACCACCAACTTTGCCAGAAACAGCAGTTTTGAGTTATTTCAAGGAAGGATGAATATTGATAAGATGGCAGTTGAATCGGGCTTCTGAACCCAGGGTTTGTCCATACTCTCTGCTTTTCATTTTGTTTTGTTTTATTTTTTTCTCTTGTCTCTTTTTTTCCTCTTTTATTCTCTTTACTACTTAGTGAAGAGCTGAGGCACAGCGATGGCAAGTGGGCTTGACAGCGACATCAGGTGAATTTGGGTTCCCGGTAATTTATGCATTGTCAAGGCAGTCCTGGCGCTGATCCATGGCTGCTACTGCAGAGGCAAGTTTGTGTTCTTGGCAGCGTCTGCTTCCATGACAGTATCATAGTGGAAGTGATGGAGGCAAGTTTGGGCTCAGTACGAGACCAAGCAGTGGCTGCATCAACGAGGTGGGCTGCACCAGCAAAGCAGACTCATGGCGGCATTATGGGGTCTGGACTGGTTGAGTACCTGGTACCGTTAGTGGCGAGGGCATGGGTGGAGGTGAGATGGCGCCAAAGAGTGGCAAAGGGATTTGTGCCTAGCCACCAGGCCCATGGCCCATGATGGAACACTTAACAAGAAGGGCTTGTAAAGGTGGACACTTGCTTTATTTCTTCGTTTCCTGTCTTGATATTCCACGTTTTGGTTTATAGTTGCACATGATGATAAATAAATCAAGTCAAAAAATGTTGATCAGGATATCTGTTGGTTCCTGCTGTACTTCAAAAGTCTGATCTTTGCTATTGCAGACAGGGTCTTTGTATTGAAAGTGTGTATTATTTTAAAATTATTACACTTGGGTGAGGAGTGGTCATAGCTCCCAACTTCTCTGAACCCACCTCTTGATCAGTTTCAATTTTTTTTTAGAAAGAAAAATATATAGCTGTTATACTCCATTATCTTATAAAAAATGAAGGATTGCCAATTTTGAAGTTTTCTCGCGTGAAAGAGAGTTTTATTACCCATTGCCCTGAAAATTTAATAAAATGTGACGTCAAACAAACATACACATACAGGTAATGAGCTTACAAAGAAGCAGTTGTACATGCCAGAAGATAAAGGCAAATGTAGTCACCAATCTTAATGAGTTCCTTCAGTTGTGAGAATGAAAAGAGCTGAGTCCAACTGCTTAGCCGTGTCCTGTTTCCTTAGCAGTGGTGAAGTGAATGATTTTTCAAAGTTGCTCTTTCACCAGCACTAGTTTCTGCAATGAGATTGAGAGCATAAGCGAGAGAGAAGAGCTTCCACTTTCCTTGTTGCTGGTGCTCTCTTTTCAAAAGACTGCTGTTGATGTAGCATTCCTTTGTAGATTTTGGTGCCTGTCATTCTTTCGTTTTAAGCTGAATATTATGTAGACAATATTTTATCTCAATATACACTGTTCAGTGTGAGTAAAACCAAAGATAGGATTTTCTTGATGCTTTGCTTAAACTTCAATCTTAACCTCTAATTGCAAGGTAAATTATCTGACAATTACCATTTTTATTTCATGTTTATTGCCTAGCCTTGTCGATTGATAATTGCAGACATTTTAAGTGTGCAGTGTTCATTTAAAAGAGTCATTTTTTTGTCCATGGAAGTCTGTGGTATTAAAAGTCAGCTGATGAAAGTTGAGTATTGAAAGTTCATTTTTATTACAATCACAGCAAGATTTAAAGTTAACTGCAGAACTAGGGAACACATTTGCCTTAAATATATGCAATCTCATGTACAGCTCCTCAGACAAATATTTACATTACAAAATTCTTGGCATCACTTTACTATTCAAAATTTTCTCCAGTTTTCCAATTTCATTAGATTAAGGCTACATAACCTTAGAATTTAATCACATTTCGCTGAGTATTCAATATTATATTTAATTTTGAAAACAGCTTTTTGTGATTTAAAGAGAACACAAAGAAAAATTACATTTTAGTTGTGATGTATTAAAACATTATTTTTCTGGCCAGATCATTTATTTTAGAAATACTATGTATGTACTTTTAAAAGCAAGGTCAGAGCCATGGCAACTTTTATTTCCCAATGCAGATCCTTCTCCTAATGTTACTTTATGATCAAGTGTACTTGATAGTCATGCAAAATAAAAGTGCAAATTTTGGCTCTCACCTTTGGTTGCCCACTAGATTGAATGGATGGAAAATTATGCTGGAGACTCTGACCTCCACATCTGACTTCAAAGAAACTAGCAACAGGAGTATGCCATTCAGCCATTCAAGATAGCTCCATCATTCAATATCATCATGGTTGACCCTTTATTTCAATGTTATATTCCCACTTTCTTCCCATACATCTTGAAGCCTTTAAAATAGAGAATTCCACAAATTCAGTGCCCTTCGAGGGCTTTCAATATATATGTACCAACTTAACGCACTGTTCAATGGTAGCACTCTCGCCTTTTGAGCAAGTGAGTGGTGGGTTCAAGTCTCATTCCAAGCTTAAGCTTGTCTGGGCCAACTTCATTGCGGTTCTGAGGATGCACCCACAATGGGAAGTTAAAAATCACACAAAACCAGGTTATAGTCCAACAGGTTTATTTGGAAGCACTAGCTTTTGGAGCGCTGCTCCTTTATCAAGTGATTGTTGAGAATAAGAATGTAAGATACAGAATTTATAGCAATAGTTTACAGTGTGATGTAACTGAAATTATACATTGAAAAAGACCAGGATTGTTTGTTAAGTCTCTCATTTTTTAGAATGACCATGTTGGTTTTGGTTTTTTCATATGTAAAATTGCAAAACCTTTTTTAAAAGTTACATTCCCGAGTGCATTTTAACAATTGGTGTTATGTCGGCCCAGATAAGGTCCAAATCATGTTCACTGTGGGAGGTGCTATCTTTTGGTTGAGATGTTAAATTGAGATTCTGTCTGCTTTCTCAACTGGATGTGGAGGATGCCACTGTGCTAGTCAAAGAAAAAACAGAGTAGGTCTGTCAGGTCTTGACTGATTTCTCAACTATCATCATTTAAAGTAGATGGTCTAGCCATTATCTCATTGCAATTTCTAGGAACTTGTGTGTAAATTAGATGGCATGTTTCCAATGTTACAACAGCAATGACATGTCAATAGTATATGATCAACTGAAAAGTGCTTTAGATACCCTGAAGGTTTGGAAGGTGCAGCATAAATGCAAGTTTTTTAAAAAATTGTGAAATGCTGTTTTGCTGT